>NC_092334.1:297697000-298017500 GCF_046630445.1 Rutidosis leptorrhynchoides | reverse complement strand
TACTTCGCGTAATTTCTACTTTCAGCCTTTAGTAAATAAAATATACATATACAATACTATGTATATGATCAAACAACATCCACATCGCAAGCCTCAATACCACAAGTACCAGCAGCATCACTGGCATCAACGGTACCACCATCAGTAACATCAACGGTACCATTACCACCACCAACAACAATGTCCACATCACAATTTGTCCCACGAACATCAACGTCATACGCACCATAAATACCAAGGAGTACCAACAACAATAATCGATGAAGTATTGATTCATAACTTCATTGGAAAAATATTCTACAGCGATTATGTAATCTCTAAAGTCTTAGAGATTATCTATTCTAGCATTAACCATAAATCAGATGAGTAGAAACCCTGACCGGAATAGTGCGTGATTTACAAACGACACATGTTATACAAGCATTAACAGCAGTCAGCATCATCAGTACTAGCAGTACCATCAGCATCACCAGCACTAGCAATACCGTCAGCATCACCAACACTAACAATACCGCTGGCATCACCAACACTATCACCGACAGTAGCAAAGCCTGCAACACCGCAAATTCCGTAAACTCTATAACCACCTCAGATATTGACACCACCATCACCAACGGGCATGTTGAAATAATGAGTTATGGAAATATTAACTCATTATTTCCAAAAATTTTTGGAAAACCATAATATATCCTTTCGTACAAAGCTATTATGTATGAATTAAATAAGGGTAGATACTACTCGGCTAGTTCATATTACTAATATGCAATGATGTACATCCTTCGTTAACAACTTAACAATCATTACACTCTGCTTCAACTCAATAGATTCCATTTCATAATAAACCAAGTGTATTATTCAAATACATGTTCGATTTTACACTTTCATTTTTGATGTATTTGAAACTTTCTAGAAATCATCATTCGTGTCTTGCAAAGTTCACAAGAATTCCACGAACACCAACATTATTCACCGAAGAAATATCAATAGATGAAGTATTAATTCATAATTTCATGCAAGTGGAAGAAATACTCTGCAAAGGTTACGTAATTTCTAAAGTATTAGGAATTATTCAATTCTAGTTCCAACCGTAAATCAAACGAGTTTAATCTAATTTTAACTCATTAAATATATATTACATCTGAAGAAAATATACATACATATATATTTTCATAAAGACTGTAATAAACTTCTTTTATACAAAATATTACTTGTGAAATTTTTTTTAACGGGTAGGTAATACCCGAGAAATACTTAGATTTCACATTAATATGTTACACTGTACATTCTTCGATTCTGATTCAACAATCATTAACTATACTCACTACTTACACAGCGATATACATTTTTCTTAAAAATCAGGACAACCATTCTCATTCAAATTCAATTACATATTCTGATTTTGACACATCAAAATTCAAGTCAAGATCTAACAGAAGACAACATTCTTAGATTCCTACATCTTCCAAACCATACTCTGAATCCAAACTATATTCGAACATCACTTTTATTCATAAAAAAAGATATTCGAATCATTCAAGATTCACGACGATTGCATCATACGGATATTGACGACAACTACCTGCGTTCAAACCCTACAAAATTCTTGAAAACACCTCAACTAAGGAAAAATCGAGAGGATGAACCAATCACCCGATACATACGAAGGATATATGCACTTAGAGAACACTTGGAACCTAAGTAAAGGTTTAACACATATCTGTGTCAGATCATTTGGCATTTATTACCAAAAATAACTTTGCGATCCCTTTTCAAAGTAGCAAATTCTGTCACAGCTCCAGCAAGTCAACTTTGAATTTTCAGTCGGACTAGCCTTATTATAACCTTGATATATTGTGACGACCAGGAAATTTCCGACCAAATTTAAACTTTAATCTTTATATTATTCCGACACGATAAGCAAAGTTTGTTAAGTTAAATCTCAAGAATTTTAAACTGTGTTCATACATTCATTATAACCTCGACCAAATTCCGACGATTCACGAACCGTTATATATAAATAGATATGTATATGTATATATATATTATAACTTGAGAATATTAATAAAGTATTAAACGTATAATACCTTACACGAACGTATTTGTTTCAATATGATTTTCGATGAAATAAAAAAAATATATTAAATGATTGAATTATCAGAAACAATGAATTATGATTACAAGTCTCTGTTGAGAGGTCCACTATGATTTGAGAAAATATATTCCTCTTAACAATATTCAGAATAATTTGTAAGCTATTTATAAATAAAAACAAAAAGTGTCATTTACGAAAGTTAGACAAAAGTTAGTGGAGAATTGGTTTCCATAATATTCTATTAATTTAGTTTCAAAAGTACAAAAAGCATTTTCAGTTTAAAAAGAACTTTATTATTAAAACGTATATATCTTTTATAAATATCTAGAACCACTTTTGACAACTCATTACTTAACCAGTATGATAAAGATAACGATATTTATATTTTATTTTATTAAATATATATAACGATTTAAATTAATATTATATATACTTATACGCGTATTATACGTATATAGTTTTATACTTTTACTATACTTTAACTTTACCTTTACTTTACTTTTATTTTACTTTAACTTTAATAATTCATACTTTAATAATTCAATTTAATAATTCATACTTTAATAATTCACTTTAATAATTCATACTTTAATAATTCCCTTTAATAATTCACTTTAATAATTCATACTTTAATAATTCACTTTAATAATTCACTTTAATAATTCATACTTTAATAATTCACTTTAATAATTCACTTTAATAATTCATACTTTAATAATTCATACTTTAATAATTCACTTTAATAATTCATATTTTAATAATTTCTTTAATAATTCAAAAATCTGTTATAAATAGAATTCAATAGGTTTCATTATTTCATAGAAACTTGAAAATATATTTCTTTAAACTCTCTTAATTGAATTACATATATATATTTTCTTTGTATTATTTCAAGATATTATTAGTATACATAAAATATTACGACGGAGTGCTGTCCGAGTGATTTCAAAATAGTTTTTTTGAATGAGTCGAAGCTAAGGAAATTATGGGTTATAGCTATGGAGGTGATGGGTATGGTTCATGGGTATGCTCGTGAGGTCAATCTAGTGTTTATCATCTTCGTTGCGTCTACGTACTTTCCTGCAATATTGAATCTCAATATTGATACGTTCGTGAATCCGAGGCCAACCTTGCACTTGTTAAATGACGTTATATGTATTTTTACTACGAAATACAGTATGGTGAGTTTCATTTGCTCCCTTTTATATATATTTTTGGGACTGAGAATACATGCGCTGTTTTTATAAATGTTTTACGAAATAGGCACAAGTACTAAAACTAATTCTACGTGGGTTTAAACCAGAAATATACCCTTAGCTTGGTAACATTAAACTACTTGTCTATGTACAGTAGGCGCGAATCCTAAAGATAGATCTATTGGGCCTGACAAACCCCATCCTGACTATGGGATGCTTTAGTACTTCGAGGTTATTTTAAACACACCTGATCTGGTGTACTTCAGAGGGTAAAACATGAACGTTAAGGCTTGTTACCGGGTGCCTACAACTTATAGAATACTTTTATACACTTGCGAGTGTACATATATTTATAAACGGAAATCTTGTGGTCTATTAATATATCGAAATGATTGTTATGATAAACCTATGAACTCACCAACCTTTTGGTTGACACTTTAAAGCATGTTTATTCTCAGGTATTAAAGAAATCTTCCGCTGTGCATTAGCTCATTTTAAAGATATTACTTGGAGTCATTCATGGCATATTTTGAAAGACGTTGCATTCGAGTCATTGAGTTCATCAAGATTATTATTATGTCAATTATAGTCGGATGTATTATGAAATGGTGTGCATGCAGTCAACTTTTGTTATAAAGAAAGTTTATCTTTTAAAAACGAATGCAATGTTTGTAAAATGTATCATATAGAGGTCAAATACCTCGCGATGTAATCAACTATTGTGAATCGTTTATAATATATATGAACGGGTCCTTTCAGTTGGTATCAGAGCGGTGGTCTTAGCGAACCAGGTCTGCATTAGTGTGTCTAACTGATAGTCGTTAGGATGCATTAGTGAGTCTGGACTTCGACCGTGTCTGCATGTCAAAAGTTTTGCTCATCATTTTTGTCGAAAATTATCTGCTTATCATTCTTAGTCTAGACACATCTTATTGCATTGATTGCATGAATAGTGTATAGACAAAATTCATATCTTAGCGTATCTGCTAATTCATATCTTAGGGTATCTGTTACTGTAAACTTTGCCTGACATATTCCGTAAATTCCTCCGTAATCTACGAAACCTTTTGCTCTATATAATTAGAATACCACCTGATAGCCGGAAAATCATTTCATATCAAAAAATTCTTTATTCAATCGTACGAAATGGAATTCGTCATTAGTTCAAGTCCCTCGGATTCCGAAATGGAATCCCACTCAAGTTCCGAAAGCAGTGTGACCGGAATGGATCAACCAATTAGTCATCATCTATTCTGGATGAATTGGGGATGGGTTCGTAGCCTCCTTAATCATTGGAGACAAGAAGAAGGTGATCCCTTCCATCCACCACATTGCCCTCTTGGCGAAGAACCTGAAGCACTTACCGGCGAACCTATTCGAAACACCATTTTCTCTCTCATTTCCAGAGTATCTCGTCATGATTATATACTACACCAAATTCTAGATCTTATTTATCCGCTCGTCCGAACCGACAATCACCCCGGTGTAATAAAAGAAGTCAACGAGCTTCGCGCTCGGGTAGTAGCTTTGGAGAATATGGTACAAAGGGTACAAACACCAGCAGCAGCACCAACAACATAACCAGTACCACCATCAACAAAATCAACAGTACCATTACCACCACTAATAACAACCGCATCGCAAACCTCAACTTCACAATCTGTCCCATGAGCATCGACGTCATACGCCCTGTAGATACTAAGGAATACCACAACGATGAAGTATTGATTCATAACTTCATTGGGAAAACATTCTATGACGATTATGTAATTTCTAAAGTTTAGAAATTATCTATCCTAGCCTTAACTATAAATTAAGTGAGTTTAATTTAATATTAACTCATTAAATCAATATTACATCTGAAGAAATATACACATATATTTCCATAAAGACTGTAATAAAATTCTTTTGTACAAAATATTAATTGTGACAATTTTTTTAACGGGTAGGTAATACCCGAGAGATATATAAATTCACAATTAATATGTTACATTCTTCGAATCTGATTCAGCAAATCATCCATTATACTCCCTACTTTCACAACAATATACATTCTTTTATAGAAATCAAAACAACCATACTCATTCAAAAATCTAATTACATATTCTGATTTTGAAATCGCCGAATTCAATTCAAGTTAAAACCGGTATCATCACTCTTAGATTCTTACATCTTTCAAAGCTATACTTTAACTTCAAAACTGTGTTAGAACATCGTATGTATATTAACGATTATAATCTGTGTTCAAGCCCTTCGAAATACCTGAAGACACTTCAAATAATGAACAATCGAGATGATGATCCAACCACATGTTATCCACAGTTACGTACCTGAAAAACTCTTGAAACCAAAGTCATAATTTAACATGTATCCATGTCAGACCTTTTGGCATTTACTAGCTAAAATAACTTTTCAATCCCTTCTAAAAATAGACGGTTTTGTCACAGCTCCAGCAAACCAACTTCAATTGTTCAATCGAATAAGCCTTATTATAATGATTACCTCTTCATCAATATTACCGGGGAACCTTTCATATCTCCCCACATTAGCAGTAAACTTATTAATAACTTCATTGATCTTTGACTTTCTGAAAAATATTTATATTTATCAAAACCCCATCATTTACTCATCTGCATCTTGTAACGAGAATTACCATACGAATCATCGGAAATTAGCAATTAGTATTTTGAAATCTCGCAGCATGTCTACGCCAACAATTATATGTGTCTATCTTCTGGACTTATATACTTTGAATGTGAAGTTTCTGAAAAACACCCTAAACTGCGAACTAGTTCTCGAAATACTGATGAAGCAGCAAAAACTATAAACGACCTTAACAGTAAAAAGTTTGATGATAAAGAATAATAAGGTGGTAAAGTTGAGAAAAAGAGAAGGTTTGGTACTGAAAAATACGGATTGAGCAAACCATGAAGAAGGCTGTGGATAAATCACAAGGACGAAATCTACCTTCAAAGAATCCAAATGATTCCGTGTCTGTTGAAGTCATTATCGAATACCTTGCTCCTGACTCTAAACCCTTACGGACAATATTCTTCATCATCCTCTGATATTAGAAATTTTAAGATATCATCGTATCTTTCATTATAAATATCCTTCATATTTCTGAAGATATTTCCATAATTATTCTTATCTGAAATCATTTACCTCTTCGTGCTGTCTGTATTACATCATAAAAGAAACTATTTTAGTTTCTAAATTCTGAAACTTTCGAATTTAAAATAGGAATATTTTTGAAGTAGTGTTGTGAACTGAAGCATGAACTTGTATAATATAATGACACTTGATCAACGTGATTATATTACAGTAAGTCATGCTGAGTTTCTAAATGGAACGTGATGATTCACAAATCATAACGTCATCATGTGCTATGTTACACGACTCTTGTATTCTCTTTAACCTCTAAAATATCAAGAAAATATTTCTTGATGATTCGGCCTTTTTCGAGGTATTCTAGTAATTTGAAAAGTCAAGATCGTGCCATTACAATTTCCTTCTTAGAACATTAACAATGTTCATTCCGAAATTCATATATACGAATTCTGGACCATTACAAGCGGTGCTTAATCGCAAGAAGAAGAAACGAAAGGACAAAACTCCGAAATAGAAATTGGGGTATAAATCGCAGCAAATAAAAGAGAGCATTAATTGGGGATGACAATGATTATAGAAGAAGCAAGGATTTTGAAATATACGGGAAGATATAAAACCCAACAACCACTCAAAAATTATAAACCGTATATATCGATGTATATAGCAATATAAAGACACAGAAGAACTAAAAACACTATAAAACCGAGAGTATAGTAGAAGTAAATAGATTCTTCCGGAGGTAGATGAAAAAGAAGAGCGACAGATATGAAAGTGAGGAGTATATCAAGAATCAGCACTGAATGAAGCATATTGACAAATACTTTAAAATATGAGTTGAGAAGGTGTGAGTTGTAAGAAAACAAATGAGGTGGATTTATAGTGAAATATCCGACAGAGAAATCAAAATGGATTATCGCATTAATTCGAAGAGGATCATAATTTCCTTAATCGCCGAATAATCAAATCCAATATAGATTACAAAGATTTTCTTTTCGGAGATCAATCGTGATGACGTCAAAAGATACGACGAATCAATATTATCTTATTTCATTCATTTACGATAACTTCACTCACACGTTTCTATTAATCGAATTATTTTATCCATTCTTCTTGAACATGATAAAACTCTATAATCGTTATAATAACATTCTCATTGTTAGTCATGACGACCTCCATCAAATTTCGGGGACGAAATTTCTTTAACGGGTAGGTACTGTGACGACCCGGAAATTTCCGACCAAATTTAAACTTTAATCTTTATATTATTCCGACACGATAAGCAAAGTTTGTTCAGTTAAATCTCAAGAATTTTAAACTGTGTTCATACATTCATTATAACCTCGACCAAATTCCGACGATTCATGAACCGTTATATATAAATAGATATGTATATGTATATATATATTATAACTTGAGAATATTAATAAAGTATTAAACGTATAATACCTTACACGAACGTATTTGTTTCAATATGATTTTCGATGAAATAAAAAAAATATATTAAATGATTGAATTATCAGAAACATTGAATTATGATTACAAGTCTCTGTTGAGAGGTCCACTATGATTTGAGAAAATATATTCATCTTAACGATATTCAGAATAATTTGTAAAGCTATTTATAAATAAAAACAAAAAGTGTCATTTACGAAAGTTAGACAAAAGTTAGTGGAGAATTGGTTTTCATAATATTCTATTAATTTAGTTTCAAAAGTACAAAAAACGTTTTCAGTTTAAAAAAAACTTTATTATTAAAACGTATATATCTTTTATAAATATCTAGAGCCACTTTTGACAACTCATTACTTAACCAGTATGATAAAGATAACGATATTTATATTTTATTTTATTAAATATATATAACGATTTAAATTAATATTATATATACTTATACGCGTATTATACGTATATAGTTTTATACTTTTACTATACTTTAACTTTACTTTTACTTTACTTTTATTTTACTTTAACTTTAATAATTCATACTTTAATAATTCAATTTAATAATTCATACTTTAATAATTCACTTTAATAATTCACTTTAATAATTCATACTTTAATAATTCACTTTAATAATTCACTTTAATAATTCATACTTTAATAATTCATACTTTAATAATTCACTTTAATAATTCATATTTTAATAATTCACTTTAATAATTCAAAAATCTGTTATAAATAGAATTCAATAGGTTTCATTATTTAATAGAAACTTGAAAATATATTTCTCTAAACTCTCTCAATCGAATTACATATATATATTTTCTTTGTATTATTTCAAGATATTATTAGTATACATAAAATATTACGACGGAGTGCTGTCCGAGTGATTTCAAAATAGTTTTTTTGAATGAGTCAAAGCTAAGGAAATTATGGGTTATAGCTATGGAGGTGATGGGTATGGTTCATGGGTATGCTCGTGAGGTCAATCTAGTGTTTATCATCTCCGTTGCGTCTACGTACTTTCCTGCAATATTGAATCTCAATATTGATACGTTCGTGAATCGGAGGCCAACCTTGCACTTGTTAAATGACGTTATATGTATTTTTACTATGAAATACAGTATGGTGAGTTTCATTTGCTCCCTTTTATATATATTTTTGGGACTGAGAATACATGCGCTGTTTTTATAAATGTTTTACGAAATAGGCACAAGTACTAAAACTAATTCTACGTGGGTTTAAACCAGAAATATACCCTTCGCTTGGTAACATTAAACTACTTGTCTATGTACGGTAGGCGCGAATCCTAAAGATAGATCTATTGGGCCTGACAAACCCCAACCTGACTATGGGATGCTTTAGTACTTCGAGGTTATTTTAAACACACCTGATCTGGTGTACTTCAGAGGGTAAAACATGAACGTTAAGGCTTGTTACCGGGTGCCTACAACTTATAGAATACTTTTATACACTTGCGAGTGTACATATATTTATAAACGGAAATCTTGTGGTCTATTAATATATCAAAATGATTGTTATGATAAACCTATAACCTCACCAACCTTTTGGTTGACACTTTAAAGCATGTTTATTCTCAGGTATTAAAGAAATCTTCCGCTGTGCATTAGCTCATTTTAAAGATATTGCTTGGAGTCATTCATGGCATATTTTGAAAGACGTTGCATTCGAGTCATTGAGTTCATCAAGATTATTATTATGTCAATTATAGTTGGATGCATTATGAAATGGTGTGCATGCAGTCAACTTTCGTTGTAAAGAAAGTTTATCTTTTAAAAACGAATGCAATGTTTGTAAAATGTATCATATAGAGGTCAAATATACCTCGCGATGTAATCAACTATTGTGAATCGTTTATAATATATATGAACGGGTCCTTTCATATATACGTTGTCTTTTCTCCATCATTACTGGGGAACCTTTTATATTCCACCACATTATTAGCAGATGTACCAGCAACTTCGTTACTCTTTGGCGTAAGTATCTCCGAAAAATCATTATATGTACTCATTGAAACCCCATCATCTACTCATCTGCATATTGTAACGATAATTTCCATACCAAATACTAGGAAGTATCAATAATTATTCTCGAATCTCACAAAAATAATAGTTATATATATACATATAACGTTACCTCCTGGAATTATAATTCTGAAATTCTGAATAGCACCCCAGACTACAAATCAGTACTATGAAGTTCTGAAAAAGCTGAATGAAGCAGCAAAAACTTTAAACGACCTTAACAGTTGAAGGTATGATGATAAAGAATAGTATGTTGGCAAAGCTCAGAAAAGTTGGAACTGAAAAACAGATTGAGCAAACTATGAAAAAGGCTGTGGACAAATCACAAAGACTAAACATGCCTTCAAAGAATCCAAATGATTCATTATCTGCTGAAGTCGTTAAGGAATACCTTGCTCCTGACTCTAAATCTTTACGGACAAATCTTCTTCATCATCCTTCGATATTAGAAATTCTAAGTTATCATCGTATCTTCATTATAAATATCCTCGATATTTCTGAAGATACTTTCATAACTATTCTTATCTGAAATTATATATGTCTTCGCGCTATCTGCGTTACATCATAAAGGAAACTGTTTTAGTTTCTAAATTCGAAAAAATTCAAATTTAAAATATGAATGTTTTTGAAGTAGTGTTGGAAACTGAAGCATGAGTTAGTATAATATAATGACACTTGATCAACGTGATTATATTATAGTAAGTCATGCTGAGTTTCTAATGGAACGTGATGATTCACAGACCATAACGTCATCATGTGCCGTGTTACACAACTCTTACATTCTACCTAATCTCCAAACATATCAAGAATATATCTTCCTGCTAGTTCTATCTTTTTCTCGTGACTTTTGGTAATTTGACAAGTCAGATCGAGCCATCACAATTTCTTTCTTAGAACAATAGCTATGTTCATTTCAAATTTCATATCTATGAATTCTGGACCATTATTCGCTTGACTCGAAGTCGGGAAGAGGAGACAAAAGCATGGAACTCTTAAAAGGAAAATATAAAGCCGACAACAACATATAAATTACAAACCGTACATATCAACACGTATTGCAACGTAAAGGCATGGGAGAATTAAGAACACTATAACCCCAAGGTAATAATAGAAGAAAATAAATTCCTCCGGTGGAAGATGGAAAAGAAGAATTAAAGATACGATAGCCAGAAAAATATCAAGGATCAGAACTGGATTAAGCATTTTCACAATCCTTAGGAAGTGTGAATTGAAGAAGAAGATTGTAGGAGTGGTGAAAATAATGGAACGGGAGAGGTAAATTTATAGTGAAATATCCGACAGAGCAATCGAAACAAATTATTGCATTTAACCAAAGAAGATCCTAATTTCCTTAATTACTGAAGAACCAAATCTTATTATGAAGATTTCCTCTAAATTCCTTGATTTCCAGAAATCAACCGTGACCACGTCACCGGTTAAGACAAACCTGCATTTACTCATTTCACTCTTTTGTGATAGCTTCACTCGTACTCTTCACATAAATGAATTGTTTTATCCATATTACTCACTGATGATAAAACTCTAATTTCTAGCTTGTATACATCATGAAAACATACTTATTGTCAGCCATGACCATCTCAATCAAATTTCGGGATGAAATTTCTTTAACGGGTAGGTACTGTGACGACCCGGAAATTTCCGACCAAATTTAAACTTAATCTTTATATGTTTCCGACACGATAAGCAAAGTCTGTAATGTTGAGTCTCAAAAATTTTGAAACTATATTCATGTAATCAGTTAACCTTTGAATATTCCCGACGATTCACGAACAATTGTGTGTAAATAAATATGTAAATATATTTATGTAAATAAATATATATAAATAAATATAAATATAAGTGTATAGATAATATTTTAAATTAATAAAGTACACTTAATCAATTGGAATTAAAAATGTAAAATAATAATTAGAATAATTAAGTTACTATTAAAATGAATATATATAAATATATATATATATATGATAATATTATGAATCTATATATGATTTCTATTAATAATTATTATATGGTAACATTTATAAAATATATAAATATTAAATATTCAATAGATGTATTCATATAATATATGATATAATTATTAGATATTACATAATTAATAAATGTAATTACAAGTTTAAGTATAGTTGTTATATTATTATCATTAATAATATTAATATTAAAATTAGTATTATTAATATTATTATATAACGCATAAATATGAAATTTGATACATTTGATTTGTTATATCATTATTAATATTAATATTATTATTATTATTTTTAATATAATTATTATTATAATTAATAGTAAAATTATAATTTATGTTATTATAATTAATATTAATATTATTATTGGATATTATTATTACTATTATCATTAAGAACTATTATTATTATTATAAATTATTATTATTAATGTTATTATTATTATTAGAAAATAATACATTTTATTATTATTAACATTAATAATATGATTATTATCATTTTTATTATCATTCGTATCATTATTATTTATTATTATTATTATTAAAATAATTATTATTATTACTATTATATTTATTAATTATTAGAATGTATTATATAAACTATAAATCAAGAAAATTGTACGATTTAGTTTTAAGTTATAATCAAACTGTATATAATTTTTGTTTCTGTCTCTAATTTAGGATACAAATCGAATTCAGTCTCTAATACCATCAAAATCTATTAGCAATCGACATCCAATTTCTTATATTTTTCTTTATTCTTCTGTTCTTGATTGATTCTCTGTCAAACCTAATAACCCCACAAATCAAGTTAATTGTCCTTCTAATTATTCTATAATCGTTTATAAAGCAACCTCAATCATCCAGTATAATGTATTCACTGTAATTGATGTAAAATCATTCAAGATTTATAAGAAAATTGTCGACTGCCCTGTTTTTGCTCCCATTTTCCAAAAGCTCAATTTCTTAGCAAATTTTAAAATCCTTAAATGCAGTTATGTTAGAAATATTTCGTTTAAACTATCTGCAAAGTTTCAAAACCCAATTCTTCATATCGAGTATGAATTTTGGAGTTAAAGTTTTGGTTTTAAAAGTCAAACGATTATTCTTGGACCAAATTCGAGTTCGTGTTTCTGTTTTTGATCCAATTGATGATTCAAACAGTTTCTTGGAAGGATTTAAAATCTTTTTCATGAAGAAATCACCACCTAAAAGATCCAAATTTTAAAATTGCATTTGAGTTCATTGTGTTCTTCATCGCGACTGTTTTGCTGCTATTGTTAATTTCATTTTTTTTCTTTCCTAATCTGTCAATCTATATACACTAAAACCCTGCTTCTGTTTCATTTACAAATCACAAAAACCAATTCATTGTTAGTATGGTATTTACTCTGAGCGAATTGTTTAGAAGAAGATGATGAACACAGAATATGGGTTATATATTTTGGGAAGGGAAATAAAATTAGAAAAACAGATTTGGAAGGATGGTATATTGTGTTAGCGGGTGAGCGAGAGATCACGGGTTCGAGCCCGGTTCGGGGCATTTTTTTATAAAAGCTTTTGGAAGGTAGTTTTTTTTTAAAAATTATTATTATTATTATTATTATTATTATTATTATTATTATTATTATTATTATTATTATTATTATTATTATTATTATTATTATTATTATTATTGTCATTATTGTTATTGTTATTATTATTATTGTTATTTTTAATGTTATAATTATTATTATTATTATTATTATCATATGTATAAGTATTATAATCATTATCATTATTATTATTATAAGTATTAATAATATTATTATTTGTAGTAATCTTATCATTTTAGTGTTATTATCATCATTAAGATTATTATTATTATTATTATTATTATTATTATCATTATTATTATTATTATTATTATTATTATTATTATTATTATTATTATTATTATTATGAATATAATAAAAATTTATTATTATTATCATTAATATTAGAATTTGTATCATTTTATAATTATTATTAGTTGTATTATTATTATTATTATTATTATTATTATTATTATTATTATTATTATTATTATTATTATTATTATTAATTACATATGTATTATTATTAATATTATCATTATTATTATTAATATGATTATTAGTATTGTTATTATTAAACTTATTATCATTATTATCATTCTTACTAAAATTATTATTTTATTATCACTAAAACTATCAATATTATTAAAAATAGATATTTTTATATAAAAATACATTACACTATATTTCTATTATTAAAAAGATATTAATTAAGCTATATATAAAAGATATCAATTAATATATAAATATACATTTTTACCGTATATAAACTTTAATAATATACAGTTTTATTATTAATGATGAATAATAGTTATATAAACCATATAAATTAAATATATTAAATTTATCTAAATAACATATAATATAACAAGTATATTATTAACAATATATATATATATATATATATATATATATATATATATATATATATATATATATATATATATATATATATATATATATAATTGCTCGATTACGATTATATGTTTTAATATATATAATTGATATAGGTTCGTGAATCTGAGGCCAACCCTGCACTTGTTCAGTTCCGTCATATGCATAATTGCTACGAAATACAGTATCGTGAGTTTCATTTGCTCCCTTTTTAAATACTTTTGCAATATATATTTTTGGGACTGAGAATAAATGCGCTGCTTTTATAAATGTTTTATGAAATAGACACAAGTAATTGAAACTACATTCTATGGTTGGATTATTAGACTGAATATCTTCTCTTTTAACTTGGTAACCTAAGAATTAGGGAAACATACGAGAGGATTCTGTTACCTAATTGACGCGAATCCTAAAGATAGATTTATGTGCACTACCAAGCCCCAATCAGAGAATTTGAACTACTTTAGTACTTTGACTTTATTTATAGAGACGAGTGGATTCTGTTTTGGGGATATTCTATATGCATCTTGTTAATGTCGGTTATCAGGTGTTCAATCCATATGAATGATTTTTTATCTCTATGCAGTTTGCGAAATGCCTGATATGAGATGTATATTTATGGAAAAATGAAATCTTGTGGTCTATAAAAATTATGGAAATGAATCTTGTGGTCTATAAAAATCTTCCACTGTGTATTTGCTCATTTTAAAGATATTACTTGGAGTCATTCATGGCATATTTCAAAAGACGTTGCATTTGAGTCGTTGAATTCAACAAGATTATTATTAAGTCATTTATAGTTTGGATATATTATGAAATGGTATGCATACATATCAATTTTTGTTGTAATGAAAGTTTGTCTTTTAAAAACGAATGCAATGTTTGTAAAACTTATCATATAGAGGTCAAATACATCGCAATGGAACCATATGTTATTGTATTCATCCTTATGGATTAGGGCGGGTCATCTCAAAGGACATGTATTTTAATCCATCAATCACTTGATTCGATGATTTGATTCCAATCTTCTTATGTTCAGATTCTAACCACATCTGAAAGTCGTGAACAGGCATCCATCTCATTGAATCGAGAATAAACCTGTAGACCTCGTTCATTGTAGTAGCATGATATATTGTAACAGATTCATTCAGATCAGTCAAGTAGTTATAGATAAAGATAATGTCGTTCATCCTTAGCTTGTCAAAATCTGCCTCTAAGAAATGAGAGTCCTCATCATCCATTCTCGTCACGTAGAAAAGTAGCATCTTCACTCCATCCTTGTTGATCATTAAGATCTTATTAATGCTTTTGATCTCCGAATTTCGTTGATCTCGAAGTTTCTCTTCATTTTTTAGCTTAAACTTATTTTGAACCTTTAGATAAGCTTTGAGGTATTCTGGTTTCTTATAATATTTCCAAGCACCAAGAACACACATTGAAAATGCAAGGATGAGATCAGATTCACCATAAATCTTGTAACCTTGTTGTTCCACGAACGGTGAATGAAGAATCAGCTTCTCTTCATCATCATTTAGTTTATAGTCAGTATCACTGATATTTGAAAAAGAAAATATGGTTTAGGAGGTGTCGTAGTATCTACTTCGCCATTTGATAAAATCTCCTTCTTAAGATGTATTCCAAATTCTTCGGTTGGAGCTGTAATGTTGACAAATTAATGTTCATTGAATTCATTTACAACACTCTTCCCCTTCATAATGTCCTCCATTTTATCAAGATTACGATTATCCACGGGTGCTGACGTATCCTCTGTTTGTTCTATCGTATCCAAAATCATTCACATCCATGAGTCACCTTCTCGCTGAGTAAATGATTCATCTAGAAAACTATCACGTTGAATCTCCTCAACCTTATCGCTTTCATAATCAGAAATATCAACTACATTGTCATTTCCCCAATGTTGACTAGACGAACCAGCATCATAAGATGCGTGTTGAAAAGCATCGGACCCATAATAACCATATCTATTCTTCCCCTCATGAAGATTGTCGGGATCGAAATCATCATGTCCAGGCATGTGAATTGGTCCAGGTGACTTGCATGGTGAAAGAGGAAACACTACTCTTGATTGTTCAAGATAAATCATCATCGTCTCACGAACTTCATCAAGATCTGTTCGGTTAGAGAATTCAGCAAGATAATATGCCTCCAGCTCATTATCAGAGAGATATTGAAAACCATAATTTTAAGAAGTTCGAGAAGGTGACCCAAGTGGTGAAACAACTGTCTAACCAGGTAGAGCTGCTGTAGGTGATGTCGGTATTGTCGATGGAAGTGTTTGATTTTTCGTGAGGGCAGGTAAGGATAAGAGTGCGGTATTATTCTTATATGTAGGTCGATACATACTAGTAGTCAGATTATCCCCTTCTGATAGAGGTTGGTTAACAACAGGAGTTGTAACTGGTGAAGATTCTTTTGGGTCGCTCGCCTCCATGATATATGTCTCATGGGACTGTGACAGAGCAGAAGAACAACCTTTCTTTAAAGTTCTCGCGGGCTCATTAAGATACCCGACTCCCGAAGTCATCAATGTACCATGAGGTGGCACATCTCTTTCAGTTAAAGACTCATCACCCAGACCCTGAGTTGCAAGATCCGGATGAGAAGTGGTTTGAACTAAAGGAACAGTCTTCTGGAAGTCTGATAAATTTCTCAAAGGAATGTATGGTTGATTCGTTTCCATGAGACGCGGCAGATCTCCCTCATCAAGATAAGCCGGACCTCCGGGCCCTGTTAGACGTTGAGGCAACACAACATCACTAGGATGAAGTATGTCAAGAGGATTTCTGGCCGATATATAGGGTGCCTTTTCAAGGTTTTTCGGCTCCCCTTCGGCCGTTCTGGATTTCAATGATTGAGTTTCCTTAATCGATTGAGTCAACGCAGACTTTACTGCAGAGGAAGACTTTACTTCCTTTTGAGATGCCGAAACACCTTTGCTAGTGAGATTTATTGTTAAATCCTGATTAGATTGATGGTCTGATTGGTCTTTTTACCACCCTTGCGTTTAGCTCTCTTGCCTACCGAAGCTTGCGCTTCATTTAATGTATGGCTTATTGTTATTCTTGGATGTGATATGGAAATGGGTGAAGGTAACCTAGTTGGCTCTAAGTATTGGTCCGTATCACCAATAGTTTCAGTAACTGTTGGGTGAACGATAAGAGTCAAACTCCTAGATCTAGTTACGCGTTGGGTAGGCGGAGTCTGAATCATATCATTAGGAATATATCTTGTCCTCTTTTTCGTTTGTTCGGGAGATGATTCAGTTGCTAAAGAATTGGTGTCACTCCCCCCTGGTGTAGTTGATAAGGTGGGTGCATTCCTAGTTGGACTAGGTTCACTGATCCTCACGGGTTGAGCTTGTCGTATAACCCTAGGGAGTTTCAGGTTTACCCTAAGTGAGGTGGTAGCTGGTCCAGCTTGTGCTCTAGGTTCCTCTACAACCTCTGGGCTGGAACCATAGCTGGTTCAACTTGTTCTTGTTGTGCTGGGTTTGGAAGAGGTATCCCTACTGCCTCAAAATATGTATGCATTCTAGCATCTAAAGGATTAGCTAACCTCACCAACCAATCTGGAATTGGTGCAGTGAATTCATTGTCAGATAGCACTGGAGTGTTCATCTACACCTCCCCAAAACGTACCATCTCCATACCCTGTATACCTGGAACAGGAATATTTGCATTTCTGCAAGTGGTTATAGCATCATGAATAAAGATACAGAAAAACCTTTCATAAGGAATGTATGAACTCCTTGTTTTGTCCACTTGTGCCTGAACCAGATCCCATAGAATTTCAGCATAATCTGGATTCTCTATTCTGGTGAATTAGTAGAACAGCTTCAACATCGGGATTATTAAGCTGTCAGATTCACTTCGTGTCATCAGAAGACACCTGTTTATGATCGAGAAGATCACATACAACCAGAAGTGTAAGTACTTCTTTTGAAACTTAGCAGGTGTAACAGAAGTATCTCCACTATATCATAGCTGGAAGATTGAGTTCATCATTTGCTGAGTAGAAGGAAAAGCAGGAGCGTTATTCACAAGAGGAAGCTGAAATATCCTTCGGAAGTCAGCCTTGGTAATTCTCCTAAGTCCATTTACCCTTCTGAGCTCAAACTCAAATCTAGCAGGTTCTCCTTGTGGATTTACAGCAGTAGGTTGTGTAGCCTCAAAAAATTTGATTGTTCTATTCAGAAGTCTCAAATCTGTCTCAGGTACACTGACAGTGTTACTTAAAGCACCCCATAAGTGATGCCTCTCCAGAATTGCAAGCCAGTAATTGTCGGGTATGTTGGTTTCAGTGTTGATAAAGTAATTGTTCACCATTTAGCTGTTTGATAAGAATAGAAGACCACAATATGTTATCATAAAGCACATATCTCTATTCCTCTTTACTTTGAAGTCCTTTGTATTTTTCAACTTTATGATTTTTATGGATTTTATAAGTTATAAGAATCTTTTATTCAAAATATTCACAAGTATTTGACAATCATGATATTCACAAGTACTATCTAATTCAGGTGGTAATTGTGATCAAAAACGTTCAAAAGTTCGAAATTGAATTTTGAGTTCATCGTGACATTAACGGGCTGTTGCTACTTAATTTTGTTTCTCTTATATGTTTCTGTTGATCAAGTTATCACAGGAAGTAGGTTACGTTTCAATTCTAAAACATAATTTAAACTTGTATTGTTGTTTTGATTTTGAAAAACCTCTGGTCGATTTATATTTTGAGAAGAAGAAGAAGAAGGAATAGGAACAGATAAAATCGGGATATATATAATTTGGATAGGAATTAATCAGGAAAAACAGAAATAGAGGAGTGGTTTGATGTGGTTTCGGGTTAGCGGGAGGTCATGAGTTCGAGCTCGGTTCGTGACAATTCGTCTTAGAAAAGCTTGTGAGGTAGTTATTATTATTATTATTATTATTATTATTATTATTATTATTATTATTATTATTATTATTATTATTATTATTGTTATTATTATTATTATTATTATTATTATTATTATTATTATTATTATTATTATTATTATCATTATTATATTTATTATTATTGTTATATATTGATTATTGTTATGTTAATAAGTATTATTCATATCATGATTATAATTACAATTATGATTATTATTATTATTATTATTATTATTATTATTATTATTATTATTATT
Organism: Rutidosis leptorrhynchoides; assembly: GCF_046630445.1. Taxonomy (NCBI): domain Eukaryota; kingdom Viridiplantae; phylum Streptophyta; class Magnoliopsida; order Asterales; family Asteraceae; genus Rutidosis; species Rutidosis leptorrhynchoides. The sequence continues at coordinate 297,997,967 of NC_092334.1, read as the reverse complement.
ATTATTATTATTATTATTATTATTATTATTATTATTATTATTATTATTATTATTATTATTATTATTACTACTAATATTATTATCATTAAGTAGTATTATTATTAATATTATCATTAGTAATAAGATTGTTATTGTTATTGTTATTGTTATTGTTACTGTTATTATTATTATTATTATTATTATTATTATTATTATTATTATTATTATTATTATTATTATTATTATTAAGTATTAAGTATTATTATCAAAATTATTATTTTCATTATCATTTTCATTAAAAACTACTGTTATAATAATAATAATAATAATAATAATAATAATAATAATAATAATAATAATAATAATAATAATAATAATAATAATAATAATTATTATTATTATTATTATTATTATTATTATTATTATTATTATTATTATTATTATTATTATTATTATTATTATTATTATTATTATTATTATTATTGTCTACACTATACATTATAATAAAAGTTTAATTGAGATATCACAAAAAATTTCCTTAAATTATGGCCATTAGATTACTAAAAAGACATCCACTACCCACATCATCTAACCATCCATTTCTATTATTGAGCAATAAGTCATAATTAGCCATTAAACTACCCTAAATACCCTTACAGATACGGGAGAAAAAACACAGATTAGGGGTCACGCTATTACCGTATACTAACGAGATTCATACAAACAATGAAACCCTACTTTTCTCCCTAAAATCGTCGACTGAATCAAAATCAACTTAAAGGTTTCGTCCAAAATTTAGAGAAACCTAAATAATTTACGTTATTTTGAATCACATAAGCAGCAATGCCAAAAACGATAACATACAATCAGCCGTAAGAGGGAAACGACGAAAGCTATACATAATTCTCATAGCAGTTCAGGTATTAACACTTCATTATATTCGTTTGTTTGTTCAAATTACTTTTAATTATGATCGTTCTATGTCCACCCTAAACCCTGATTCATTTATAATTCATTACCTATATTTGATTGTTGTTTATAATTAATTAATATTGTTTCTTTAAATTTCTGCATCAATCTCCTTCATCGAACAATACACTAACGTATTGTAGATTCATAATTAACTTTTTAGCGTTTATTCTTATTGGTTCTTATGTTTACTTTAATTATGTTTTAATCAGATAATGTTTTCCATTCGATGATGATTTATTATTTTTTTTGCTGCAGTCAAGGTGTTCGATGTAATGTCGATGAGAATTTTAGGGACTGTATTCTAATCATGCATCTAAGGTACAATTGAACGAGGTTATTAAATGTCAAATCTTTCATTTTTTTCTGATTTATATTTATATAATTGTTTTGTAAATAAATGTTTGTTGATGCAAGTACGGAAGATATAGATGTCATTGATTGATTATTATTTGATACGATTCTTTTTAGTTATATATTTAATACACATGTTTTTTTTCTTAACATGTTTTCTTATGTTTACTTTAAGATACTTAAATTGTATCATAATTGATTGATACTTTAACTTGGAGGTTTATTTTTGTTAGTATCATGTTTAGGATTAGAAAATCTTGCACATTAAACCTCTACCCAAAATGTGGCATTTTTCACTAACTTAGTTCCAGGAATCAGCTTATTTAGTGATAGTTACATTCTTATTATTTCATCAGCAAATGCGGGCAACCTAAAGAGATGTTTGCCGATTTGCACGAATGATGGCTGCCAACATGTACTTTTTAAAGATAGATGATCTAATGTTTGAGGTATGTATATAACCTTTTTAATATTCACTCATTGAGAAAGATACTGAATGGATTTTAGGGCAAGATCCATACTGTTGCAGAGATAGCTCACTACAAAAGCGCTATAAGAGAAAAAGATATCGATTATTGATCTTATGATTAAGGTGTTATCTCCTTTTGTGCTTGGTTTTTTTGGTGTTAAGTAGAAATAGTTGTTAATACCAAACCACCCTTGAAATAATATCAAAGCATGGTTCAGTTCTGCGAAATTGTGATTTGAGTTTCGTTTATTATTCAATGTATTCATTGCTGCCTTCTTAGCTTATTAGTTCCTAGATAATCAATTATGCTAAAAAAAAAAAATTTCAACTTCCAGATCATGAATGCTATTATTTTACATGGTTGTTTCTTGAGAGAATTCATCATTGAAAGTTTTATAGTGTGTGGACGATCACGTTCAGGCTCTGCTGCTGAGCTTAAGGTGAGTTTGGCACGAAAATGAATTTCCTTATATCTAGATTATACTATCATAACTTATCCACATTTGGTGTTACACAATACACTATTTGGGGCAGATTACTATTAAACAAAATCACCAGCTCACTTATTTGCTTGATGAATCGGGTAATATTTTTTATATCGAGTATTATGGGTGAAATAGGAAAAAAACGATTAAATGGAAACGATGACATAGACACATCTATAGGGCTGATTAAAGATAAATTATTCATGTAGGCCTTACTAAAAACAATGACATAGACACCTTATACTTGCATATTTCTATGGACATTTTCCAGAACAATTTATCTTTGGGTCTTGAATCTACTCAATACGAAGAAGGTAATATGGGTGAGTTAGGACCTCAAGCTATGAAAAAAAGGTCAACTTTTTGTTATGGCCACAACGGACTGGGTTGACAAAGACAAAACTTTATTAACTTATCGTCAAATATGATTACACAAGTTTTAGTAATTTGATAATGTGCTAAAAAATTTTGAAGCATTATTTAGTAGGTCTAATGCAAGAGAAATGCACTTTGGGCAACCCAAAACGCGTATGATCAGCCGACACATTTGTTATCTTGAGATTCTCATTCCGAGTAACTGTTGGGTGAACGATAAGAGTCAAACTCCTAGATCTAGTTACGCGTTGGGTAGGCGGAGTCTGAATCATATCATTAGGAATATATCTTGTCCTCTTTTTCGTTTGTTCGGGAGATGATTCAGTTGCTAAAGAATCGGTGTCACTCCCCCCTGGTGTAGTTGATAAGGTGGGTGCATTCCTAGTTGGACTAGGTTCACTGATCTTCACGGGTTGAGCTTGTCGTATAACCCTAGGGAGTTTCAGGTTTACCCTAAGTGAGGTGGTAGCTGGTCCAGCTTGTGCTCTAGGTTCCTCTACAACCTCTGGGCTGGAACCATAGCTGGTTCAACTTGTTCTTGTTGTGCTGGGTTTAGAAGAGGTATCCCTACTGCCTCAAAATATGTATGCATTCTAGCATCTAAAGGATTAGCTAACCTCACCAACCAATCTGGAATTGGTGCAGTGAATTCATTGTCAGATAGCACTGGAGTGTTCATCTTCACCTCCCCAAAACGTACCATCTGCATACCCTGTATACCTGGAACAGGAATATTTGCATTTCTGCAAGTGGTTATAGCATCATGAATAAAGATACAGAAAAACCTTTCACAAGGAATGTATGAACTCCTTGTTTTGTCCACTTGTGCCTGAACCAGATCCCATAGAATTTCAGCATAATCTGGATTCTCTATTCTGGTGAATTAGTAGAACAGCTTCAACATCGGGATTATTAAGCTGTCAGATTCACTTCGTGTCATCAGAAGACACCTGTTTATGATCGAGAAGATCACATACAACCAGAAGTGTAAGTACTTCTTTTGAAACTTAGCAGGTGTAACAGAAGTATCTCCACTATATCATAGCTGGAAGATTGAGTTCATCATTTGCTGAGTAGAAGGAAAAGCAGGAGCGTTATTCACAAGAGGAAGCTGAAATATCCTTCGAAAGTCAGCCTTGGTAATCCTCCTAAGTCCATTTACCCTTCTGAGCTCAAACTTAAATCTAGCAGGTTCTCCTTGTGGATTTACAGCAGTAGGTTGTGTAGCCTCAAAAAATTTGATTGTTCTATTCAGAAGTCTCAAATCTGTCTCAGGTACACTGACAGTGTTACTTAGAGCACCCCATAAGTGATGCCTCTCCAGAATTGCAAGCCAGTAATTGTCGGGTATGTTGGTTTCAGTGTTGATAAAGTAATTGTTCACCATTTAGCTGTTTGATAAGAATAGAAGACCACAATATGTTATCATAAAGCACATATCTCTATTCCCATTTACTTTGAAGTCCATTGTATTTTTCAACTTTATGATTTTTATGGATTTTATAAGTTATAAGAATCTTTTATTCAAAATATTCACAAGTATTTGACAATCATGATATTCACAAGTACTATCTAATTCAGGTGGTAATTGTGATCCAAAATGTTCAAAAGTTTGAAATTGAATTTTGAGTTCATCGTGACATTAACAGGCTGTTGCTACTTAATTTTGTTTCTCTTATATGTTTCTGTTGATCAAGTTATCACAGGAAGTAGGTTACGTTTCAATTCCAAAACATAATTTAAGCTTGTATTGTTGTTTTGATTTTGAAAAACCTCTGGTCGATTTATATTTTGAGAAGAAGAAGAAGGAATAGGAACAGATAAAATCGGGATATATATAATTTGGATAGGAATTAATCAGGAAAAACAGAAATAAAGGAGTGGTTTGATGTGGTTTCGGGTTAGCGGGAGGTCATGAGTTCGAGCTCGGTTCGTGACAATTCGTCTTAGAAAAGCTTGTGAGGTAGTTATTATTATTATTATTATTATTATTATTATTATTATTATTATTATTATTATTATTATTATTATTATCATTATTATATTTATTATTATTGTTATATATTGATTATTGTTATGTTAATAAGTATTATTCATATCATGATTATAATTACAATTATGATTATTATTATTATTATTATTATTATTATTATTATTATTATTATTATTATTATTATTATTATTATTATTATTACTAATATTATTATCATTAAGTAGTATTATTATTAATATTATCATTAGTAATAAGATTGTTATTGTTATTGTTATTGTTATTGTTACTGTTATTATTATTATTATTATTATTAATATTATTATTATTATTATTATTATTATTATTATTATTATTATTATTATTATTATTATTATTATTATTATTATTATTATTGTTATTATTAAGTATTAAGTATTATTATCAAAATTATTATTTTCATTATCATTTTCATTAAAAACTACTGTTATAATAATAATAATAATAATAATAATAATAATAATAATAATAATAATAATAATAATAATAATAATAATAATAATAATAATAATAATAATAATAATAATAATAATAATTATTATTATTATTATTATTATTATTATTATTATTATTATTATTATTATTATTATTATTATTATTATCTACACTATACATTATAATAAAAGTTTAATTGAGATATCACAAAAAATTTCCTTAAATTATGGCCATTAGATTACTAAAAAGACATCCACTACCCACATCATCTAACCATCCATTTCTATTATTGAGCAATAAGTCATAATTAGCCATTAAACTACCCTAAATAACCTTACAGATACGGGAGAAAAAACACAGATTAGGGGTCACGCTATTACCGTATACTAACGAGATTCATACAAACAATGAAACCCTACTTTTCTCCCTAAAATCGTCGACTGAATCAAAATCAACTTAAAGGTTTCGTCCAAAATTTAGAGAAACCTAAATAATTTACGTTATTTTGAATCACATAAGCAGCAATGCCAAAAACGATAGCATACAATCAGCCGTAAGAGGGAAACGACGAAAGCTATACATAATTCTCATAGCAGTTCAGGTATTAACACTTCATTATATTCGTTTGTTTGTTCAAATTACTTTTAATTATGATCGTTCTATGTCCACCTTAAACCCTGATTCATTTATAATTCATTACCTATATTTGATTGTTGTTTATAATTAATTAATATTGTTTCTTTAAATTTCTGCATCAATCTCCTTCATCGAACAATACACTAACGTATTGTAGATTCATAATTAACTTTTTAGCGTTTATTCTTATTGGTTCTTATGTTTACTTTAATTATGTTTTAATCAGGTAATGTTTTCCATTCGATGATGATTTATTATTTTTTTTGCTGCAGTCAAGGTGTTCGATGTAATGTCGATGAGAATTTTAGGGACTGTATTCTAATCATGGATCTAAGGTACAATTGAACGAGGTTATTAAACGTCAAATCTTTCATTTTTTTCTGATTTATATTTATATAATTGTTTTGTAAATAAATGTTTGTTGATGCAAGTACGGAAGATATAGATGTCATTGATTGATTATTATTTGATACGATTCTTTTTAGTTATATATTTAATACACATGTTTTTTTTCTTAACATGTTTTCTTATGTTTACTTTAAGATACTTAAATTGTATCATAATTGATTGATACTTTAACTTGGAGGTTTATTTTTGTTAGTATCATGTTTAGGATTAGAAAATCTTGCACATTAAACCTCTACCCAAAATGTGGCATTTTTCACTAACTTAGTTCCAGGAATCAGCTTATTTAGTGATAGTTACATTCTTATTATTTCATCAGCAAATGCGGGCAACCTAAAGAGATGTTTGCCGATTTGCACGAATGATGGCTGCCAACATGTACTTTTTAAAGATAGATGATCTAATGTTTGAGGTATGTATATAACCTTTTTAATATTCACTCATTGAGAAAGATACTGAATGGATTTTAGGGCAAGATCCATACTGTTGCAGAGATAGCTCACTACAAAAGCGCTATAAGAGAAAAAGATATCGATTATTGATCTTATGATTAAGGTGTTATCTCCTTTTGTGCTTGGTTTTTTTGGTGTTAAGTAGAAATAGTTGTTAATACCAAACCACCCTTGAAATAATATCAAAGCATGGTTCAGTTCTGCGAAATTGTGATTTGAGTTTCGTTTATTATTCAATGTATTCATTGCTGCCTTCTTAGCTTATTAGTTCCTAGATAATCAATTATGCTAAAAAAAAAAAAATTTCAACTTCCAGATCATGAATGCTATTATTTTACATGGTTGTTTCTTGAGAGAATTCATCATTGAAAGTTTTATAGTGTGTGGACGATCACGTTCAGGCTCTGCTGCTGAGCTTAAGGTGAGTTTGGCACGAAAATGAATTTCCTTATATCTAGATTATACTATCATAACTTATCTACATTTGGTGTTACACAATACACTATTTGGGGCAGATTACTATTAAACAAAATCACCAGCTCACTTATTTGCTTGATGAATCGGGTAATATTTTTTATATCGAGTATTATGGGTGAAATAGGAAAAAAATGATTAAATGGAAACGATGACATAGACACATCTATAGGGCTGATTAAAGATAAATTATTCATGTAGGCCTTACTAAAAACAATGACATAGACACCTTATACTTGCATATTTCTATGGACATTTTCCAGAACAATTTATCTTTGGGTCTTGAATCTACTCAATACGAAGAAGGTAATATGGGTGAGTTAGGACCTCAATCTATGAAAAAAGGTCAACTTTTTGTTATGGCCACAACGGACTGGGTTGACAAAGACAAAACTTTATTAACTTATCGTCAAATATGATTACACAAGTTTTAGTAATTTGATAATGTGCTAAAAATTTTTGAAGCATTATTTAGTAGGTCTAATGCAAGAGAAATGCACTTTGGGCAACCCAAAACGCGTATGATCAGCCGACACATTTGTTATCTTGAGATTCTCATTCCGAGTATATTGGAAGTTCAACCTATTTATACTGATGTTAAGTTCGCTATCCAATAACCGTCAACTCATGTACGTGAATTATTGGAAGAATTGTATCAGATAAGTTGTGTCGTTAACGCAAACATTTGTTTCTTTGAACGAGTACAAATATTTTAGTTGGTGATGACGCTAAAACAAGAGGTAACATATTTTAGGGTTTTGATTGTTGTATGTTCATGATGACGGAAAGAACAAGCCTTAAGACGTTGCTCTGCTATTTAGGTATTATATTTTGTTACGAACATTTAACCTTTAGCCCATGCGATCCACAAAACAAATATGGGGCGTGTGTATTGTGAGTATAACAATTGGTGGTCAACTTTGAGTGGAGCTTTTGGGTTATATTTGATGAGTTCTTTTGGGTGTGAGCATTATCAAAAATAGGATTGGTTTACGTACTTACGAAGAATTCTGTGGCCCTTTTTACCCATCAAACCATGGTTGGAGACAAACTGGCTGGTATTGTAGAGCACCATATATTTTTGAATTAGTACAGTGATTACATGTTGGTCACAACAGGTTGGGCAATACGGGTAGGTTGTGCTAAGGATTGGTCACGATGGGTTGGGCTAAATTTTTTTTGATTATAATATGGGTTAAAAATGGTCCGGGTCAATATGGGTTGACTCTCCTTTAAGCTTTTACAATCTGATGTCGGGTCCCATATCGACAGTGTCATGTTATTAGATTAATAAGTTGAATCGTTTGGTGGTGGCAATATGGGTGGGTTGTGTTAAAGTTCGGTCACCAGGGTTTGGGTTATTATATGGGTTAAAATGGTCTGGGTCAGTATGGGTTAGCTCTTCTTTTAGCTTTTTATAATTAGATGTTAGGGTCCATATCGGCAGTTTCATGTTAGATTAATAAACCGTATGCCGTAAAACGGAATAAGTACACATCCTTTGTACAAAAGTCTGATGTTCTATGCCGCATGTTTGAATTGATTGACAAAAATTGTTCAATATTATATGAAGGTTTATCCTATACATTTTATAGGTTCAATATTTTGGTACGTGTCTTGAATGCGACCGGTTCAGCCTTATTGACACTGTCTAAAAGTGACCTACAGAAGTCTTTTTACAAACAGCATACTGGCTCTGCAAGACTATGTTGGGGGATCAAGACATCCGGATGATCTTGATCGGATTAGCGGGATGAAACTGGTGTTCAACATTTCGGTCAACAAGTATAGTCAGAAGACTGGGTATTCTAATTATATTCTTGAAGAGGCTCAACATTATGAACAAAGTTTGTCTCTGTTTAAGGAGAAATACGTTCTGCGCGAGGTATCACTGCATACAATAATATAACCACATTTAATTATGTACATGTTGTTTAATTGGTATTTCTTTGTTATTCACAATTAAATTACACCGTGAACTACTTTGGTACTTTTTCCATTCAGGAAATGATTCACATATCAATTACGGTAATCAAGATGCATCTTTGTCTAACATCACTTCTTCTGCTAAAGTATAGATCAACAACTACGACTATTTATTGTCTTCAACACTTATAAGATTTTCTTTTGCAAGTAGATTAACAATTTCTTCCTTAATTATGATTTTTGCAGTGCGGGTGCGGCTGTGCGGGTCATCCAACACGGGAGAAACATTCGTGTCGTTGATCATACTGTTAATGCTGCGGACAGCCCACCTATAAAAGTAGAACTCGGAGCAACCCCATTCTTCCACTTAAAAACCAAGAAGTCATTCATCAATGACATATCCCGTATCGGTTAGAACTTAGTTTTTATGTCTCTTTGTTTTTGAATACTGTTGATATGCTTATTGAATACTGATTCGCACAATTATCATTTTTCTATTATTTGGATATGGTACATCTTGGTTTTAGTATTTATCTCTTTGATGGTGATTTTAATTGAATAAAATATATATATATATATATATATATATATATATGTTTTATGATTCAGGTTTGCTCAATTCCTAAACCGTTGTGTTACAATTATAAGTTAATAGTGAGCTACAGATGGACCTACATATAAGGTGATCTTGATGGTTAAATCCTTTAGCTGAATCTATACAATTGAAGTTAATTAGTAGCAGAAGAACTACAGATGGACCTATATATAAGGTGATCTTGATGGTACTGCTAATAAAAGAGACATCATTTTGGAAACTCATAAAAGAGATTTACAGCGTATAAGTGAGCTGTATCCTTCTCATCTTACACTCCAGTAGCCCTTATTATTATCTTATGCTGAAGATGGATACATGATAGACGTTTTGCATAAAAGTGTAGAAATAGAAAATGATGTTGGAAACATTTGTCTCACTATGTGCGACTTTTTTGCATATCGATTACCACTTAAAGTGAATGAAACCTCTTTAAGTTGTTACATACACGTTTTTCTTTTTGGTAATTCTTTAACTTAAACCCGCAAATTTTGCGGGTCTTAAGCTAGTTATTATTATTATAAGTATTATTATTAATACCATTATTATTATCATTATTAATAAAAGTATTATTATTATTATAGATATTATAATTATTATTAGTATTATTATTATTATTAACATTCTTATTATTAAAAGTATTAAAATTATTATCTGTATTAAAATTATCATTTTTAATAAGATGCCTTTATTATTAAAACTATCAATATTATTATCATTAATAGAATCATTAATATTATTATCATTATTATTAATGTTAGTATTATTACTATTATTATTATTATTATTATTATTATTATTATTATTATTATTATTATTATTATTATTATTATTATTATTATTATTATTATTATTATTATTATTATTTTTATCATTACTAATATTATTTTAGTATTATTATAATTACTATTTTAACAAACGAATAATTATACCCAAATACTTTGTTGCTTAGTCAATTAACGACCAACTATTATCTCGAGGTTGAAATTTCTGGTCTACTTCAATTACAGTTACTTCCTAGTGAAATCTTTGCTGTGCTAATTTAAGGTGATTTTTATAGCCCCACTTTTACTGTTTACTTAAATGTTTATAACTTTTGGGGTGAGACACATGCTTGCTTTATAACTATTTTACATTTAGGCACAAGTACTCAAATGTTATTATGTTGTCTGGCTTTGTCATGCAAATCCTCACCGTAATATCGTTAGTTGCTGCGTATAAAAGGCAAACTTAATTATTGTGAATAGGCCTATTGAGAGTAACGTCTCTAACCATTTGACCGTTGATCTTTGGTTACATAATAATGATTCAACGACACTGACTGTACAAGGTGTCACGAGGTAACTTTTATTTAGTCGCGATATTACAAACTGCAGCAACACTTTTAGATTGATATATTTGGTATCAATCAACTTTAAACTAAATCTTGTGGTCTAATGCATATTATATAAACCTATGAACTTCACTCAACATTTTTGGTTGACACTTTAAGCATGTTTTGTCTCAGGTGATGATTAAGATGATTGTATGATTGCTACTAGATGAATTGAATGCTGCTGCATGGAGTCTTCATTTGATTACATTTACCTTGCATTTCAAAAGTATTACTATTTCAGTTTGGAATTAATGTAAACACTCTTTATGCTTTCGCTGTTTTATTAATAAAGGTTTCATTCAAAATGTCTCATATAGAGTCGTTCTCGTTTATACAACTGTGTTATGATATGAACGCTCACAAATACCCCTGGCCCTATTTGGGGGTGTGACATATTGGTATTAGAGCCCATGCTTGTTATAGAGAACCAGGATTGCATTTTATGTGTGCCTTAATTGTTAGATAGGCGCCTTAGAAATCTTTAGGACTATAACCTTTCCTGCTTATTTGATGCATAAGTGATTTAGATAGTTTCCCTACCTTTAGACTTGCGTATTGCCTTAGAATCTCCTTTGGTATTCGGTTTCCTTTCTTAAGGATGTAGAGCCAAAACCCTATCATCATGCCTGAATCCGACTTTGAAGGATGAGTTAGTATGTGATTGCTATCATATCCATACATCTCTTTGTAATCTGATTTCGCCATTGTGATTCGAAGTACTCTTTAACTCACGCGAGTTATTTTATAAGACCACCTCGTTTGGTGAAACCGAGGGATGTCACTCATGACTTCTGAAATGCTCAACATTCCAACGTTAAAGTTTGATCACGTATCCTGACCTTATGGGGTGATATTGTAATGGAAGTATGAATTAGTGAAATATAATGACGCCCGACCAACGTGACTATATTATGGTAATTCCTATAGAAATTCCAACATCATGACTTGAGGAATAGAAAGTGATTCAAAGGAAAATTTCCAAACTAATCATTCAAGATTTCCAATGTTATTACATAAAGGGAGAAGAATAATCATCCTCTAAATTGTAGGTATACGAAGAACTCTTTTAACCAAATTATTTTTCTCATACTTAAGAGTAGATTGACAATCTATCCCACACTGTAACGGTTGTGACCGAGGAACCTTGAAACTTTAGATACTCGACGGTTAATCATCACCTGTTGTGTCCGGCTTCACTCTATTACACTATGAAGGATAGAATATTAGTTCGGCGGTTACCACCATATCCTCGCTGGAAGGCAGGATGCATACTCGTAAATGACTTGTAGTGACACCCCCGAAATTTCCTTGAATTATGCCTCTTGTTATCTGTAATTTCACTCCTATTATATATTTTCATATGATTCTCATTAGGGAAAACCGTTGAAGAAGCGATAGCCACTCGCGAAGATTTCATTTGAATTTTCAAATGTCGACCTTAAACACCACATTCACTATTACGTTCTTTGTGCCGAGATGGTCAATGTGTCACAGGCATAATCTTTTGATGAATAGGACCTTCAAACAAATATCTTTTGATTACCATAGCCAAGGAAAACTTTTCACGCTCATGCATTCATTACTTAGCACCATGTGAGTAATGACGTCTTACCCAATAATCGATTATTGTCAATCCAAAACCTATAGTTAGATACATCATCTGAGATTTCTCCATTCTCCTGCGGGCTGCGTCTTGAGCTAAACCCACCATAATCACATCCAAAAACTACCATAACAATTAAAGGAATTCTATCGTATTCTTGCGTATCCTCCTTTCGGGCCAGTAAAGGCTGAACTATATTTCCATCACTGCATTGAAAAGCACGTGATCCCTCACACACTCAATATGATTAAACAGTAGCAATGATATGATTATCATTACGTTAGTTAAGGTCAAGCATGGCGCTTGTTGTACCTAAACGATAAGTCGCGACCTTTGAATCATTAACCATTTTCCAGAAAATTTTACGATTTTTCCTCGATGTTAGAAGCAATGTTAGTGGTATCATTAAAAGATTATATATTAATGGTCCTAATAATGGCAAATGACATCATATCCTTACATAATCCTTACTCATTGAGGAATTCATACCATCCCGGCAATAATCACAGAATTAGTGAGAAATTGATTTTCAATGATCATTACATAGTCAAAAGCAACTGTTTTAGCATGTCTTCATACATGTCTATGCTCAGGTTATTATGAAATCTTGTGAATGACGGAATCAAGTAATCCATGATTATATATTATAAGGGCACATACTACCTGTCTCCCGACTACAATAATAGTTATAACCCGTTTGCATTTCAAAGTCAATAGGGGATTAACTTCTCGTTCTCATACCCTACCATTCATACCTCACTAGTTAGTAACAGCTTCACACGCAAACATTTTTGAATCTCAAAAACTTATACCCTGATAATAGACATAAGCAACATTTAAATTCAATAAGTTTTCATTACCCCATTACAATTATGCTCAAGTATTACCTGAAATTTTCAAGGTCCTTCACTAGATTTTCCTGGATCCTTTTTCAACTAATATTTTGTTTATTAAAATTATAAACACGCTATTTTACTGTGCGATCCACTCGAATATATTAAATAAAAATAATTATTGTCACTCGTGCAAATTCTATAAAACGTATATACATTTATAAATAAAAATTTCCTTTACTTATTTTTGGTTAAAGAATATTTTCTTTCAAATCAAATTCTTCATGAGTGATTTAACTAAGCTCAAATGGTTTTACTTAAAAGAAAATAATAATAAAAAAAGTACATGTTTTACTAAGAACTTCAATTATTCAAACTTTTTCAAAAATTTCCTTGACGCATTTTCTAAAAATTTTCTTATTACGTTACACTATGGTTGTACCACAATTCTTCTCATTCCTCCGTGTAAACACGAAACATACCTCCTTACGCTCATCCACTATTCCTTTTTAGAGATTGGCCATGGCATAACCACAGACTGTGAAATCAGTGTCTGAGATAGGCACAATGGTCACACCTATCCTTAAGAGAGGCAATGTGTGGAAATTCATCCCCAACTGTATTACAGATTGGTGTCAACCCTAACTGTTATTACACCGGTATCACGAATAGAGATTTCGCTAAGCTCATTTCATGGTTAAATCACAACACCCTCGTAAACATTAATTCTATGATCTTTTGGGCACAAGAAAGCGGAGATTTCCTCACCTGGTAGAAACTATTCTTTATAGTCAATGATTCACATTTCTTCTCATCCGCACTTAAACCCATAAGTGAATGATGGATCGACTCGCCATCTGTGCGAGAACGCCCTTCTCATTAACAGATCACACATTTCGTGTGATTTCCTATTAGAAATATAATGTAAATTATTTAAAATCCATGATCTTCGTATTCCACTCTAAAGGAGTTACCTTAAACGTTTATGACATTTATGTGGTTACTCTAAACATATCTCCTTTCATTGGTTGCAACTAGATGACATTCTAGTCAAGTTTCGGCCTCTGCTTCGACATGTAGCTGAAATCATAATCATAAAGTTACATTCTACAATGTGCTTTCAAAATTTCTTTCAAAGATAAGTTCACATATACTATAATATAATGAACAATATCTTTCATTAATCAGACCATTCTGAGAGCATTTTAAATAATTACGGCTTGCATTGCATATAAGTCTAATTAGGGACTCCTCAGCTGACAACTCGTTTCATTTATTAACATAAGGCATTCTTGAAAACTAGAGGCATCATGTCTATGGTTAATCTTCTGGAATTAAAAGTTAATACCATCTGTAACAAATACAAGCCTTGCATAAAATTTCATGACTGTGATTTTCACAAACTCCTCTCTGTTTGTCTACCCTAGTGTTGTGGCATAAAACGCTCAATGTTTTAAATGAGCTCAATACTATTCATAACACATTTCATGTATCCAATTTACTGAAATGACTTGTAAAAGATCATCAGTCCTTTTTGAGAAAACCTAATCAATGACACTCGTGTTATTCCCTTGAATGACCTCCAATTAATAATAAAATGCACTTCGTAGAAGAACCTGTAGAATTTATGGATCGTAAGATTTAAACGCTTGAAACAAAACAATATTCTATCCGTTTGAATTCACGCAAGGCCCCGAGTATACCTAGGAACATGAAGACCAAATAAAACGAAAATATCCTCACCTGTTTACAAACAACGCCGACTGATGACAAAAACTAAATTTCGGGACGAAATTTCCTGGATACTGTGACGACCCTCATTTTTCGACTTCTGAAATTACTAAAATATCCCTAGGGTTTACTGCCTGACTATACGTATTTATTGTTTAAGGGTTGTTATATTATTACTTATTACTACTATCATTTCTAGCATCATTATTATTATTATTATTATTATTATTATTATTATTATTATTATTATTATTATTATTATTATTATTATTATTATTATTATTATTATTATTATTATTATTATCATTATTATTATTATTATGATTATTATTATCATCAATAATATTATTATTATCATTTTTATAATTATTATTATCATTATTATTATCTATTATTATTATTAATATAATTATTATTAATATTAGTATTATTATTTATTCTTATTATTATGCTAATTATTATAACTACTAATATTAATAACATGATTATTATCATTATTATGACTACAAATAATTATCATTTTTATTTAAAATTATTATTTCATTATTTTTATTACTTCTATAATTATTCTTATTATTATTAGTATTATTTTGATATTATTATTATTATTATTAATATTATTATTATTAATTCTATTATTATTAAAATATTATTATTATTAATAATAATTATTAATATAAATTAGGTATTAGGTATATATCACTATCGGCTTTTTATTTTTTATTTTTTTCTTCTTGATTTAATCCAATCGACACCCACAATTGTTTTATAAATCAATCCCAGTTGATAAGAATCATTCAGTATCCACTACCATATTCAATTACATCTGCAATTCGTGAAAATAAACAAAAAAATATTAAAAAGCTCGAACACCTCTGTTATGTCATGATTTGATTCAAAATCTCAATTTCGTATTGTTTTTCAAAATCTATTAATACAGTCTTGTTAGAAATTATCTAAACAAACTTCCTGTAAAGTTTCAACTTCCAATTATTCCTATCGAATTCTAATTTCGGAGTCAAAGTTAAAATCCAAAAAGTCGAAGATTGTGTTCATCGTAAAATTCAAATCTGTTTTAATGTTTTTGTTAAGGTTAATGATTCCTAAAGTTTCTAGGAGGGATGTACTATCTAATTCAGGTGGTAATTGTGATCCAAAATGTTCAAAAGTTTGAAATTGAATTTTGAGTTCATCGTGACATTAACGGGCTGTTGCTGCTTAATTTTTTTCTCTTATCTGTTTCTGTTAATCAAGTTATCACAGGAAGTCAGTTACGTTTCAATTCCAAAACGTAATTTAAGCTTGTATTGTTGTTTTGATTTTGAAAAACCTCTGGTCGATTTATATTTTGAGAAGAAGAAGAAGGAATCAGAACAGATAAAAGTGGGATATATATAATTAGGATAGGAATTAATCAGGAAAAACAGAAATAGAGGAGTGGTTTGATGTGGTTTTGGGTTAGCGGGAGGTTACGGGTTCGAGCCCGGTTCGTGACAATTCTTTTTAGAAAAGCTTGTGAGGTAGTTCTTATTTTTATTATTATTATTATTTTTATTATTATTTTTATTATTATTATTATTATTATTATTATTATTATTATTATTATTATTATTATTATTATTATTATTATTATTATTATTATTATTATTATTATCATCATCATTATTATTATTATTATTGTTTTATATTGATTATTGTTATGTTAATTAGTATTATAAATATCATGATTATAATTACAATTATGATTATTATTATTATTATTGTTACTAATATTATTATCATTACTAGTATTATCATTAAGTAGTATTATTATTAATATTATCATTCGTAATAAGATTGTTATTATTATTATTATTATTATTATTATTATTATTATTATTATTATTATTATTATTATTATTATTATTATTATTATTATTATTATTATTATTAAGTATTAATTATTATTATCAAAATTATTATTTTCATTATCATTTTCAATAAAAACTACTGTTATTATAATTATAATTATTATTATTATTATTATAAGTATAATTATTATTAATACCATTATTATTTTCATTATTAATAAAAGTATTATTATTATAGATATTATAATAATAATAATAATAATAATAATAATAATAATAATAATAATAATAATAATTATTATTATTATTATTATTATTAAAAGTATTAAAATTATCATTTGTATTAAAATTATCGTTTTTAATAAGATGCCTTTATTATTAAAACTATCATTATTATTATCATTAATAAAATCATTAATATTATTATCATTATTATTAATATTAGTATTATTATTATTATTATAATTATTATTATTATTATTATTATTATTATTATTATTATTATTATTATTATTATTATTATTATTATTATTATTTATCATTACTAATATTATTTTAGTATTATTATAATTACTATTTTAACAAACGAATAATTATACCCAAATACTTTGTTGCTTAGCCAATTAACGATCAACTATTATCTCTAGGTTGAGATTTCTGGTCTACTTCAATTACAGCTACTTCTTAGTGAAATATTTGTCGTGCTAATTTAAGGTGATTTTCATAGCCCCACTTTTAGTGTTTACTTAACTGTTTATAACTTTTGGGATGAGACACATGCTTGCTTTATAACTATTTTACGTTTAGACACAAGTACTCAAATGTTATTATGATGTCTTGCTTTGTCATGCAAATCCTCACCGTAATATCGTTAATTGCCGCGTATAAAAGGCAAACTTAATTATTGTGAATAGGCCTATTGAGAGTAATGTCTCTAACCATTTGACCGTTGGTCTTTGGTTACATAATAATGATTCAACGACACTGACTGTACAAGGTGTCACGAGGTAACTTTTGTTTAGTCGCGATATTACAAACTGCAGCAACACTTTTAGATTGATATATTTGGTATCAATCAACTTTAAACTAAATCTTATGGTCTAATGCATATTATATAAACCTATGAACTTCACTCAACCTTTTTGGTTGACACTTTAAGCATGTTTTATCTCAGGTGACGATTAAGATGATTGTATGATTGCTACTTGATGAATTGAATGCTGTTGCATGGAGTCTTCATTTCATTATATTTACCTTGCATTTCAAAACTATTACTATTTCAGTTTGGAATTGATGTAAACACTCTTTATGCTTCCGCTATTTTATTAATAAAGGTTTTATTCAAAATGTCTCATATAGAGTCGTTCTCGTTTATACAACTGTATTATGATATGAATGGTCACAAATACCCCTGGCCCTATTTGGGGGTGTGACAGTAACTGTAGCATAAACACATTCGGTATATATTGAATCCATTAAACATAAATTAATTATGAAATCTGAGTCATTTCCATGATAGCTCAACATATCAACAATAAATAAACTTTATCTTACAGCAATCAACCACAAGAATCCGATTTAATCAAAGAATTAGTGTTTCAGATCAGATTCGGTTTTTTCAAAGATTTTTCAAATTAAAAGTCTAATTCATGTAATTTGTGATCTTTTCTGGTTTATTTACTTTCATTCAACTCAGATCTATAACTTGTATTACATAAACTTGATTAAAAGGAAGATTTACCAAAGATTTGAAGTAATTAGAGAACATATTCGGTAGATTAGGCTCAGACTCGGTAAACTATGCATACTCAGTATATGCTTTCGAAAAATGTAAGAGCTTTCGACTTTGACTTTACTATTTATATATACCGAATTTGGTTCAAACTTGGACTTTACCGAATTTATACCGAATGACAGTCTATTAAGATGTTTTATTCATTTTAACTTCAAATTTTGAAAAATCAACATCGATAAATTCACAAGTTTATTATACATTCATTAAACTTCAAGTTTGAGTGAATTTTGAACATTTTGAGACTTACCAAATCAGCACTATTTGGTTGTCAGATTCGGTATGATGCTAAAAATATCATTTATTCATGAAAAATTCACATCTTTTTGGATTTTAAACATTTTAAATTTTTAGGAATTTTCTTTAATCAAGATTTGTACTTATCAAATTTTGAAATATGTACAAAGTACAAATCTTCAGTGATACCAATTGCTAAAACGGGTTGCATACTGCGACGTATACAAGTCAAAGTGAATTTTATCAATATAAAACACAAGTTTTTATGAATTCACTTTTGAAAAATAATTTTCTTTTTCATTTACTCCCTTTCTCCCCCTCAAAATGTGATATACACTTGAATAAATCATCATTTTGATCATCCCTTAAGATGATTTAATAACTCCCCCTTGAAATAAGATATCAATTAGTTACCTCCCCCTAACGTAACTATTCAAGTATAACCACATGGAGTTAATCATGAAAGCAATAGCTCTCCCTAGAAAGATAGTATCTGAAGCATTCAGTTGCTCCCCCTAGATAGTTGATACTCCCCCTAAACATAAGATCTCAGGAATAAGTTCCCACGGAACTGAGTAAATTAAGCACTATACTCAACCAAGCCTATTTGTTGAATCAAGAACTTTAGCCTAACTTCACCTAAAGGTTTAGTGAACATGACAGCTAATTGTACTTTTGTAGGCACGAAGTATAATTCTACATCTCCCTTTCTACATGGTCCTTAATAAAGTGATAACGAATATCTATGTGTTTAGTCTTAGAATGCTGAACCGGGTTACTAGTAATTGCAATTGTACTTTGTGAATCACAGTATATCAGGGTCTTAGTGATCTTAAAGACATAGTCTAATAGTTGAGTTTGTATCCAAAAAACTAGAGAACAACAATGAGCTACATCAATATACTCAGACTCAGCTATTGATAGTGAAACACATTTTTATTTTTTGGATGACCAACCAAATAACCTATTCCCCAACATCTAAATTGATCCAGATGTGCTTTTCCAATCAACATGACAACCGCCATGATCCGCATCCATATAACCAGTGAGACTGAAATTAGAATGTGATTTCTTAGGGTTGGACTGAAAGCGGGCACAGACAGTTACAGCAAGTGTAATGTCCGGTCTACTTGCAGTCAAATACATTAAAGAGCCAAACATGCTTCGATAAAGAGTTATATCAAAGGGTTCCCCATTTTCATCAGCGTTTAACAAAGTCCTCATTGGGTTGACATTGTTCTCAAACCAGACATTTTAAAATGTTTAGCATGTTTTTAATGCATTTTTTTATTGATAAAAATGCCATTTGGTAATTGTTTGACTTGTAACCCCAAGAAGAAATTGGGCTGGTTAAGCATGCTCATTTCTAAATTGTTGGCCATAAGGTCACCAAATTCTTTGCATAAGGCCGGGGACGTGGAACCAAAAATAATATCATCAACGTAAATTTGAACCAAGAGAATGTAACCATGGTTTTTACGGATGAAGAGCGTTGTATCAATTGTTCCACGTGAAAAGCCATTTTCCAGCAAATACTTTGTCAATGTCTCGTAACATGCACGCGGTTCTTGCTTTAGACAATCAAAATCTTTCTCCAAGTAGTAGACATGGTTTGGATGAATAGGATCGACAAAGCCTTCTGGTTGATCAACGTAAACTTCCTCTTGAAGATTACCATGTAGAAAAGTGGTTTTGACATCCATTTGAAACATCGTGAACTTAATATGAGAAGCATAACAAAGAACAGATGAATAGCCTCAATCCTTGCAATCGGAGCAAATGTCTCATCTTAATCAATACCCTCTTGTTGTCAGTATCCTTTGGCCACAAGATGTGCCTTATTTCTAACCACAACCCCATCATGTCATTTTTCTATTTACACAAAATCAGTTGGGATCTCAGTAAATTTTACCTCATCATCATCAGAAGTTGAGTCAGAATTCTCCATTGATTCCTTTGATTTGATAAGCTTGGTCACCTTGCAGACATTAGCATATTCCACCTTGGATTCTGAATCATTCGTCCAGTTGAACCAAGTATCATCAACCGGTTTCAGCTCTCCCCCAGTCTCCATAACCTTTGCCATCAACATTTTTTTCTTGTAGTAAGCTGCATCCTTCTTTTTTGGCAATTTGCACTTACGAGAGAAATGGCCAGTTTTGCCACAATTATAACAGGTTGAATCATCCTTCTTGGAATCATCAACATATTGATGTTTTGATGAATCAGGTTTCTTGTAGTAGGAGGGAAAAGATGAATTCTTGTGTTGGTTGCTCGATTTGCCTTTAAATATGTAATTGTTCAAGGCTTTGGTGAACATAGCAGCCATCCTGACTAGTTCAAGGTGAGAATCATCAACGTCTGAAAGGTTGAGCCCTTCAGAATTAGTTGATTCTTCAACAAGCACTTTCTTATATAAGATTTTGGAAGTGGTGTAAGATTTGCTCTTCTTCTTAGCAATAAGGGCAAGTGGATCACCAGGAGAAGACTCTTTCCTCTCCTCTTGAAGTTTCAACACATCTGGTTGAAAATGCATAAGGAATCCAACAAGCTCATGAATATTTAGTTTATCAATCTCTTTGGTAGATCGAATGATGGTTCCATAAGGAAGCCAATCAGCATTGAGCTTTTTGAGAAACTTCATGTTGATCTCAGCATTCACTTTAGTAATCCTGCACCTTTTTAACTCATTCAGAACACCACTGAATCATCGGTAGGTATCCTTGAGTAGTTCTTCAGGTTCCTGCTTGAAATCATCATAAAATCCCAGAGCCTTATTCAGTTTGGTGACATCAGACATGTCATAACCTTCTTGTTGTCGTTTGATCTCATCCCATATGTCTTTTGCAGTGGTGTTGCTATCAAAATTTTCAAACAACTCATATGGGATGGCTTGCATGATGATATTTTTAGTTTAAATATCACCTTGAGCTCTCTTACGTTTCTCTCTAGAAAGCTCATAGACTGGAATTGGCATACCAGTTTCTGGATGGAATTCTGTAACTAGACCTTCTTTCAAAGAAGCCCCATGTACTTTGCCTTCTCACCATTGTAGTCTATGTACTGAGTGATATGATGAAGCCACTGGTTGTACTTGCCATCAAACAACATTGAGGTCTGGAATCTGATCTAATGATCAATGTATCTTGAGTAGACATATTGACAAAATCTGAGGTATATTCGGTATATCACACAATCCAAGATTCTAGTTCAGAAAAATATAACAAAATGTTAGATTTGGTATCTGGTTCGGTACTATAGCAGACTCGGTATCTGGTTCGGTACTGTAGCAGATTTGGTATCTGGTTCAGTACTGTAGCAGATTCGGTATATCAGATTCTGTATCAGAAATTGATAATAATGACAAGTGTCTCACACAGATTCGGTAAAGATTCGGTAAATATAGAATTTGAAGCCTTTTAGAACACTTAAACCCTAAAATATCAAGTATATCTGAGATTCGGTTTCGGTATCTGGTTCAGTAACCAGATTATGTAATAATCACACACAAATGAATCCAATCCAATACTTAATACTTTGAATCAATTTCGGTAACTTGCTGCACAAGGAAACAAGTTAGTAACAAGTAAAATATTAATGAAACCGAGTGTGTTGATACTGAATGTCAACTGTAGCAGTTGACAAACTGAGTCTACGTGTGAAACTTAGAAAATCCAACGAATAACTGCTAGAACCACTTAAACGAGCTTCGTTTGATCAAACCGAATGTGACTGAATAATTAACACTCCACAATCTTCAAAACTTTAATGAATTTAAGAGATGAAGCAGACTCAGTATGGCAGTTGAGATACCGAATGAAGATCAAATCACCAAAAATTGATGAATTGATGAAATTAAACCGTCAATTAGTTGCCAAATCACCTAACGAACTAAACTGAATCATCCACTGATCTTAACTTGAACACATTAACACGCTTGAATTGATCAAAATATAGAGTTTTAGCCACAAACTCTAAAAATTAGCTTAAATCTCCATGATTGTTGTTGTAAAGCTGTAATGATGATCAAAACACTTTCTAATACACCTAATTAACCTTCGCTGAACTTATCACATGAATCTGAATGTCAGATTATCACTTTCAATGACACCAAATATGATTCAATCTAACCGAGTGTGATCAGATTCTGTAATCTTCAATCTCTAGATCGATATAGTGATGTAATATTACTCCCTGGATGCTCTGATACCAAATGATAGGTCAGGTCATACTGAGAATTGAAGATGTGATAGATTGAATGAGACTCCGTAAGGTAAAGAACATATTCGGTATTAGAGAGAATCGGTAAAATTACATTTCACAGCTTTTTAAACTCAGTTACAATGCAATAACTATCTAATTAGGACTACTACGGTTCCTTATAAAGCCCTCTTCTAAGGAACCATCTAATAAGCTTATTTCACATTAACACTATATACATTTCGGGGTCCTAACATAAATTGACCGACCTCAAACCAAACCCATCTCAAAGTCTAATTGAGCAACAATCATATTCTTTTTTTTTTTGTACAAAAAAGAGTAATAACTTTAGATTATCAAATACAAAAGTAAATGTAACTACTGATTGGAACTAACCTTAGTAGTCACCTCTCTTGAAATAGCTTTCTTCGAGTAACGCATGGTAGCAAAGTATAATCTTGAAGAGACCGAAACTAACATAGAATAGGAATCGAATTGGGTATCGAACAATTAGGGTTTACAGATTCAATTGATTTGGGTTAATTCAGGGATTTTGTTGATGATCGATATAGTTCACAGATAGATAAAAAAAAGAGAAATGATAAAGACTAAATGGAATTATGATCGATAAAATTAAATTGATTTTGATTTAGGGGTTTTTGTCTACGTGAGGGTTTTATATATAAGAAATGTAAAGTTTTCAAGTTAACAAAATTGGTTAGATGATTGGGATGTTGCTTGGTAAAGAGGAAGTCGTGGGTTCGAGTCCCTTTTCCAACTTTTTACATTCTTTTTTGTCTATTACTATTGCTTATATTAAATTTATTTAATTAAATCAGATAATATACAGAAATTGATGTTAGCTTAGATGGTTAAATTAATTAAATTGTTTATTTATAATGTGCTAACTTTTGCATTTGTTACTTGTAGATGGATCGGAATACATGGATGTAGGAGATAGGTCGCGCTAGCTCCGAGTATATTGAAAGTCTTGAAGAATTTATTACAATTGTCGAAACTGATCAACTAGAAAAAGGAAACACCATAATTAGTTGTCCTTGTAAGAAATGTAAAAATGTCCAGTGGTATAGTAATTCTACCGATATCAAAAATCATCTAATTGCACACGGATTTATGAGAGGGTACACATGTTGGTCTTTTCATGGTAAATCATTAGCTGACCGTAACCCGTCTATTTCGAAATACGATAATGATAATGAAGAAGATTCATACAATAGTGATCATAATGTTAATTTTGATGACATGTTTGACGGTATGGATTTGGAGGATAATTTTGCTGATAAGTATCATGACAGATTACAACAACTATTTATTGACGCTGAAAAACCGTTATATACCGGTTGTATAAATTTTACAAAACTTTATGCCATAATAAAAATGGTTAACTTAAAATCAAACAATGGTTGGAGCGACACAACTTTCAGTAGCCTTTTAGAGTTGTTGAACAAAATGCTACCAGAAGGTAATGAGTTTCTGGTTTCAACATACCAAGCAAAGAAATTGATGTGCTCAATGGGATTGGAAATACAGAGAATACATGCTTGTCTAAATGATTGTATGCTATACAGGAATGAAGTCAAAGACCTTCATCAATGTAAGGTATGTGGTACATCTAGGTGTAAACGTGGAAAACCAACTGATGTTGATAGTGATGTGACAGAAAATGGAACTCCTGAAAAATTATTGTGGTACTTGCCTATCATACCAGGATTAAAGAGATCATTTGTGAAAGCCAAATATGCAAAATTATTACATTGGCATGCTGAAGATCGTAAAAAGGATGGAAAAAC
This sequence comes from Rutidosis leptorrhynchoides, assembly GCF_046630445.1. Lineage (NCBI taxonomy): Eukaryota > Viridiplantae > Streptophyta > Magnoliopsida > Asterales > Asteraceae > Rutidosis > Rutidosis leptorrhynchoides. The sequence continues at coordinate 297,972,955 of NC_092334.1, read as the reverse complement.
GCGACATGTGGCCGATTCACTTCAATGGAAAAATATTCATAACAATTTTGAAGAATTTGGGGATGAGATACGTAATATATGGTTTAGACTCAGTTCAGATGGAATTAATCCTTTCAGAGATTTGATTAGCCGCCATAGCACGTGATATGTTTTTCTATGCATTTATAACCTTCCACCTTGGCTATGTATGAAACGAAAATATATAATGATGCCTCTTTTAATTTAAGGCCCAAAACAACCTGGAAACAACATTGATGCATACAAGAAAGAATACTTCCAACTACTTCCAAGATCAGCATACACGTATATGATGCATACAAGAAAGAATACTTCCAACTACGGGCAATGTTTTTTTGTATCATTAATGATTTTCCTGCTTATGATAATTTGTTTTGATATAGAACGAAGGGGAAAAGGCATGTCCTGTTTGTGAGGAAAATACTCACTTGATATGGCTGATAAATTGTAAGAAACCAAAATTTATGGGACATCGGAGAGAGCTTATTGAGAATCACCCGTATCGCAAAAACTCAGACTTATTTGATGGTACTATAGAGAATAAAAAGCTACCGCCACCATTGGATGGAGAAAATACACTCTCCAAAGTTGCTAATATAAATGTTGTGTTGGGAAAAAAAGGTTTTGGTCCTCCCAAAGGTATTTGGAAGAAAAATCTAATTTTTTTTTTGGAAATTACCATAATGGAAGCATTTACGAGTTCAGCATTGTCTTGATGTTATGCATATTGAGAAAAATGTTTGTGAAAGTTTGGTAGGGTTACTGTTTAACATTCTTGGAAAAATAAAAGATGGAATTAAAGTTAGAAGGGACATGGAAATAATGAAAATCAGACCAAAGCTACAATCTAAAGATATTGATGGAAGGTCCACCAAGTTTCTTCCACCGGCCTGTTATACTATGTCGAAGGTCGAGAATATTAAATTCTGTCAATGTTTACATGTGTAGTGACCCGAACTTTTCCATGATTATATATTAATTGAAAAATATATTTGCATGATTAAATATTTCCAATATGTTAAGCATTCAAACTTGTTAAGACTTGATTATTTGAAATGATTTTCATGTAGACAATTGACCACCCAAGTTGACCGGTGATTCACGAACGTTAAAACTTGTAAAAATGACATGAAGATATATATCGATATACATATAGTTAACATGAGATTATGATAAGTAAATATCTCCATAAATATATTAACAATGAGTTATATACATAAAAATGAGACTACTAAGTTAAGAAACTCGGAACGATATATATAACGATTATCGTTATTACAACGTTTTACTAAATACATATGTATCATATTAAGATATTGTTACACTATATTTAACATGATAAAATGATAATTATATATATCATTAAGTATGTAAACAATGAACTACATATGTAAAACAAGACTACTAACTTAAGAATTTTGAAACGAGGCATATATGTAACGATTATCGTTGTAACGACATTTTAATGTATATATATCATATTAAGATATATTCATACATCATAATATCTTGATAATATAATAATTTAACATCCCATTAGATATAATAAAAAATGGTTTAACAACATTAAATGAGATCGTTAACTTAAAGGTTTCAAAACAACACTTACATGTAACGACTAACGATGACTCAACGACTCAGTTAAAATGTATATACATGTAGTGTATTTAGATGTATTAGTACACTTTTGAAAGACATCAAGACACATATCAAAGTACTTCTACTTAACAAAAATGCTTACAATTACATTCTCATTCATTTTCATCAACAATTCTACTAGTATACAACCGTATTCGTACTCGTACAATACCCAGATCCTAGACATATATACTATTGGTATATACACATAATAATTCAGCTTTTATCAGCCCTAGATAGTCAACAAACATATGGAACCAACAATTAGACAACTAGCATGACTTATAAGCAAGGAAACAAAAAACAAGAACTCCTTTTAACCCCACTCACCTTCACCACTCACCACCTACTCCATTTCACTTCCAATTTTCTTCCCCATTCTCTCTCAAAACACACACACACTCTTCCATGAACGTCTAAGTTACTATTTTTCCAGCAAAAATCATCAAATACAAGCTTTGGTTATTACCTATAATCATCATAAAAACAATTACTCAAGAACACATCAAGAACACTTCCAAGTTTACAAGTTTACTTCCAAGTTTCCTAATCCATTCCAAGAAATCATCTAAGATCAAGAAACCTTTGTTATTTATAGTAGGTTATCTTTCTAAAACAAGGTAATATTCATATTCAAGCTTTGATTCAATTTCTATAACTATAACTATCTTAATTCGAGTAATAATCTTACTTGAACTTGTTTTTGTGTCATGATTCTATTTCAAGAACTTCCAAGCCATCAAAGATCCTTTGAAGCTCAAGTTATTTTTTCATCATTTCCAGTAGGTTTACTTACTAAAATTGAGGTAGTAATGATGTTCATAACATCATTCAATTCATATATATAAAACTACCTTATTCGAAGATTTAAACTTGTAATTACTAGAACATAGTTTAGTTAATTATAAACTTGTTCGCAAACAAAAGTTAATCCTTCTAACTTGACTTTTAAAATTAACTAAACACATGTTCTATATCTATATGATATGCTAACTTAATGATTTAAAACCTAAAAACACGAAAAACACCGTAAAACCGGATATACGCTGTCGTAGTAACACCGCGGGCTGTTTTGGGTTAGTTAATTAAAAACTACGATAAACTTTGATTTAAAAGTTGTTATTCTGGAAAAATGATTTTTCTTATGAACATGAAACTATATCCAAAAATCATGGTTAAAATCAAAGTGGAAGTATGTTTTCCAAAATGGTCATCTAGACGTCGTTCTTTCGACTGAAATGACTACCTTTACAAAAATGACTTGTAACCTGTATTTCCAACAATAAACTTATACTTTTTCTGTTTAGATTCATAAACTTAAGTTCAATATGAAACCATAGCAACTTGAATCACTCAAAACGGATTTAGAACAAAGAAGTTATGGGTAAAACAAGATTGGATATTTTTGCTTGTTGTAACTACTTGAAAATTGGTAACAAATCTATATTAATCATATCCTAGCTAACTAATATTGTATTATACATGTATTCTAATATATTATGTAATCTTGGAATACCATAGATACGTAATATAGACATATCATATCGACCCATGTATATATATTATTTGGAACAACCATAGACACTCTATATGTAGTAATGTTGGAGTTAGCTATACAGGGTTGAGGTTGATTCCAAAAATATATATACTTTGAGTTGTGATCTAGCCTGAGACGTGTATACACTGGGTCGTGGATTGATTCAAGATAATATATATCAATTTATTTCTGTACATCTAAATGTGGACAACTAGTTGTAGGTTTCTAACGAGGACATCTGATTTAATAAACTTAAAATAGTAAAACGTATTAAAAATGTTATAAATATATTTTGAACATACTTTGATATATATGTACATATTTGTTATAGGTTCGTGAATCGACCAGTGGCCAAGTCTTACTTCCCGACGAAGTAAAAATCTGTGAAAGTGAGTTATAGTCCCACTTTTAAAATCTAATATTTTTGGATGAGAATACATGCAGTTTTATAAATGTTTTACGAAATAGACACAAGTAAATGAAACTACATTATATGGGTGAATGATCTTAGCCGAATATGCCGCTTTTTGCTTGGTAACCTAAGAATTAGTAAACCGATCTACTAATTGACGCGAATCCTAAAGATAGATCTATTGGGCCTAACGAACCCCATCCATGGTTGTGGATGCTTTAGTACTTCGATGTTGTTTTATCATGTCCGATGGATTTCCCGGAATGATAGGGGATATTCTTATATGCATCTTGTTAATGTCGGTTACCAGGTGTTCACCATATGAATGATTTTTATCTCTATGTATGGGATGTATATTGAAATATGAAATATTGTGGTCTATTATTACAATTTGATAAATATATAGGTTAAACCTATAACTCACCAACATTTTTATTGACGTTTAAAGCATGTTTATTCTCAGGTGATTATTAAGAGCTTCTGCTGTTGCATGCTAATATATGGACACGATTTGGTGTCAGCATGCTTGTATAATATTGTTTAAAACTGCATTCGAGATTTATTTTGTTGTAACATATTAATATTGTAAACCAATATGTATTGATAGTGTGTATGTGTTATATTTTTAGATTATCATTTCTGGATAATCTAGGTTGTGTCTTTTTAACCTTGTCGATAAAATAAAGGTTATGGTTTGTTTTAAAAACGAATGCAGTCTTTGAAAAACGTCTCATATAGAGGTCAAAATCTCGCAACGAAATCAATTAATATGGAACGTTTATAATCGATATGAACGGGACATTTTAGTTGGTATCAGAGCGTTGATCTTAGAGAACCAGAATTTTTGCATTAGTGTGTCTTACCGAGTTTATTAGGATGCATTAGTGAGTCTGGACTTCGACCGTATTTTTCTTCAAAAACGATTGCTTAACATTTTTTGTTGGAAACTATATATTATTAACATGTAAATATATTAATCTCTTAACGTGTTTGATATTGTGTGATAGATGTCTACCTCTAGTAAAAATCACATCGACTCACCTAATAATAATGAAGAGTCGAATATACTTTGGAAAGATTCACAAATTCCCGAAGAGGAACCGGAAGAGGAGGAACCGGAAGAGGAGGAACCGGAAAAAGAGGAACCAGAAGAGGAGGAACCGGAAGAGGAGGAACCGGAAGAAGAAGAGGTTCCGGAGGAAGAAATATTGATACCTACAGTAAATCGATTAAATAAAAGAAAATCCTCAACCAACGGACCAAAGTTAAAAATGGTCAATGGTGTTTCCACCGAGGAAGCAAAATATTCGGAAGATTACCAATTTTCCGATGAATCGGATCCCGATGAGGATACCGATGATGTTATAGAAATTACCTCGACCCAATTTAATAAAGCAAAAGAAAATAATAAGGGAAAAGGTATAAAAATAGAGAAACCTGATTCCAGCCCCGATGAGCTTTATATGTATCGGCAACCTCCGTATTTCCTAAATTATAACAATAACCCGAGAACCTCTAAACCACTAGGTTTTTCTAAACCATTGTGGAGAACGATGGCTCATATTAGAGGAACACCATATATCCCTAGAAAATTAGTAAAACGAACCAAGTCCAAAGAAGAAGAAACCAGTGATTCAGATTAGGGAGTTGTAATCATGTTGTGTATTATATGTATTGTAGTGTGCTTGTACTTTTATGTTCTATGTAAAAATTGCTTGTATTATTTGTTAATTATCTTTTATGAATCTAATCCTTGTCTATTTTACAGTGTAAAAACAAAAAGGACGTTAAGGGTAGACAACCGAATATTTTAGAAGACCTACCAGAGGATATGATTGAGGAAATCTTGTCTAGAGTCGGTCAGAATTCATCAGCACAATTAGGTATGGCAAAATTAACTTGTCAAACATTTGAAAGAATTTCCAGAAATGCCTTAGTTTATAAAAAGGCTTTCCTTTGATAGGTGGGGTATATCGCATTGGGGAGACCGTAAGTTACGCCGTGTTTTCTTTAAAGCGTTAAATGCGGGGAACCCAAATGCAATTTTACGCTATGGGTTAAGAACCTATTTTGACTCAACATATCCCAACATAGGATTTCATGAGTTAGAAAGAGCTTCTAACATGCAACATAAAGAAGCATGTTATACTTACGGGTTAGTGATGTTCGCTTCTCACCAAAGTGAGAAAAAGAACATCGGATTACAACTATTAAATGAAACATTCCCACAGGTGATGGATTCGGTAGTTGGGGTGAGAAACAAGGTTTTTAGATTATTACGGGGCTGTTGGACATTACAAAACCCTCGTCCTTTTGACGACATTACAACATGCTACCTAGCCAATGGTCATAACGGTTACTTTCCACAAGACCAAGGATGGAAAGTCGTCTTAGTAAAACCAGAATGCATGACTTGTTTCTGGACTTATGAATTACGTGTCTTTATTTCCTTTGCTGAACAACTTGCGTATTAACTAGATTTATCTTCAAAACTGTCCTGTATCATAGTGTACTATATTTCATGTTATATGTAATATAGCGAAGTTGTAAGTTTGAAGAATATTTGTATTTGATATATTATTATAATCAGGTTTTCATATGGAATTATAGTAGTTGAATTGGATATTAGCAACTAAGTATGAACTTAACGGGCAGGTAATACCCGAATTAAAAACTATAAAACGCTAATATGAAGAAAAAGCTTTTATAAATAAGTTCATACTATGCTACGAAATACTATTGACTACTCTTAAAATTCTATATGATTAACTTAATTCTTTTGGGCTATTTTTGAAGGAAATGGCACCGACGACTCGTCAGAATTTGAACATGAGCGTGGAAGACTTCCGTGTTTTCCTTGCAGCAAACATAGCCGCAGTACAGGCTGCAATGCAAAATAACAATAACTCTGGATCTAGCAGTAGAACTAATTTCACATGAAATCGTGTAGGATGCTCCTACAAAGAATTCACTGCCTACAAACCTTTGGAATTTGATGGAACTGAGGGTTCAATTGGATTGAAACGGTGGACCGAGAAGGTTGAATAGGTGTTTGCCATAAGTAAATGTACTGAAGAATACAAAGTAAAGTACGCTATGCATACCTTCACAGGTACGGCGCTAACATGGTGGAATACCTATCTCGAGCAGGTAGGACAAGATGCTGCTTACGCACTACCGTGGTCAGCATTCAAGAAATTGATGAATGAGCAGTATCGTCCCAGAAATGAAGTCAACAAGCTCAAGGTAGAGCTTAGAGGATTACGAACGCAAGGTTTTGATATCACCACGTACGAACGATGATTCACCGAATTGTGCCTATTGTGTCCCAGAACGTTCGAAGACGAAGAAGAGAAGATCGACGCATTTGTAAAAGGGTTACCGGAAAGGATTCAAGAAGATGTGAGTTCACACGAGCCCGCCTCCATACAAAAGGAAAGTCGAATGGCTCACAAATTAGTGAACCAGATCGAAGGAAGGATTAAAGAGCAGACGACTGAAGAGGCTAACATGAAACAAGTCAAGAGAAAGTGGGAAGAAACCAATGACAAGAGTCACCAGTATAACAACAACAACAACAATCACAACCACAATCGCAATAACTATCCCAACAACCGCAACATCAATCGCAACAACAACTTCAACAAATGTCCTAACAACAACTACAATAACCGTCCCAACAACAATAACAACAACAACAATAGCAACAATAACAATTCCAACAACAATCTCAATAACAACAATGGCAACAAAAACCAAAAACAGTCATGCCAAAGGTGTGAAGAGAATCACCAGGGGTTCTGCATGACATTTTGCACTAGGTGTAGAAGAAATGGTCATAGTGCAGCAAAGTGTGAGGTCTACGGACCAAAGTTTAACAGAATTAAAAGAACAAATAATGTCAGAACAGATAATGCCGCCATAGTTTGCTTTGCATGTGGAAAATCGGGCCACATTAGTAGAAATTGCCCGAATCAGGGGAATACTAGTGGGCAGTGCCGCAGAAGAGTTTTCAATATTAATTCGGCAGAAGCGCAGGAAGACCCTGAGCTTGTTACGGGTACGTTTCTTATTGATAATAAATCTGCTTATGTTTTATTTGATTCGGGTGCGGATAGAAGCTATATAAGTAGAGATTTTTGTGCTAAACTAAGTTGTCCACTGACGCCTTTGGATAACAAAATTTTACTCTAATTAGCAAACGGTAAATTAATTACAGAAGATAATATATGTCAGAATCGAGAAATTAATTTGGTTAGCGAAACATTTAAGATTGATTTGATATCAGTAGAGTTAGGGAGTTTTGATGTGATAATCGGCATGGATTAGTTGAAAAAGGAGAGAGCATAAATCGTATGTTACAAAAATGCAATTTGCATTGTACGAGAAAAAGGAAATCCCTTAATGGTGTACGGAGAAAAGAGCAATGCGAAGCTAAATCTTATTAGTAATTTAAAGGTGCAAAAACTAATAAGATAAAGTTGTTATGCTGTTCTAGCACATGTCGAGAAAGTACAAACCGAAGAAAAGAACATCAATGATGTTCCCGTCGTAAAAGAATTTCTCGATGTATTTCCGAAAGAATTAATGGGACTGCCTCCACACCGATCTGTTAAATTTCAAATAGATCTCGTACCAGGAGCTGCACCAATAGCTCGTGCTCCATACAGACTTGCACCCATCGAAATGAAGGAACTCCAAAGCCAATTACAAGAACTTTTAGAGCGTGGTTTTATACGACCAAGTACATCACCATGGGGAGCTCCTGTTTTGTTTGTCAAAAAGAAGGATGGTACATTCAGGTTGTGTATCGACTACCGAGAGTTGAACAAACTTACCATCAAGAATCGTTACCCACTACCGAGAATCGACGACTTGTTTGATCAACTACAAGGCTCGTCAGTTTATTCAAAGAACAATTTACGTTCCTGGTATCATCAAATGCGGGTGAAGGAGGATGATATTCCGAAGACTGCTTTCAGGACGCGTTACGGTCATTACGAGTTTATGGTTATGCCGTTTGGGTTGACTAACGCACCAGCTATGTTCATGGATCTCATGAACCGAGTGTGTGGACCATACCTTGACAATTTTGTCATTGTTTTCATCGATGACATACTTATTTACTCAAAGAATGATCAAGAGCACGAAGAACATTTCAGAAAAGTGCTAGAGTTGTTGAGGAAAGAAAAACTGTACGCTAAGTTTTCAAAGTGTGCATTTTGGTTGGAAGAAGTTCAATTCCTCGGTCACATAGCGAACAAAGTAGGTATTCAAGTGGATCCGGCAAAGATTGAAACCGTTGAAAAGTGGGAAACCCCGAAAACTCCGAAGCATATACGCCAATTTTTAGGACTGGCTGGTTACTACAGAAGGTTCATCCAAGATTATTCCAAAATAGCAAAACCCTTGACTGCATTAACACATAAAGGGAAGAAATTTGAATGGAAGGATGAGCAGGAGAAAGCGTTTCAATTGTTAAAGAAAAAGTTAACTACGGCACCTATATTATCATTGCCTGAAGGGAATGATGATTTTGTGATATATTGTGATGCCTCAAAGCAAGGCCTCGGTTGTGTATTAATGCAACGAACGAAGGTAATTGCTTATGCGTCCAGACAATTTAAGATTCACGAGCAAAATTATACGACTCACGATTTGGAATTGGGCGCCGTTGTTTTTGCATTAATGACTTGGAGGCACTACTTATATGGGGTCAAAAGTATTATAAATACCGACCACAAAAGTCTCCAACACATATTTAATCAGAAACAACTGAACATGAGGCAGCGTAGGTGGATTGAATTGTTGAATGATTACGACTTTGAGATTCGTTACCACCCGGGGAAGGCGAATGTGGTAGCTGACGCTTTGAGTAGAAAGGACAGAGAACCTATACGGGTAAAAGCTATGAATATAATTATTCGTACTAACCTTACTACTTAAATAAAGGAGGCGCAGCAGGGAGTTGTAAAAGAAGGAAAGTTGAACAATGAAATACCCAAAGGATCGGAGAAACATCTTAATATTCGGGAAGACGGAACCGGGTATAGGGCTGAAAGAATTTGGGTACCAAAGTTTGGAGATGTGAGAGAAAAGGTACTTAAGGAAGCACATAAAACCAGATATTCAATACATCCCGGAGCGGAAAAGATGTACAAAGATCTCAAGAAACACCTTTGGTGGCCGGGTATGAAAGCCGATATTGCTAAATACGTAGGAGAATATTTGACGTGTTCTAAGGTCAAAGCTGAACATCAGAAACCATCAGGTCTACTTCAACAACCTGAAATCCCGAAATGGAAATGGGAAAACATTACCATGGATTTCATTACTAAATTGTCAAGGACTGCAAGTGGTTATGATACAATTTAGGTAATAGTCGATCGTCTTACCAAGTCAGCACACTTTCTGCCAATGAGAGAAGATGATAAAATGGAGAAGTTGGCGCGATTATACTTGAAGGAAGTTGTCTCCAGACATGGAATACCAGTCTCTATTATCTCAGATAGGGATGGCAGATTTGTTTCAAGATTTTGGCAGACATTGCAACAAGCGTTGGGGACTCGTCTAAACATGAGTACTGATTATCATCCACAAACCGATGGGAAAATTGAAAGGACGATACAGACCCTTGAAGATATGCTACGAGCATGTGTTATCGATTTCGGAAATAGTTGGGATCGACACCTACCGTTAGCAGAATTTTCCTACAACAACAGTTACCATTCGAGTATTGAGATGGCGCCGTTCGAAGCACTTTATGGTAGAAAGTGCAGGTCTCTGATTTGTTAGGGTGAAGTGGGGGATAGACAGATTACGGGTCCGGAGATAATTTAAGAAACTACCGAGAAGATCATCCAAATTCAACAACGATTGAAAACTACCCAAAGTCGACAAATGAGCTATGCGGACATTAAAAGAAAAGATATAGAATTTGAGATTGGAGAGATGGTCATGTTAAGGTTTCACCTTGGAAAGGCGTTGTTCGATTTGGTAAACGGGGGAAACTAAATCCAAGGTACATTAGACCATTCAAGATTATAGATCGTGTCGGACCAGTAGCTTACCGACTTGACCTACCGCAACAACTCGCCGGGGTACATAATACTTTTCATGTCTCGAATTTGAAGAAATGTTTTGCAAAAGAAGATCTCACCATTCCATTAGACGAGATTACAATTAACAAAAAACTACAATTCATTGAAGAATCGAAATAATGGATCGTGATGTTAAAAGACTTAAGCAAAACAAGATACCAATTGTTAAGGTTCGATGGAATGCTCGTAGAGGACCCGAATTCACCTGGGAGCGTGAAGATCAAATGAAGCTGAAATACCCTAACCTATTTCCAGAAGATGCGTCAACACCTTCAACAGCTTAAAATTTCGGGACGAAATTTATTTAACGGGTAGGTACTGTAGTGACCCGAAATTTTCTGTGATTATATATTAATTGAAAACTATATTTGCATGATTAAATTTTTCCAACATGTTAAGCAATCAAACTTGTTAAGACTTGATTATTTAAAATGAGTTTCATGTAGACAATTGACCACCCAAGTTGACCGGTGATTCACGAACGTTAAAGCTTGTAAAAATGACATGACGATATATATATATGGATATACATATAGTTAACATGAGATTATGATAAGTAAGTATCTCCATAAGTATATTAACAATGAGTTATATACATAAAAATGAGACTAATAAGTTAAGAAACTCGAAACGATATATATAACGATTATCGTTATTACAACTTCTTACTAAATACATATGTATCATATTAAGATATTTTTATACAATATTTAACATGATAAAATGATAATTATATATATCATTAAGTATGTTAACAATGAACTACATATGTAAAAAAAGAATACTAACTTAAGAATTTTGAAACGAGGCATATATGTAACGATTATCGTTGTAACGACATTTTAATGTATATATATCATATTAAGATATATTCATACATCATAATATCTTGATAATATTATAATTTAACATCTTAATAGATATAATAAAAAATGGGTTAACAACATTAAATGAGATCGTTAACGTAAAGGTTTAAAAACAACACTTACATGTAGCGACTAACGATGACTTAACGACTTAGTTAAAATGTATTTACATGTAGTGTATTTAGATGTATTAGTACACTTTTGAAAGACTTCAAGACACTTATCAAAGTACTTCTACATAACAAAAATGCTTACAATTGCATTCTCATTCATTTTCATCAACAATTCTACTCGTATGCAACCGTATTCATACTCGTACAATACCCAGCTCCTAGACGTATATACTATTGGTATATACACATAATAATTCAGCTCTTAGCAGCCCTAGATAGTTAAAAAACATGTGGAACCAATAATTAGATAACTAGTATGAATTATGAGCAAGGAAACAAAAAACAAGAACTCCCTTTAACCCCACTCACCTTCACCACTCACCACCTACTCCATTTCACTTCCAATTTTCTTCCCCATTCTCTCTCAAAACACACACACTCTTCCATGAACATCTAAGTTACTATTTTTCCAGCAAAAATTATCAAATACAAGCTTTGGTTATTACCTATAATCATCATAAAAACAATTACTCAAGAACACATCAAGAACACTTCCAAGTTTACAAGTTTACTTCCAAGTTTCCTAATCCATTCCAAGCAATCATCTAAGATCAAGAAACCTTTGTTATTTATAGTAGGTTATCTTTCTAAATCAAGGTAATATTCATATTCAAGCTTTGATTCAATTTCTATAACTATAACTATCTTAATTCGAGTAATAATCTTACTTGAACTTGTTTTTGTGTCATGATTCTATTTTAAGAACTTCCAAGCCATCAAAGATCCTTTGAAGCTCAAGTTATTTTTTCATCATTTCCAGTAGGTTTAGCTACTAAACTTGAGGTAGTAATGATGTTTATAACATCATTCGATTCATATATATAAAACTACTTTATTCGAAGATTTAAACTTGTAATCACTAGAACATAGTTTAGTTAATTCTAAATTTGTTCGCAAACAAAAGTTAATCCTTCTAACTTGACTTATAAAATCAACTAAACACATGTTCTATATCTATATGATATGCTAACTTAATGATTTAAAACCTGAAAACACGATAAACACCATAAAACCGGATATACGCCGTCGTAGTAACACCGCGGGCTGTTTTGGGTTAGTTAATTAAAAACTATGATAAGCGTTGATTTAAAAGTTGTTCTTCTGGGAAAATGATTTTTCTTATGAACATGAAACTATATCCAAAAATCATGGTTAAACTCAAAGTGGAAGTATGTTTTCCAAAATGGTCATCTAGACGTCGTTCTTGCGACTGAAATGACTACCTTTACAAAAATGACTTGTAACCTGTATTTTCGACTATAAACTTATACTTTTTATATTTAGATTCATAAACTTAAGTTCAATATGAAACCATAGCAACTTGAATCACTCAAAACGGATTTAAAACGAAGAAGTTATGGGTAAAACAAGATTGGATATTTTTGCTTGTTGTAACTACGTGAAAATTGGTAACAAATCTATATTAATCATATCCTAGCTAACTCATATTGTATTATACATGTATTCTAATATATTATGTAATCTTGAGATACCATAGACACGTATGCAAATGTTTTGACATATCATATCGACCCATGTAAATATATTATTTGGAACAACCATAGACACTCTATATGCAGTAATGTTGGAGTTAGCTATACAGGGTTGAGGTTGATTCCAAAAATATATATACTTTGAGTTGTGATCTAGCCTGAGATGTGTATACAATAGGTCATGGATTGATTCAAGATAATATATATCGATTTATTTCTGTGCATCTAACTGTGGACAACTAGTTGTAGGTTACTAACGAGGACAGCTGACTTAATAAACTTAAAACAGTAAAACATATTAAAAATGTTGTAAATATATTTTGAACATACTTTGATATATATGTACATATTTGTTATAGGTTCATGAATCGACCCAGTGGCCAAGTCTTACTTCCCGACGAAGTAAAAATCTGTGAAAGTGAGTTATAGTCCCACTTTTAAAATCTAATATTTTGGAATGAGAATACATGTAGTTTTATAAATGTTTTACGAAATAGACACAAGTAAATGAAACTACATTATATGGGTGAATGATCGAAGCCGAATATGCCCCTTTTTGCTTGGTAACCTAAGAATTAGTAAATCGATCTAATAATTGACGCGAATCCTAAAGATAGATCTATTGGGTCTAACGAACCCCATCCATGGTTGTGGATGGTTTAGTACTTCGATGTTATTTTATCATGTCCAATGGATTTCCCGGAATGATATGGGATATTCTTATATGCATCTTGTTAATGTCGGTTACCAGGTGTTCACCATATGAATGATTTTTATCTCTATGTATGGGATGTATATTGAAATATGAAATCTTGTGGTCTATTATTACAATTTGATAAATATATAGGTTAAACCTATAACTCACCAACATTTTTGTTGACGTTTAAAGCATGTTTATTCTCAGGTGATTATTAAGAGCTTCCGCTGTTGCATGCTAATATATGGATAAGATTTGGTGTCAGCATGCTTGTATAATATTGTTTAAAATTGCATTCGAGATTTATTTTGTTGTAACATATTAATATTGTAAACCAATATGTATTGGTAGTGTGTAATTGTGATATTTTTAGATTATCATTTCTGGATAATCTAGGTGGTGTCTTTTTAACCTTGTCGATAAAATAAAGGTTATGGTTTATTTTAAAAACGAATGCAGTCTTTGAAAAACGTCTCATATAGAGGTCAAAACCTCGCAACGAAATCAATTAATATTGAACGTTTATAATCGATATGAATGGGACATTTCAACATGGTCTTAAGGTTCCATCAGGATACTCTACTAACATTAGGAAGTTGGTTTCGATGAAAGATTTGAAGTTATTTGGTATGAAGTCACATAATTGTCATGTACTAATGACTCAAATGATTCCTTTCGCAATTCGTGGAATTCTACCCAACCGTATTCGACACACAATAATAAAACTATGCTTATATTTCAACATGATTCATTCGAAGGTGATTGATCTAGATGTGCTGGATGAATATCAAAGAGATATCATACTTAATCTTTGCAAACTTTAGATGTACTTTCCACCTTCTTTCTTTGATGTCATGGTTCACTTGGTATCTCATATTGCGGGAGAAAAAAGGCATGTGGTCCAGTTTTCTTACGGTACATGTATCCATTTGAAAGATTTATGTGTCAAAAGTGTGTGCAATATTGTTTTTCAACTTTTAAATTTATAAAACCTTTATTTTACTTTTAACACCCTAACGAGCAACAAGACCTGATCAGATGTAGTATTTTAGGTTATCATCATAAGAGAGCGTAGATACATTTTAAAGTTGGTTTATTATGTAGTCTAGCTCTTATTAAAGAACTAGAAGTATGATTTTTAGCTTTTTGGTTGTTGTTTAGGTTTTGAATATTATCTCTTAGGAAAGAGACAACTGAAAGTACATTCTTAATGAATAAAATATCAAAATATAAAGCAAGAAATAAAGATTTAAAATAAAAAATTATAAATAAAAGCAGTTACATGAACGAATAACTCATACGAAAATCATATTAGGCAAGTTTCATGACTTATATTAACACAAGGCATGATAATAATCATAGACCAATTATTACCCGTAAACAGGTTAAAACAAGTGTTGCATATCATTTAATAGACAAAACTTAAAGCATATGCTAGATACGTGATGCTCATGGCTAACATCTCAATTCTTAGTGTTCAATTCAACTACATGATACATATTAATCTTATGATGAGGCCTAACATGCAAATAGATTGACAAATTATATAAACTATTAAACATCAAGTAGATCAACTCAAGTTACTAGCTGAAAGTCAATTATTACTTGGTTCTCATGCAATCATTAATCAAACACATCCAAACAGAGGATCTTCGACTAAGCCTAACAATATTAAATTCTATTATAAAAGCGTAACTCAAATTCAACTTATTTATCACTAACCGTTGTTGTTTAACTTAGTTGCATGCAATCCAATTTAACAAGTTTGATTCACTAGATCTAAACAAGTAGCATGAATCGAATAATAGATCGTTGGATTAAGTACTAATAAATCCTAAAATAAAGTTATTTAATCATTAATCATGGCAAACAAGCATAATAAAACAAAGCAAATACAAAACAGCTTAACAATCATCACAAAAACTCAAACTATACATATCTGGGAAAAACCAGAAACTGTACAGATATAAGAACGAAGCCGGTGGCTTGGCTCAGCCAAGCCGGTGGCTTGGACTGAGGAAGTCGGCGGCTTCATCTGATTCCCAAACAAAGTTAGTTTTCGTCTACGTAACCACTATGAACATTTAGTTCATAGTTGGAGTCGAACAGAAGCAGTTAACAGTAAATAAAGACATAATTAAAGAGATACGGAAATAATAAAGTAAAAATACCTTGATTAAATGAAAGAAACTTGAATTTCAATGCAAAATTACAACGTTACATTGAAAAAAAGGCTAAACTAAAGCCTAAACTACAGAATTTTGTAACTAGAGAGAGATATAATGAAAAAGTACATTGAAAACTGTAAAATTCGGCCAGTATTCCCTTGACGGTGACTTTTTCTCCACTCAAAAATTGATCTTTACACTTAAGAAAAAGCGTTTTAGGTCTAAGCTGATGATTTGGCCGGCGGTTTTATTTGTGCGGTGTCGTTAGGTCGCAACACGTCAGAATCAGTCGCCAAAAGGGGGTAACGGTTTTAAATTTATATTTAGCGGGGCCTAAATCGTACTACTCCTTATTATGAGTAAGGAAGGTATGACCTAGGGTCGTATTTTTGAGATATCAGTAGAATCGAACCTATAAGTAAGCTTAAGATAATCCTAACGTGAAGGAGTAGTGGTTTGTTACCTAATTTTGGGTTTTTCTAGTTTATAAGACAAATAAAGTAAATGCAATAAAATTTGTAATTTAGATAAGGTTAAAACAAGCGCATACTATGATTTCATCAGTTACTTTGCCGAGATTATGAAATGCTAGCTCATGAATAGGTAGGGACCTTGTATTCATTACACTGGTCTTAAACGCCCCTGTGGTAAGACATGTCAGTGGGTAATGCGATAGGCTTGAAGATTCTGAATAGACAACAACGTCCCTTACACCTAACACTCGTGCAGTCTGACTACAGGAATACACGTTCAGACAGCTCATCCAATTGAGCGACTCAGTTGGGTGACGTATTAACATTCCACAAAGGTCAAAACTTTCTTAAGCATAATAGAATACAGGGCTTTCCATATCTGAGAGACGTGATGTGCTTCGATGCTTTCGTTAGTGATTGGGTTTAAAAGATAGTTAGGCTCTTAAAAGAGTTCAACCATAAGAACACCATGGCCAAGTCGGTTTTGACTTCCATGAACACGTTCGGTTATCCTAACGGTTCAATCCTTTATGTGTTTAAACAAACAGTTCTTTAATTAACCAAGAATCCCTCAAGTAGGGTGCGAGGCTTGAGACCGCATTATGGTGAAGTGTACTAATCAACACTGACCGAGTTCCATGGCCTTACTTAGCAGAGGTACAGGTTGCAACAACTGTTGTGCTTCAGCGTGCGCGTACGAAGTTTATATGCTTGGTGACTACACAATCATGGTCTAGGACCGACAATGTACTAGGGGTCTAGTTAGATGTTTTACTACAAAAGATTCTTCAATCGAAATCCAAGGCTCGGTGGACTTACTACAACCGGTGTGCCTCAGTCAAACTTACATTGTATCCGATAGACTACTCTTACCAAGGGGTGACACAGATAGTGTACTCTGAATCGGTGTTCACGACTTCCCAATAACAGAGCCAATAACTACGTTCTATTAGTTGAAAAAGCGATTGAGTATAAAGCATAATCGGCATTATAACTGACTATATCATAGCATACACTAAAGATAACTACTCGCTAATCATGGCAACAATATCACAAGGCATAATAATGGAAAACATTTGATAATGCTAAAAACGAACATATATTTCATAGCATTATCCCTCAAGAAAGACAAGCTTTTAGTTGCAATTGTTCTATTTACAAGTGATATTCATTTAAATAATAAAAGGTGAAGACAAAAGACAGATTCCACGAATTGAAGACGCAAACGACCAAAAAGCTCAAAAGTACAAAATACAATCAAAGTGGTTCCAATTATTGATGAGAAACGTCTCAAAATTACAAGAGTACAAGATACGAAATGCAAAGTACAAGATATTAAATTATACGCAAGGACGTTTGAAAAACCGGAACCGGGACCAGAGTCAACTCTCAACGCTCGACGCAACGGACTAAAAATTACAAGTCAACTATGCACATGAATATAATATAATATATAATTAATTCTTAAAATTAATATATATATTATATTATATATTATAAACGTCGGCAAACAAGAAAACAAACTCATGTGAGCTGATACCTACCTCCATGCGATCGCATGGTCTGTAGGCTTATTTTCCATGCGATCGCATGGCCCTGAAATCCAGGCGACACCCCTATATATTCGCAGTTTGGTTGATCAAATATCCATATATCCATCTCTCTATCTATCAAACGTATATATATATATATATATATATATATATATATATATATATATATATATATATATATATATATATATATATATATATATATATATATATATATATATATATATATATTATTTTAATTTTAATTTTAATTTTAAATTCTAATAATAAGGGTATGTTAGCGAATGTTGTAAGGGTGTAAGTCGAAATTCTGTCCGTGTAACGCTACGCTATTTTTAATCATTGTAAGTTATGTTAAACCTTTTTAAATTAATGTCTCGTAGCTAAGTTATTATTATGCTTATTTTAAGCCGAAGTAATCGTGATGTTGGGCTAAATATTAAAATTGGGTAATTGGGCTTTGTACCATAATTGGGGTTTGGATAAAAGAACGACACTTGTGGAAATTAGACTATGGGCTATTAATGGGCTTTATATTAACTAAATGATACCTCGTTGATTTAATATATAGACTTATAATTTGACGTATTTATGTATAACCACATACGCTTGACTGGGCACGGTGGGCGGGATATCTATAAATACCAATAATTGTTCATTTAACCGGACACGGAACTGGATTAATAGTTAATAGACTTGTTGAAACAGGGGTGGATTACATTCAAGGGTAATTGGTGTAATTGTTAACAAAGTAGTAAAACCTTGGACTACACGCAGTCGATAACCTGGTGTATTCATTAAACAAAGTATTAAGACCTTGTTACAATTCAAATCCCCAATTAGTTGGAATATTTGACTTCGGGAATAAGGATATTTGACTTCGGGAATAAGGATAATTTAGTTGGAATAATCCAGGACAAAGGACAATTAACCCATGGTAATAAAACTAAAATCAACACGTCAAACATCATGATTACAGAAGTTTAAATAAGCATAATTTATATATTTCATATTTAATTGCACTTTTAATTATTACACTTTTATTTATTGTCATTTTATTTAATTGCATTTTTAATTATCGTACTCTTTAATTATAGCAATTTTATTTTATCGCACTTTTATTTATCGCAATTTCATTATCGTTATTTACTTTTCGCTTTAAATTAAGTTATATTTATTTTTAATATTTTACATTAGGTTTTAACTGCGACTAAAGTTTTAAAATCGACAAACCGGTCATTAAACGATAAAAACCCCCTTTTGTAATAATAATGCTACTTATATATATTTTTGTATTTTTACAATTATAAGTTACAAATATAGCGTTAAGCTTGGCTAGAGTTCCCTGTGGACGAACCGGACTTACTAAAAACTACACTACTGAATGATTAGGTACACTGTCTATAAGTGTTGTAGCAAGGTTTAGATATATCCACTCTATAAATAAATAAATAACTTGTGTAAAATTGTATCGTATTTAATAGTATTTCCTTGTAAAAATATATAACTATTTTATACACCACCTCGCACACATCAAGTATTTTTGGCGCCGCTGCCGGGGAAAGTTAAACGCCGAAAGCGCAACGCTAAATATAAAAAAAAAAGATTTTTATAAAGTTCCTTTTTTGTAAAAATATACGTTTTAATTATTAAAAACCAAAAATATACAAAAATATAAAAAAAAAATCTATATATTTATTGTTAAGAGTTGTTAAAAATTTATAAAAGTATTTTTATTTTAGTTTTTAAAACAAAATTTTTATTTAAGTTATTTATTTTTTTATTTAAATTAAAACAGAAAAACAAAAAAAAAATTAAAAACACTCGCGGCCCGGTACTGTAGCAGCCCAGAACCTGGCCCGAAACCCTAGCTCATGCGACCGCATGACCCGAAGGCAAAAATTAATGCGATCGCATGAACGTACCTGACAAGCCAGGTTTGACCCTAATTCTGCATTAATTACGGAGTATTATTTTTTATTATTAATAAAACCCTAATTAGGGTATTGTTATTATATTATTTAGTTTATTTTGTATTTTTTTTAGTTTTAATTAGTTTAATTAGTTTTAATAAATTATAAAATTAATAGTTTTATAAAATAAATAATATAAAAATAATATTTTTATAAAAATTGTATTTTTACAACTTTATGTATATTTTTATATTTTGTACCCTTTTAATAGTTTATTCATAATATTTGTATTTTTCGCTCGTATTTAGTTTTAAGTTATAGTTTTTGCCATAGTTATTTTTATTTCTAGATTTTTAGGCTTTGCCGTAAAATCCCTTAAGTACTTTTTCTTTAGACTAAGATTTAGGTGCTTTAGAATTTTGCGACGCCGTTTTTATATTTTAGTACTTTTTAAGTTATTGCCATTTTGGATATAGAATTTATTTTAAGCTTTAATATTTTTAGACGCAACTTTTAATTCTTAGTTTTTAGTTCCTTTTTAAGTTTCGACGCGCTACGTTCTTTTTATTATTTTTCGACTATTTATTTTTCGACGTTTTTCGACGCGCTCTAGTTTTTAGGACTTAGATTTTTTCTATTTCTTCTCTAAAATTTCTTTAGATTTCAACGAAAAATTATTTTAAGTGGTTAAATTGATAGACATCCAAATTTTCTGCTTCGTAGTAATAGTTGGATTTGTTTGTGGCTGAGTTGTGAGCTTCCGATTTAAAGGGTCCTGGCTCCCTGCTACATCTATTGGCTATTCGAAACGTGGGCAAAAGCAGAAAAGTCTATTAATTTGATAACTTATATAATTTTTATCTTTTATAACTAATAGGATATTCAGTGAATGCACCGAGCAAAACGTTCACCAACTTTTGTACGTTCACCACCTGTAACTCGATCAAGACATCTAGTAAATATTGTCGCAGTTGATTTTTCTTTAGAATCGTCATCCAGTCAACCAAGTACTCCAATTCAAATTTTCGATAATCCATTTTTTGAACCCGACCTCACAATTGAGAATCCGGAGGATCTTCAGGGACAATTCTGAGATCCTGAACCATTAATATTTCCTCCGAAACCACCAATCATTCAAACGGAGATTGTCGAGGAACCAACCATTAAATAAGAATCCTATAGTGATTCAGATTCAACAAATTCAATCATGGAAAATCTGGAACCTCTAAGTATGGAAGACCGAATGCGAGCTAAACGCACTGGCCAAGGTCACGCAATTACTCAACCAGACATTAATGCGCCAGATTATGAAATCAAAGGACAAATTTTACACATGGTAACTAATCAATGCCAATTTAGTGGTGCGCCGAAGGAAGATCTAAATGAACATCTTCGAACCTTTAATAGGATCTGTACACTATTTAAAATCCGAGAAGTGGAGGATGAACAGATATATCTCATGTTATTTCCCTGGACTTTAAAGGGAGAAGCCAAAGATTGGTTCGAATCGTTACCTGAAGGGGCGATTGATACATGGGATGTTTTAGTTGAAAAATTTCTTAAACAATTCTTTCTGGCATCTAAAGCCGTGAGACTTCAAGGAGAAATTGTTACGTTCACGCAAAAGCCAAATGAAACTCTATATGAAGCATGGACAAGATTTGGAAAGTTATTGAGGGGATGTCCGCAACATGGTTTAGACACTTGTCAAATAGTACAAATATTCTACCAAGGATACGATATCACTACAAGAAAAGACATCGATATAGCAGCTGGTGGTTCCATTATGAAGAAAACAGCAACTGACGCTTACAAAATTATTGATAACACTGCTTCCCACTCACATAAGTGGCACCAAGAAAAAGATATCGTTAGATCATCTAAAGCAGCTAGAGCTGATTCTAGCCATGACTTAGATTCCATTTCTGCAAAGATAGATGCTGTCGAGACGAATGGAAAAGATGACTAAAGATATCCACTCAATAAGAATTAGTTGTGAGCAGTGTGGAGGACCACATTTGACAAAAGATTGTCTCAGTATTGAACTAACAATGGAACAAAGAGAGAATGTTTCATACATAAACCAAAGGCCTGGAAATAATTATCAGAATAATTATCAACTGCCAAGACCAATCTACAATCAAAACCAGAATTATAACCGAAATGTTCCATACAATAACCAACAAGGTCCAAGCAATCAACAAGTATCCAACAATACTTACAATCAGCAAAGACCTATTTTTTAAAACAAACCACCACAAACCGATGATAAAAAGACAAATTTAGAAGATATGATGTCGAAGCTAGTTGAATCTAAAACTCAGTTTTTCACATCTCAGAAACAAACTAATGAACAAAATGCTCAAGCATTTAGAAATCAACAAGCTTCTATTCAAAATCTTGAACAAGAAGTAAGCAACCTAGCAAGGTTGATAGGTGAAAGAAAATCGGGAAGTTTACCTAGTGATACAAATGCTAACCCCAGGTATGAAACAGCTAAAGCCATTACCACAAGAAGTGGTATTACACTTAAACCACCTGAAATGCCTGTAATTTCTGATGAAGCTATTCCTACTCCACAAGAACCACAACCTGAACAAGATAAGGAAAAAGAACCGGTAGTTGAAAAGGTTAATGAAGATAACACAGTTAAGGCTAAACCTTATGTTAAACCATACCAACCACCACTTCCTTACCCGAGGAAAATTAGAAAAGAGAGACTTGAAGCCGAGCAATCTAAATTCTTGGATATGTTTAAACAGATAAATGTCAATCTTCCTTTCATTGATATGATTTCAGGAATGTCTAGATATGCTAAATTTCTAAAAGATCTAATCATAAATAGAAAGAAAATGGAAGAACTCTCGGCTGTTACTATGAATGCTAATTGTTCTACAGTGCTGTTGAATAAGATACCAGAAAAATTATCTGATCCAGGAAGTTTTACAATTCCATGTTTTCTGGGTAGTCTTAGTTCAATAGAAGCATTGGCAGATTTAGGTGCTAGTATAAATTTAATGCCGTATTCACTATACGCTAAACTAGACCTTGGAGAATTGAAACCAACACGAATAAGCATACAACTACCCGATTGATCAGTAAAATATCCTAGAGGGATAATGGAAAACATGCTAGTTAAAGTTGGTACTTTAGTATTTCCAGTAGATTTTATTATTCTGGACATGGAAGAAGATTCTCGAGTTCCTCTCATATTAGGAAGACCATTCTTAAACACGGCTAAAGCAATAATAGACTTGTTCGGTAAGAAATTGACCCTAAGTATAGAGGACGAGAGTGTTACCTTTTCAGTTGATAGAGCCATGTAACAACCTCAATCTGCAGATGATACATGTTATTATATTCAAACTATAGATTCACATGCAGAATTGTTAGAAGAATTTCCAGAATTACAAGGAACAGGAGAATGTTCTTTAGGAGAAGGAACTGAACAAATTGATGAAACTGAAATGTTAGCTACACTTATGGCTAATGGATATGAACCAACAACAGAAGAAATTCAAATGCTAAAAGAAGAAGACTAATATCGATACAAATCATCGATAGAAGAACCACCGACATTAGAGTTAAAGCCACTTTCAAACCATTTGGAATATGCTTATTTACATGGTGAATCCGAATTACCTGTAATAATATCGTCTTCTCTTACTGAAAATGAAAAATCTCAACTCATTTCTGTGCTAAAAGCTCATAAACCAGCTATTGCATGGAAAATTCATGATATTAAAGGAATAAGTCCTTCGTATTGCACACATAAAATCCTTATGGAAGAAGGTCATAAAACGTATGTGCAACGCCAACGAAGACTAAATCCTGATATGCAAGATGTTGTTAAGAAAGAAATTATTAAACTACTTGATGCAGGTTTAATTTATCCAATCTCTGATAGTCCATGGGTAAGCCCAGTTCAATGCGTACCTAAGAAGGGTGGCATGACTGTCATCACAAATGAAAAAAAATGAGCTTATTCCTACTAGGACTGTAACAGGATGGCGTGTTTGTATTGATTATAGAAAATTAAATGACGCCACAAGAAAAGATCACTTTCCCTTACCTTTCATTGATCAAATGTTGGAAAATTAGCCGGAAATAGTTACTATTGTTTTCTTGATGGTTTTTCGGATATTTTCAAATTCCAATAGCACCCGAGGACCAAGAGAAAACCACATTCACGTGCCCTTATGGTACTTTTGCTTACAAACGCATGCCATTTGGACTTTTCAACGCCCTTGCAACCTTTCAAAGGTGCATGATGGCGATTTTTCCCGACATGATATAAGAATGCATGGAAGTTTTCATGGATGAATTTTCAGTCTTCGGTGATACATTTGAATCATGTTTAGTTAATCTTGAACGAATGCTTATTAGATGCGAACAATCAAATCTAGTACTTAATTGGGAGAAATTCCATTTCATGGTTAAAGAAGGCATCGTTCTTGGTCATAAAATTTCAAAGGAAGGAATTGAAGTGGATAGAGCTAAAGTAGATGTAATTGCTAAACTTCCACATCCCACCAATGTTAGAGGAGTTAGGAGTTTTCTAGGGCATGCCGGTTTTTACCGACGTTTCATAAAAGATTTTTCTAAAATTGCCACTCCTATGAATAAACTCCTAGAAAAGGATGCTCCATTCATCTTTTCGGATGAATGCATCAAATCTTTTAATATTCTTAAAGAAAAACTCACTAATGCGCCGATCATGATAACTCCAAATTGGAATCTACCGTTTGAACTAATGTGCGATGCAAGTGATTTTGCAATGGGAGCCGTTTTAGGACAAAGGATTGAAAAACGATTTCAACCTATATATTTTGCCAGTAAGACGTAACATGGAGCACAAATGAACTATACAACTACTGAAAAATAACTCCTTGCTATTGTCTTTGCTTTTGACAAATTTCGATCATATCTCGTTCTAGCTAAAACGGTGGTCTATACCGACCATTCTGCTCTTAGATACCTATTTTCAAAACAAGATGCCAAACCAAGATTAATCCGTTGGATCTTACTCTTACAAGAGTTCGATATTGAAATCCGAGATAAAAAGGGAGCAGAAAATCTCGCAGCTGATCATCTTTCTCGTCTTGAAAATCCTGAATTAGAAGTTCTAAATGAATCGGCAATACAAGACAACTTCCCGGATGAATATCTATTGAAGATAGATTATAATAAAATTCCATGGTTTGCAGACTATGCAAACTATTTAGTATGTGGATTCCTTGAAAAAGGATTATCGTACCAAAAACGAAAGAAATTCTTTAGCGATATAAAACACTATTTCTGGGAAGATCCACATTTGTTTAAAAGTTGTCCCGATGGAATAATACGCGGATGTGTATTCGGAAATGAAGCTAGTCAAATCTTAAACCATTGTCACACAGGACCAACAGGAGGGCATTATGGGCCTCAACTTACAACAAGAAAAGTTTACGATGCTGGATTCTATTGGCCTACAATTTTCAAAGACGCATACCTTCTTTGCAAATCCTGTGATGCTTGTCAAAGGGCCGGAAAAATAAGTCAACGTGATGAAAAGCCACAAAATGTCATTCAAGTATGTGAAGCATATGACATTTGGGGTATTGACTTTATGGGTCCATTTCCAAAATCTCATAATAATCTATACATTCTCGTTGCCATTGATTATGTATCTAAATGGGCGGAAGCACAAGCTCTCCCAACTAACGATGCACGAGTTGTAGTCAACTTTTTAAAACGTCTTTTTGAAAGGTTTGGAACACCGAAAGCTTTAATAAGTGATCGGGGTACTCATTTCTGTAATAATCAACTTGAGAAAGTTCTTAAAAGATATGGAGTAACTCATAAAATCTCAACTGCTTATCATCCACAAACAAGTGGACAAGTTGAAAATACCAACCCAGCTTTAAAACGTATTCTAGAGAAAACCGTAGGATCAAATCCGAAGGAATGGTCCATGAAATTGGAGGATGCACTCTGGGCTTTTAGAACAGCCTATAAAACTCCAATTGGAACCACACCTTTTAGACTCGTTTACGGAAAATCATGTCATCTTCCAGTAGAAGTTGAACACAAAGCATTTTGGGCTTTGAAGACATGTAATCTTGATTTACATGAAGCTAGACGTTTACGATTAAGTCAACTAAATGAATTAGAAGAATTAAGACATGAAGCATACGAAAATTCGTTAATCTATAAAGAAAGAACGAAGAAATGGCATGATAAAAGAATCAGAAGTCCAAAAAATTCAAGATGGTCTGGACCATTTATAGTCAAAAGAGTTTTCCCATATGGAACAATAGAGTTAATAAATTCAAATGGGATTGAATTTAAAGTTAATGGTCACAGAG
This sequence comes from Rutidosis leptorrhynchoides, assembly GCF_046630445.1. Lineage (NCBI taxonomy): Eukaryota > Viridiplantae > Streptophyta > Magnoliopsida > Asterales > Asteraceae > Rutidosis > Rutidosis leptorrhynchoides. Next base: position 297,946,567 of record NC_092334.1, on the reverse strand, counting down.
TTAAACATTACGTACATGATCCGATGGAAGTTGACAATGAAGTCAATCACAATTTCAACACCACATCTAACTAAGTGTGGGGAGGTTCGAATCTTTTTAGGGTAATATGTATTTCTGTTAGAGTTAGATTTTTTGTTTTCGTGTAGTTCTCAAGAATGGAATCCGAATGGTCTTTCCCTAGCAGACCCTAAAGAACTAGTCTTCTCCCCCCATTCTGAATTTTTATTTTTTTAGGTTTTACGAGATGAAGACTTCCTGTGAACTAAACCATGATCTAATGCTACACGCTTTGATCACTAAACGTAATAATGACACCCTTCCAAGTGAATTGGTATCATTAATCAGAGGCAAATTGGATGGATTAAGAAAAGAATCCAGGAACGAAAATAATAAGTTACATTTTGGTAAAGGAAAATCAAAATCCGCAGTGAAAAGAAGAGCACGACACCTTGAAAGATGTCACAAATGCGGAAAATGGTCACACGAAGGTAAATGTTCAAATAATCAAACATATTCAAATACCGAATTTGTTACTTTATGCAGAGATGGACCGTTCATATGTTTAGAAGAAAAATCGTTGAATGCTCAAGGTTATGCCTATGTAGCTACGGAAAACCAATTAGTCCGACTATCTTATGAGTGGGCTAAAGCAGGTCACTGAGAATTCTATCTCACAGGTAAGTATGTACAGTTTTAATTTTTATTTTATTGCTTTTAACCTTTTGATAATAAACGCTAAATTGTTCGCTATAAAGTATTAAATTGGTATTCAATAAAATTAGGTATGCGTAACCGAAATTATTGATATCATACAAAAATTTATTACATCACTGCGAAATTTACCGTTTATTCTTAAGGTATAAATATCTTTAATCAATCAACCCAAAATATTTCAGAAATTCGTCAGGAGTAAAACTAGGTAATATAGCCGAAATTACTTTACCGAAAAGAATGGCGTATAGTTTTGATAATATTTGATTGATTAAAGTGGGATAAAACACCAAAAAGATTTTTAATTTTATTTTTACTTTGTTTTTAAAATTAATATTAAAATAATATTGTAAAATTTTTAAAATTAATATATTTAAGTTTGTAAATATTTAAAAAAATTAATATTTTTAATATAAGTTTGCATGTATAAAAACAAAAATATAATAAAAATTTGGTGTGAATTTTTCATTTTAATAATATAATTTTTAATTTTATGCATTGTAAATTTAAGTTTGGTGTGAATTTAAAAACAAAAATTTACTTTATTTCACTAAGTTAAAAATTGATTTTTAAAATTTGTCGTGAGTTGAAAACTAGGTCGTTGAACCGAAATTGCTCTACCCAAGGGAGGGACGAGAACTTTTATTATCATTATTTTCAATCTTATTGAATTAAAGTATGCCAAAAACCTTTTTTTTTTTTTTTAAAAAAAAACAAAAAATAACTGTACCCGGACTCCATGCGATCGCATGGAGTTTGGCCTATGAATCCATGCGATCGCATGGAGCTGGAAAACTGGCCAGAAACAAAAAGGTCAGTCGTGTTCTGCTCTCTCCACTCCAACACACACATACACGAACCACACTCCAAAAACCTCTCAAATTTCATCACTTTTCCACCAAAATTCACCAAATTTCTTGCTACAATCCGCTCTAAACATGAATTTGATAAGGAGTTTATCAAAAAGGGTAACAATTTCAACCCTAAACCTCTTTAAATTTGATTTTAAGTGTTCTTGAGCTATATTTTTCCTAATTTGATTTTGTTAATTTCTAGTGTAATTAGAGTTAAATTGTTAGTATTTTATACATGTATAACTTAGATTGATGCTATTTAACATAATTTGAAGCTAAAAACTTCAAAATTTTTAGAAATCTAGGGTTTGTGTTCTTGAGCAATTTGGGGCTTTTTTATATAAACAGGTTATGGCCGATTTTTGTCATGAATTATTGCTAAATTAAGTAGTGTAACATGTTTAGGTAGTTAAATAATCCAAACTTCGATCCTAAACATGATTTTTAAGAATTAAACTGGACTTTTTAGGTCCAAAATTCACGAACTTGATTAATTTGATATAATTGCCATTTGAGACTTGTTTAATTGCTAGTAATGACTATTTTGACATGTTATTTGAGTTAAATGCTTATGAACTTTGTATACATTTTTATATATGCTTATTTAAAAAAGTGTAGAATTGTTAAAATTATGAAAATGTGTATAAGTTTAATTTTAATTTAACATGTTATTGTAATTGTTTTAAGTTGTTATTTTGCTAACACTAATGTATATTTGGATGCACAAATTTTGTGTTTAATGTGTTTTGCAGAGATTTACTAATACTGAAACTGGAGGTTCATCATCATCATCTAGACGACCTGCTCCAGAACCTGAACCAGAAATGCAATACGAGCCCGAACAAGAACAACAACGGGAACCACAACAACAGCCTGATCAACACGTACCTTATTATGATCCGCTACAATTTGTTGATGCCTTCATAGTATTTCTGATACATCCACCAGTAGAATACCCAATGATTCCTGAACACACGTTGCATCCTAATCTGAGATTCGATAGAAGTTGGAGAGATTACCCATCATATCAAGGTAATAAATTCAAACTAATACCGAAAAATGTAGAAGTTCCAAGGGTAATTGATTGGGATCCTTTGGAAAGGGTCCAACTTGCTAACTCAGTTAGACAACATTTGATCCAAAGGTATGGCATCACTTCTTTTCATGATTGGGAACGTTTATTCACCATTCGTAGACCTGTATATAAGGAATGGTGTGTTGAGCTGATGAGTACTATAGCGTTAAATGTAGATGTAGATAGATTAGATGATAGAAGTTTTCTTAGGTTTATACTTGGCCGTAGGATGTACAGGATGTCCATGCTGGACATGGCCAGGGCATTATAGATTTACACTCCTAGTGAATTGCTACTACCCGATTGTATGAATTTGATTTATCGTGGTGAAAGGGTAGATAGGAATTTTGACGCGAACGCCGTCTAGAGGTGTATGTCAAACTATAATGTTTTTATGCTGGGAGGAAAACTCTCCTACTTACATATTAACAAAGCCGAGCTTCGAATAATTCATAGATTTTTGGCTAACTCGATTACACAGAGAGGTCACAACAAGGAGAAAATGACCTTACATGATTTATTTTACCTAAAGTGTATTCGAGACCCAAGAAGCTTTGTTAATATCCCCTACTGTGTTGGTTTTTATTTGTCTAAGATGGTGGAAGGAATACAGGAAGGGGGAATAATAGGAGGAGGTATTTTTGTTACTCTCATTGGAGAGTATTTGGGTGTAGATAGGGACCAAGGGGGTCCACTTTTGGAATGTAGGGAACAGGTTGAGCCTTTAGGATTGAAGGTCTATCAGGGTGCTAAGGTATTAAAAAGCAGATGTAACCAGCCAGTACCCTATGAAGGTAGTCATCCTCAGGTAGAGAGAGTTTCAGATGAGGAAATGGAGGAACCGTATGACATTAGGGATGTCATTAGGGAGGCTATGACTGACGTCTACCAGCATGTAGACAAGGTAGATATGACAAACGGGGAGAGATTTAGTCGGATGGAGCAGTGGCAAGCCCGGAATGATTACGAGCATTCCAGAAAACGACAGCATGATAGATGGGACTATCATCAGCGACAGATTATGAGCCGGCTGTCACCTCAGGATCACTACGTCCCAACCCAACCCGCTTACTATCCTCCACACCAGCCCGAGATGAGACCACCATATACTCTCTACGATCCTAACCAGGCCTACCAGTACACCTATCACCAACCATGGAACCCGGATGACCACATGAACTGGAACCCCTATCCAGATTGATATAGTTCCGTTGGTGATTTCTATGATTTTTATCTTTTTATTATTTTTATTTATTTATGTTTAAACATATGATATTGTGATACATTAATGTATTGTTTAATATTTTTATTATTTGGTACTAATATTTCATATTTGATTTGAAAGTGGGATTTTAAGTCCCATTTCAAATTACCATGCATGTTTATATTTGTATGTATGTATATTGTCAATTGTACACAACAGGGTAAAACAGCGCATTTTCAAAGACTGGTGTAACGACCCTACTTTTTTCGTTATCTTTTACCGTTAATTATTTAACGACTGTTAACAGTTATTCATGCCAAGTCATTTCTATGACCTATATTATTATTTTTGTAATATTATATTAATTATTATGTGCTATGTGAATATTTGTAGTCATATTTTAAGTTATACGTTTCTACGTGTCGCGGATTTCTATCCGGCGAATCTTTTCGGTTTTCGAACCAACGGTCAAGCTTTTGGGATTTTTAAATCCAAATTATCTTAAATATGATATTTTGATGTCATATGATTATATATAGTGTTTATATATTTTATTCGTCGCGTATTTGTTATCCCTCCGAAAAATCAATCGCGTAGCGGTGTTTTCGCGTTTCGGGCTTCGTTCGGGCATTCGGGCCACAAGACTTCTTTCATTTATAAAGTTGGTCCTCAAGTGGAGCCCACCCTTCATATTTCAGCCAAAAATATCAAAGGGGAGGGGGTATTGTGCCATTTTTGAAAGATTATATTACATGATCAAAAATTGGCTCATTTCTTTTCATTTTAACTTAATCAAATTTTTTTCCTCTTCTCCTTCATCCTCTCCTCTTTGATGCTGTCACCACCACCACATACAATCATCATCATTTTCATCAATTAATACTTGGATCAAGAAATCATTCACATATTCGGATTCTACGCGTTCTTCTCTACACATCTACATCATTTGATTCTCGATTAAGGTATAAACTCTAACCCTAACTTTTTGATTTTTATCCAATTTTACTGATTTTGATGTTTAATATGATAGTATAGTGCTTGTATGTTGTTGGATTATTGATTGTATGCATAGAATCACTCGTTATTGCATGTTTTCGGTTTGATTGAATTGGGACAGCAGCTTTTTTGTTCATTTCTGGTTGTGTAACTGATATAAAAGTAAAAATAAAGTATCTAGATGAGTTCCTCTCATCAAGACATTAATTTTAGACTCCGGATTCATGTCATTTCGATTCCCGGAACTCTAGATATGATTAAAATGGTGTTTTGTTAAGATTAAATTATGAAAACGAATTGGTACAGGTATGGTCTCACTTTGTGATCAGTTTTAGAGTCATTAGGGTGTACTAGTCTGTTAAGATTGATTATGGGATGAACTTTCATGTTCGGGTCATCGAAATCCGAACCACAGATCACCCGTTATGACTAAAACACGTTTTTGAGCGGATTGAAGATCCAAACTGATTAGTGGCTGTAAGTCACGACTTGTTTGCTGTTCTTGGGGTGTTCTTGAGCACACTAAGGTGTCGGGTGAGTTGGTTAGGCGAAGATATATATAAGACTCGCCGAAAACTGATTCCCGGGGCTCAAGTTATGACCCGATGAACTTTTAATTAAAACTTATGGTTATTAATTATGACTTATGATAAAAATAATGACTTTCGTTATTAATAAAATTACTTATGATATAAAAAGTAATTAATTTAATTTAAGACTTATGATATATATTTATTATATCATTTATTAATTACTTATGATTTAATTAAACATTTAATTAAACTTATGATTAATAATACTTTTATTATCAATGAAAAATACTTATGGTAAGTATTAAACTTATATTATGAGATTATTATAATAATACTTATAATAAGGATTAATTAATTATTTAATTATTATAAGGCTTAGTTATTATTTAATTATAATTTAATTATTAAATACTTATGATTTAATAATTAAAATTAGAAACTTATGATATGATTAATAATTCATTATTAATTAGTGATACTTATGATATGACTTAAAATTTATTATTAATTAATAATACTTATATTATGATTAATATTTAATTAATTAATTAAATACTTATGTTATTTTAATTATATTATTTAAACTTATGTTAACTTTAATAATTCATTTTAATTTAATTAAACTTATGTTATAACATAATTATACATATTTAACTTTAATTAACATTATAACTTATATTATTATTACAACTTACACTTTAAAAACTAATGTTGACTATGTTTGACCAAGGTTGACTTTTGAGTTGACTTTTGGTTGACTTTGACTTTTAGTTGACTTTTGTTGACTTTCTAATTAAGAAAACTTTCCTAACTTATAAACTTTCCAAAAATAGCAACTTTCTAAATTTGGAAACTTTCCTAAAATAGAAACTTTTCGAAAATAGAAACTTTCCAAAAATAGAAACTTTCTAAAAATAGAAACTTTTCAAAAACGGAAACCTGCTAAAAATAGAAACATTCTAAAAATAGAAAGTGGGTGTCCGTACGCTGTTCCGATCAAACCAATGCATGTTGAGTGTTGTTCTATGTCTACTTGCAACATGTACAATAGCTATCATACTAAGACTTGACCTAAGTTAGTTATTTATATCGACCTGCTTTATTTATAGGTCGGCGATGTGATCATTCCTGATCACTTTACTTCATTTGTTGTTCGCATATTGTGTGGTTACTTCGTTTGCTATTAATGTGAGTTATATTCCCATTTTTCTATTTTAAATCTTTTGGGATGAGAATACATGCAATTTATTTTATATTTTGGACAAGTGGAAGTTGGTTTAAATTATTCATTGTGAGTCGAACAAAAATATTCCCTAATCTGGTAATTGTAATCACTGGTTTCTACTGGTGAACGCAAATCCTACAGATAGATCTATCGGGTTTGACAACCCCATTTCGAGCTAGTCGCGCTAGCAATTTATAATCGGAATGTTTAGTACTTCGTATTTAGTTGAAGATACACTTGTTCAGTGTATATTATTTATTGTGTTTGGCAAGGGTAAACAAATGGTTAAGTGGTTACCTGGTGGCTCACGGAAAAATGGAATAATGTTTTATTATATGTTTTCTAGCATATAATTTTATGGTCCAAAAAGGAGTTTTTATGTTTTCAAACATAAATTTTTATGGTTTAAATTAAATATTGTTTGCAATATTAAATTTATAATTCACTCAACATTTTTGTTGACAGTTACTCGCATGTTTTATTCTCAGGTTAATGATTGATTGCTTCCGCTGTGCTTAGAGAATCTGCATATTTATGATGGCGGCTTTTGTTAAATATTAACTTGCATTCTATTTTGATACATTAAATAGTGGGTGTTTGTTGACTTTGTTTTGGTCAACTTTTGATTAAAATATTTATGAATAGTTTTTCTAAACTTATACATTTTGGTAGATTTCCTTTATAGGAAATCATTTTGATAATGCTAAAAACGAACATATATTTTATAGCATTATTCCTCAAGAAAGACAAGCTTTTAGTTGTAGTTGTCCTATTTACAAGTAATATTCGTTTAAATAATAAAAGGTGAAGACAAAAGACAGATTCGATGAATTGAAGACGCAAACGACCAAAAAGCTCAAAAGTACAAAATACAATCAAAGTGGTTCCAATTATTGATGATAAACGTCTCAAAATTACAAGAGTACAAGATTCGAAACATAAAATACAAAATATTAAATTGTACGCTTGGACGTTCAAAAATCCGGAACCGGGACCAGAGTCATCTCTCAACGCTCGACGCAACGGACTAAAAATTACAAGTCAACTATGCACATGAATATAATATAATATATAATTAATTGTTAAAATTAATATATACATTATATTATATTATATAATCCGTCGGTAAGCTAGGAGCCAAACTTGTGTGAGCTGGAATCCACAGCTCCGCACTCGCGGAGCTTTGAAGACTAAAAAGGCCGCACTCGCGGAGCCCAAAAAGTCAGAAATCCACCTTTAAAAGGTCGAGCATTCAGCCGAATTTTACACATCTTTTTCTCATTCATCATACGTAAAAAATATATATATATATATATTTATATTTTAATTTTAATTTTAATTTTAATTCTAATAATAAGGGTATGTTAGCGAATGTTGTAAGGGTGTAAGTCGAAATTCTGTCCGTGTAACGCTACGCTATTTTTTATTCATTGTAAGTTATGTTCAACCTTTTTACATTAATGTCTCGTAGCTAAGTTATTATTATGCTTATTTAATACCGAAGTAATCATGATGTTGGGCTAAAAATATTAGAATTGGGTAATTGGGCTTTGCACCATAATTGAGGTTTGGACAAAAGAACGACACTTGTGGAAATTAGACTATGGGCTATTAATGGGCTTTATATTTGTTTAACTAAATGATAGTTTGTTAATTTTAATATAAAGATTTACAATTGGACGTACCTATAAATAACCATATACACTCAATCGGACACGATGGGCGGGATATTTATATGTACGAATAATCGTTCATTTAACCGGACACGAGAATGGATTAATAGTCTATGGAATTATTAAAACAGGGGTGAAATTATGTACAAGGACACTTGGCATAATTTATAACAAAGTATTAAAACCTTGGGTTACACGCAGTCGATATCCTGGTATAATTATTAAACAAAGTATTAAGACCTTGTTACAGTTTAAGTCCCCAATTAGTTAGAATATTTGACTTCGGGTATAAGGATAATTTGACGAGGACACTCGCACTTTATATTTATGATTGATGGACTGTTATGGACAAAAACCAGACGGACATATTAAATAATCCAGGACAAAGGACAATTAACCCATGGGAATAAACTAAAATCAACACGTCAAACATTATGATTACGGAAGTTTAAATAAGCATAATTCCTTTATTTTCATATTTAATTGCACTTCTAATTATCGCACTTTTATTTATTATCATTGTATTTAATTGCACTTTTAATTATCGCACTTTTTAATTATCGCAATTTTATTTCATCGCACTTTTATTTATTGCAATTTCATTATCGTTATTTACTTTACGTTTTAAATTAAGTCTTTTATTTATTTAATATTTTACATTAGGTTTTAACTGCGACTAAAGTTTTAAAATCGACAAACCGGTCATTTAAACGGTAAAACCCCCCCTTTATAATAATAATATTATTTATATATATTTGTATTTTTATAAATTAAAACTAATATAGCGTTAAGCTTTGTTTAAAAGATTCCCTGTGGAACGAACCGGACTTACTAAAAACTACACTACTGTACGATTAGGTACACTGCCTATAAGTGTTGTAGCAAGGTTTTAGTATATCCATTCTATAAATAAATAAATATCTTGTGTAAAATTGTATCGTATTTAATAGTTTTTCCTAGTAAAATATAAGCTATTTCATATACACCTCGCATAACATCAAGTATTTTTGGCGCTGCTGCCGGGGAACTTAAACGCCGAAAGCGCAACGCTAATGATATAAAAAAAATAATAATATAATTTTGTAAAAGTTTTTATTAAGTCTTTCAAGTAAAAATATAAGTTTTTAAAAAAAAATATAAAAAATATAAAAATACAAAAAGAGTTTGTTAAAAAATATAGAAAGTTAAAAAGTATTTTTATTTTTGAGTTTAAATATAAGTATTTTATTGTTTTATATAAATATTTATTTATATTTATATATATATATTTTATATTTATAGAAAAAAAAACTGAACCTGTAAAAATCGACCCCTTTCTCAGCTGAAATTGAACCCTCCGCGACTCGTGGAGGTTTTGAACTGGGACTATCCGCACTCGCGGAGGTCTTCTGACAAGCCACAGTCAACCCTAAAACAGCATTAATTACGGAGTATATATTATTATTATTATTAATTAAACCCTAATAAGGGTATTATTATTATTATATAATTTAGTTTTTATTATTATTTTGTATTATTTAGTTTAAATAGTTTAAATAATTTATAAAATTAATAATTTTATAAAATAAATTATATAAAAATAATATTTTTATAAAAATTGTACTTTTTACAACTTTTAGTATATTTTTATATTTTGACTTTTTTTATTCGTTTTAGCGTAATATTTGTATTTTTCGCTCGTTTTTAGTTTTAATCCATAGTTTTTGCCATAGTTATTTTTACTTCTAGATTTTTAGGCTTTGCCGTAAAATCCCTTAAGTACTTTTTCTTTAGACTAAGATTTAAGTGCTTTAGAATTTTGCGACGCCGTTTTTAATTTTTAGTTCCTTTGTAAGATATTGCCATTTGGGATATAGTTTTACTTGTAAGCTTTAATTTTTTTTAGACGCAACTTTTAATTCTTAGTTTTTAGTTCCTTTTTAAGTTTCAACGCGCTACTTTCTTATTTTTATTTTTCGACGCCTTTTACCTATGTATCAATTATCACTCCAATTAGTAATCTCAATTTGCAATTTTAATTTTAAGTTAGTGATAATAATAAGGTTGGGTTAGTCGAGTGTTTTAAAGTTTTATAAGTCACTCTTTTTCTTTCTTATTTCTCTAATTTTAATACCGACGTGCTCTTTTTCTTTCTTATTTCTCGCCATTCTAGTTTTTAGGACATAGAATTTTCTACTTCTTCTCTAAATTTCTTTAAATTAAGAAAAAATTATTTTAAGCAGTTAAATTGATAGACATCAAAATTTTCTGGTTCGTAGTAATAGTTGGATTTGTACGTGGACCGGGTTATTGAAGCCAAACAGTACTCAATTATATTGAGACAAAACGAATCCTGCCCCTCTGCTGCATCTTTTGGCTATTCAAAACGTGGGCAAAATCAGAAAAGTCTATTAATTGGATAACTTATATAATTTTTCTTTCTTTTTAAAAACTAATAGGATATTCAGTGAATGCACCGAGCAAAACGTTCACCACCTTTTGTACGTTCACCACCTGTAACTCGATCAAGACATCTAGCAAATATTGTCGCCGTTGATTTTTCTTTAGAATCGTCATCCAGTCGACCAAGTACTCCAATTCAAATTTTTGATAATCCATTTTTTGAACCCGACCTCACAATTGAGAATCCGGAGAATATTCAGGGACGATTCATAGATCCTGAACCATTAATTTTTCCTCCAGAACCACCAATCATTCAAACAGAGATTGTTGAGGAACGAACCATTAAATCAGAATCCTCTAGTGATTCAGATTCAACAAATTCAATCATGGAGAATCTGGAACCTTTAAGTATGGAAGACCGAATGAGAGCTAAACGCAATGGCCAAGGTCACGCAATTACTCATCCAGACATTAATGCGTCAGATTATGAAATCAAAGGAAAAATTCTACACATGGTGACTAATCGATGCCAATTTAGTGGTACGCCGAAGGAAGATCCAAATGAACATCTTCGTACCTTTAATAGGATCTGCACTCTGTTTAAAATAAGAGAAGTTGAAGATGAACAGATATATCTCATGTTATTTCCCCGGACTTTAAAGGGAGAAGAAAAAGATTGGTTAGAATCGTTACCTGAAGGGGCGATCGATACATGAGACGTTTTAGTTGAAAAATTTCTTAAACAATTCTTTCCGGCATCTAAAGCTGTAAGACTTCAAGGAGAAATTGTTACATTCACACAGAAGCCAAATGAAACTCTATATGAGGCGTGGACAAGATTTGGAAAGTTATTGAGGGGATGTCCGCAACATGGTTTAGATACTTGTCAAATAGTACAAATATTCTACCAAGGATGCGACATCACTACAAGGAAAGACATCGATATAGCAGCTGGTGGTTCCATTATAAAGAAAACCAAAACTGATGCTTACAAAATTATTGATAACACTGCTTCCCACTCATATGAGTGGCACCAAGAAAAAGATATCGTTAGATCATCTGAAGCAGCTAGAGCCGATTCTAGCCATGACTTAGATTCCATTTCCGTAAAGATAGATGCTGTCGAGAGACGAATGGAAAAGATGACTAAGGATATACACTCAATACGAATTAGTTGTGAGCAATGTGGAGGACCACATTTGACAAAAGATTGTCTCAGTATTGAACTAACAATGGAACAAAGAGAGAATGTTTCATACATAAACCAAAGGCCTGGAAATAATTATCAGAATAATTATCAACCGCCAAGACCGATTTACAATCAAAACCAGAATTATAACCAAAATATTCCATACAACAACCAACAAGGTCCTAGTAATCAACAAGTATCCAATAATACTTACAATCAGCAAAGACCTAATTTTCAAAACAAACCACCACAAACCGATGATAAAAAGCCGAATTTAGAAGATATGATGACGAAGCTAGTTGACTCTCAAACTCAATTTTTCACATCTCAGAAGCAAACCAATGAACAAAATGCTCAAGCATTTAGAAATCAACAAGCTTCTATTCAAAATCTGGAACAAGAAGTATGTAACCTAGTAAGGTTAATAGGTGAAAGAAAACCGGGAAGTCTACCTAGTGATACAAATGCTAATCCCAGGAATGAAACAGCTAAAGCTATTACCACAAGAAGTGGTATAACACTTAAACCACCTGAAATACCTGTAATTTCTGATGAAGCTATTCCTACTCCACAAGAACCACAACCTGAACAAGATAAGGAAAAAGAACCGGTAGTTGAAAAGGTTAATGAAGATAACACAGTTAAAGCTAAATCTTATGTTAAACCATACCAACCACCACTTCCTTACCCAAGTAAAATGAGAAAAGAGAGACTTGAAGCCGAGCAATCCAAATTCTTGGATATGTTTTAACAGATAAATGTAGATCTTCCTTTCATTGATGTAATTTCAGGAATGCCTAGATATGCTAAATTTCTGAAAGATCTAATCTCAAATAGAAAGAAAATGGAAGAACTCTCGACCGTTATTATGAATGCTAATTGTTCAGCAGTGCTGTTGAATAAGATACCAGAAAAATTATTAGATCCAGGAAGTTTCACAATTCCATGTTTTCTGGGTAGTCTTAGTTCAATAGAAGCATTGGCAGACTTAGGTGCTAGTATAAATTTAATGCCGTATTCACTATACACTAAACTAGACCTTGGAGAATTGAAACCAACACGAATAAGCATACAACTAGCCGATAGATCAGTAAAATATCCTAGAGGGATAATGGAGAACATGCTAGTTAAAGTTGGTACTTTAGTATTTCCAGTAGATTTTGTTGTTCTGGACATGGAAGAAGATTCTCAAGTTCCTCTCATATTAGGAAGACCATTCTTAAATACGGCTAAAGCAATGATAGACGTGTTCGGTAAGAAATTGACCCTAAGTATAGAGGACGAGAGTGTTACCTTTTCAGTTGATAGAGCAATGCAACAACCGCAATCTGTAGATGATACATGTTATTATATTCAAACTATAGAATCACATGCAGAATTGTTAGAAGAATTTCCAGAATTACAAGGAACAGGAGAATGTTCTTTAGGAGAAGGTACTGAACCAATTGATGAAACTGAAATGTTAGCTACACTTATGGCTAATGGATATGAACCAACAACAGAAGAAATTCAAATGTTAAAAGAAGAAGACAGATATCGATATAAATCATCGATAGAAGAACCACCGACATTAGAGTTAAAGCCACTTCCAAACCATTTGGAATATGCTTATTTACATGGTGAATCTGAATTACCTGTAATAATATCGTTTTCTCTTACTGAAAATGAAAAATCTCAACTTATTTCTGTGTTAAAAGCTCATAAACCAGCTATTGCATGGAAAATTCATGATATTAAAGGAATAAGTCCTTCGTATTGCACACATAAAATCCTTATGGAAGAAGGTCATAAAACATATGTGCAACGCCAACGAAGACTAAATCCTAATATGCAAGATGTTGTGAAGAAAGAAATTATTAAACTGCTAGATGAAGGTTTAATTTATCCAATTTCTGATAGTCCATGGGTAAGCCCATTTCAATGCGTGCCTAAGAAGGGTGGCATGACTGTCATTACAAATGAGAAAAATGAGCTTATTCCTACTAGGACTGTAACAGGATGGCGTGTATGTATTGATTATAGAAAATTAAATGACGGCACCAGAAAAGATCACTTTCCCTTACCTTTTATTGATAAAATGTTGGAAAGATTAGCCGGAAATAGTTGCTATTGTTTTCTTGATGGTTTTTTCGGATATTTTGAAATTCCAATAGCACCTGAAGATCAAGAGAAAACCACATTCACGTGCCCTTATGGTACTTTTGCTTACAAACGCATGCCATTTGGACTTTGCAACTCCCCTGCAACCTTTCAAAGGTGCATGATGGCGATTTTTCACGACATGATAGAAGAATGCATGGAAGTTTTCATGGATGACTTTTCAGTCTTTGGGGATACTTTTGAAACATGTCTAGTTAATCTTGAACGAATGCTTATTAGATGCGAACAATCAAATCTAGTACTTAATTGGGAGAAATGCCATTTCATGGTTAAAGAAGGCATCGTTCTTGGTCATAAAATTTCAAATGAAGGAATTGAAGTGGATAGAGCTAAAGTAGATATAATTGCTAAACTTCCACATCCCACCAATGTTAGAGGAGTTAGGAGTTTTCTAGAGCATGCCGGTTTTTACCGACGTTTCATAAAAGATTTTTCTAAAATTGCCACTCCTATGAATAAACTCCTAGAAAAGGATGCTCCATTCATCTTTTCAGATGAATATATCAAATCTTTTAATATTCTTAAAGAAAAACTCACTAATGCGCCGATCATGATAATACCAAATTGGAATCTACCATTTGAACTTATGTGCGATGCAAGTGATTTTGCAATGGGAGCCGTTTTAGGACAAAGGATTGAAAAACGATTTCAACCTATATATTATACTAGTAAGATGTTACAAGGAGCACAAACAAATTATACAACTACTGAAAAAGAACTCCTTGCTATTGTCTTTGCTTTCGACAAATTTCGATCATATCTCGTTCTAGCTAAAACGGTGGTCTATACCGACCATTCTGCTCTTAGATACCTATTTTCGAAACAAGATGCTAAACCAAGATTAATTCGTTGGATCTTACTCTTACAAGAGTTCGATATTGAAATCCGAGATAAAAGAGGAGCAGAAAATCTCGCAGCTGATCATCTTTCTCGTCTTGAAAATCCCGAATTAGAAGTTCTAAATGAATCGGCCATACAAGACAACTTTCCTGATGAATATCTATTGAAGATAGATTATAATGAAATTCCATGGTTTGCAGACTATGCAAACTACTTAGTATGTGGATTCCTTGAAAAAGGATTATCGTACCAAAAACGAAAAAAATTCTTTAGTGATATAAAACACTATTTCTGGGAAGATCCACATTTGTTTAAAAGTTGTCCCGATGGAATAATACGCCGATGTGTATTCAGAAATGAAGCTAGTAAAATTTTAAACCATTGTCACACAGGACCAACAGGAGGGCATTATGGGCCTCAACTAACAGCAAGAAAAGTTTATGATGCTGGATTCTATTGGCCTACAATTTACAAAGACGCACACCTTCTTTGCAAATTCTGTGATGCATGTCAAAGGGCCGGAAAAATAAGTCAACGTGATGAAATGCCACAAAATGTCATTCAAGTATGTGAAGTATTTGACATTTGGGGTATTGGCTTTATAGGTCCATTTCCAAAATCTCATAATAATCTCTACATTCTCGTAGCCATTGATTATGTATCTAAATGGGCAGAAGCACAAGCTCTCCCAACTAACGATGCACGAGTTGTAGTCAACTTTTTAAAACGTCTTTTTGCAAGGTTTGGAACACCAAAAGCTTTAATAAGTGATCGGGGAACTCATTTCTGTAATAATCAACTTGAGAAAGTTCTCAAAAGATATGGAGTAACTCATAAAATCTCCACCACATATCATCCACAGACAAGTGGACAAGTTGAAAATACCAACCGAGCTTTAAAACATATTCTAGAGAAAACCGTAGGATCAAATCCGAAGGAATGGTCCATTAAATTGGAGGATGCACTCTGGGCTTTTAGAACAACCTATAAAACTCCAATTGGAACCACACCTTTTAAACTCGTTTACGGAAAAGCATGTCATCTTCCAGTAGAAATTGAACACAAAGCATTTTGGGCTTTGAAGACATGTAATATTGATTTACATGAAGCTGGACGTCTACGGTTAAGTCAACTAAATGAATTAGAAGAATTAAGACAAGAAGCATACGAAAATTTGTTAATCTATAAGGAAAGAACGAAGAAATGGCATGATAAAAGAATCAGAAGTTCAAAAGAATTTAAAGAAGGAGACAGAGTTCTTCTTTTCAATTCACGATTCAAGCTATTTCCTGGAAAATTGAAATCAAGATGGTCTGGACCATTCATAGTCAAAAGAGTTTTCCCATACGGAACAGCAGAATTAATAAATTCAAATGGGATTGAATTTAATGTTAATGGTCACAGAGTTAAATATTACATAGATAGTCCGATGGGAGTTGACAACGAGGTTAATCACAATTTCGATACCACATCTAACTAAGTGTGGGGAGAATCAAGTCTTTTAAAGAATAATATGTATTTCTGTTAGAGTTAGATTTTCTGTTTTCGTGTAATTCTCGAAAATGGAACCCGAATGGTCTTTTCCTAGCAGACCCTAAAGAACTAGTCTTCTCCCCCCATTCTGAATTTTTATTTTTTTAGGTTTTACGAGATGAAGACTTCCTGTGAATTAAACCATGGTCTAATGCTACACGCTTTGATCACTAAACGTAATAATGACACACTTCCAAGTGAATTGGTATCATTAATCAGAGGTAAATTGGACGGAGTAAGAAAAGAATCCAGATGCGAAAATAATAAGTTACAATTTGGTAAAGGAAAATCAAAATCCACAGCGAAAAGAAGAGCACGGCACCTTGAAAGATGTCGCAAATGCGGAAAATGGTCACACGAAGGTAAATGTTCAAATAATCAAACCTATTCAAACACCGAATTTGTTACTTTATGCAGAGACGGACCGTTCATATGTTTAGAAGAAAAAATGATAAATGCTCGAGGTTACACCTATGTAGCTATGGAAAACCAATTAGTCCGACTATCTTATGAGTGAGCTAGAGCATATCACTAAGAAATATATTTCACAGGTAAGTTTGTACAGTTTTCATTTTTATATTTATTTTTATTTTTTACCTTTTGATAATAAACGCTAATTTGTTCGCTCTAAAGTATTAAATTGGTATTCGATAAAATTAAGTCTTGCGACTGAAATTGTTGATATCATACAAAAATTTATTACATCACTGCGAAATTTACCGTTTATTCTTAAGGTATAAATATCTTTAATCAATCAACCTAAAATATTTCAAAAATTCGTCATGAGTTAAATTAGGTCATGGAACCGAAATTACTTTACCGAAAAGAGGAGCGTATATTTTTGATAATATTTGATTGATTAAAGTGGGATAAAAGACCAAAAAGATTTTTAATTTTATTTTTACCATATTTTTAAAATTAATATATTAATATTAAAATAATATTGTAAGCTTGTTAAAATTAATATATATTTAAAATTGTAAATGTATGTATAAAAACAAAAATATAATTTAAGTTTGGTGTGAATTTTTAAAATATGAAATTTTTTAATTTTATGCATTTTGAATTTAAGTTTGGTGTGAATTTAAAAACAAAAAAATTTACTTTATTTCGTTAAGTTAAAAATTTGATTTTTAAAATTCGTCGTGAGTTGAAGACTAGGTCGTTGAACCGAAATTGCTTTACCCGAGGGAGGGACGAGAACTTTTATTATCATTATTTTTAATCTTATTGAATTAAAGTATGCCAAAAATATTAAAAAATCCAAAAATCTTTGCTTTTAAAACCGTGCTTTAAATTGACAAATTTTAAATTTTTGTCGAGGGACGGACTAGGACAACGATCCGAAACACCCTCGCTCCTAAAGGAAAACAAAATTTTTAGAATTTAATTAATTAAATGTTTTTAAAAAAAAGTTATAAGGTTTTATATAATAAAAAAAAAAGCAAACCACCGCGACTCGCGGTGATTTAAACGGCCCCACTACCGCACTCGCGGAGGTTAGAAAACCCAGAAGGGTTAACTGGTCGAACAGACCAGTCCCCTTCACCACCTCACTCATTTTTCACGAAAAACACACACAAATACCTCTCAAATTCGCAATTTTTCACCAATAATCGTCAAATTTATTGCTAAAATCACAATGAGGAGACTATTATCAAGGAATTACTCAAGGAAATCGGTAAATTTCTACACCTAAACACCATTTAATTCGAATTTTAGTGTTCTTGAACAATTTCGTACATCATTCGATTTTGATGCTTTCTAGTGTTATAATGCTTCAATTGTTTGTGTATTATGCTTGTATAACCTAGATTGATGCTATTTAACATGATTAGAAGCTTTGAAGTTCAATTTTTGAGTAATCTAGGGTTTGTGTTCTTGAGCAAAATTAGGGCTTTTTGATATAAACAGGTTATGGACGAATTTTGTTGTTAGTTTATGCTAAATTGAGTAGTGTAACATGTTTAGGTTGCTAAATGATCAAAACTTTGATCCTAAACATGATTTATGAAGATTAAAGTGGACTTTTTGAACCAAAATTGCATGAACTTGATTTAATTGATATGAATGCCATGAGGAACTTGTATAATTGTTATAATGATTATTTTTGACATGTTTTAGAAGTTAAATGTGAAGAAACTTTGTATACATTTTTGTAAAAGTATATTTGTAAAAATGTAGAATTGTTAATATTTTAAAAATGTGTATAGAGTTTAATATGGATTAAATATGTCATTGTAATTGTTTATATTTATGATTTTGCTAAAACTAATGCATATTTGGATGCACAAAAATTGTGTTTGATATATTTTGCAGACTGAAAGGGGTGAATCTTCATCCCAGGCTCGCAATGCTCCTCCGGAAGATGCAAATCAACAGGAAATTAATAACCATTACCGACAAGATATGCCTCACCCAATTGTTTCATATTCAAACATTCATGAGGCAGATTTACATCCGAATTTGAGATTTGATAGATATTGGATAGACTACCCAAAATATCAAAAGAACCTGCACAACCTTGTGTCTAATAATGTTGAGGTACCCAGAATTATAGATTGGGCACCATTAGAGGTAGTGG
Organism: Rutidosis leptorrhynchoides; assembly: GCF_046630445.1. Taxonomy (NCBI): domain Eukaryota; kingdom Viridiplantae; phylum Streptophyta; class Magnoliopsida; order Asterales; family Asteraceae; genus Rutidosis; species Rutidosis leptorrhynchoides. The sequence goes on along the minus strand of NC_092334.1, from coordinate 297,927,608 downwards.
AATTGGCCGAGCCAATCAGGGAATTACTTAATCAAAGGTATGGTAATTCTACTTTTAATGATTGGGTACATTTATTCAACATGTGTAGACCTGTATATAGAGAATGGTGTATAGAGTTATTGTGTACTATTGAAATAAATGATCGGGTAGATACTTTAACCGATCGTAGTTTTATTAGATTTTTATTAGGAGGGGAGATGCGCCATATGCCCTTACTAGACATGGCTCGGGCTTTAGGTATATATACGCCCGAGGAGCTAGCATCTTATGATTGCCAGAGGTTAATAGTTTATGGTAGGAGGGTGGATGAGAATTTTGATATGAATGACGTATGGAGTAGGATGACTAGCCATCGCCGATTCCAGGGGAGATTATACTCTTATCTTGATATTGATAGAGCTGAATTAAGAGTAATCCATAGGTTTTTAGCCAATTCGATTACACAACGAGGTAAAAATAAGGAAAAGGTAAATGAACAGGATTTGTTTTACCACATGTGTATTCGAGACCCACACAGCGCTGTAAGTATACCTTTTTGTGTTGGTTATTATTTATTGACTATGGTTAGGGGTATGAGGCGTGGTAGCATAATAGGAGGTGATATATTTATTACTTTAATTGCTGAATATCTCGGTGTGGAGAGAAGTTGGTGGTGATTATTAATGGCAGAACCAGAACCCCGCGATAGAATAGATTTGCGTGTTTATCATGGTGCTAAGGTCTTAATGAAACGAAACAACGCGGCAGCACGTTATGATGGCAGGCATCCACAGGATGAGAGAGATCAACAGCAAGGTCAACCGGGAGGGGGTAATCCAATGACAGAAATGCAAATTTTTATGGCTCGACACGAGTATGAAATGGCTAGACAAAAAGCATTTCAAGATTGGCAGTATCATCAAAGCCAAATCATAAGTCATTGTACACACGTAGGTAGAGACTACATTCCTACTGTTATGCCCGAATTTGCTCCTTGGACTATAGAGAGCCGACCACCATATCCTACATATGACCCGACCCAAGCATTTTACAGCATCTATGGATACGCTTGGGACCCATACTGGAACCATCCTCCTCATCCGTAATTTTCTATTTTTGTTTATTTTATTGTAATGTTACTAATTCTTAATTTTCTTATTTCTTATTTCTTATTTTATTATTATAATAGCTTTTATAATTTTCTAACTTTATTAGATTTTAATAATTTTTGAATGTGGTGTGAAAACCCAACTTCAAAATATGTATATATGTGTTTGTAGTTTATCTCATGTACAAAATAGGGTAGAACAGCACATTTTCAAAGACTGGCATTAAGTTCGGCAAAAGCTATTAATTTTGACGTCAAAACGAAAAACAAATGTGATGTACAACAAGACGGAATGAACAAATGATATGCACCATTTATCATTCAGCAAACAAACGCCAATATGTTTGGAAACTTTGGTAAAATTTAATCATTTTTCTACACTAATCACCCCCAATAATTTAAATTGTTACTGATTTCTTGCAAATGAGGGCATTGCAAGATCTTAAGTATGGGAAGGGGTTAAATTCTTTCGGATTTTTAAAATTTTTAACTTATACACTTGGTTACCATTAAAAATACTAGTAACGCAGTAGTTGTATTAGAATCTAGTGCCCTCTGATAATAAAGAAAAGCCCTAGTCTTATATACTGACTACCCAATTCTAGTAAAAATTTTCAAAATTTTCAATTAAATGAACTCAAAATCATGTTTATACATATTTATGAACGATAAAACTAGGTGTTAACACCGAAAATATTGTTACCTCGGAAAGGACATAAATTGAAAAACAAACCAAAATGTTAGAATTCATTTAAAATGGAATAGAGGACAATAAAAAGGCAAATAAAAGAAAATAAAAGCCAAGTGTGGGAAAATTTACCAAGTTATTTTAAACATATGTCACATATTTTTGTACAAATAACTGAAGATACTTTTGCTTTGGACTAAAATAAAAAGTTTTACCCGATTTACTGTAAGAAAGATGGATCTACATGATGAATCAATTCCATCATAAAAAGGAAGTAAAGTCTTCCGAAAAAGAAACGCGCTTCTTGATTTAGGTCATGAAGTTGTCGTACAGACCAGCTGTAGGTTGACGAAAAATATAGAAAAGTCATCTCTAAAATCAGCAAGAAATCCACGGACCTCAGCATCAAACAGGGTCGCCAAGTGGTCAGACTTATCCTAACCATGAGAGGATCTGTCTTGTAAAATGGGGAGAACGCCGTGCAAATTAGCTGGATAAGACTAATGAATCAGATCCCCAGAAAGGATAATCTCCTTTAAAAGATCAAAAATCAGCTATTAAGACTGATATTACTCAATCCTAGAGATTGACCTTAAAGATTGAGAATTACAAACTCATGGAATTCGATTATATCTAAACTCGAGCTTGAACGAGAAAATATTTTGATCAAAATACAAACCGATTTGTTTTCTAAAATCCCATTTTCAATGCGTTCATTACCATTGAACGTAAAATCCTAGGAATTCACCTGGAATTCATTAGGTCACCTGAACCAAATCGGGTGTCAACCGTAAGAACGGTGGTTGCATAGCATGGTCGAAGACAGGACCTTGTGCCAGACCGAAAAATCATAAGGGTGAGCTTTACTATTGCTCCTACAAAGGATAGTAATTGCGTCCGACACGTTATAGACCATAATTAAAAGCATGTCAGGGGACATTGCCTGAACAGTTGCTTGTTCAACGCTTTCCTTTACAACCGGACGGTAGTTTACCGAAAGGTAATATACGGAGCAAGTATACTGGACGTGTTGCTTTCACAATACAAGGTTAGCAAGTGGGTGACACAAAACCACAAGTTTTGAGCTAAAATTTTCAAATCTAAAACCCACCAAACCCACAAAAACAATTTGCAAACATCGGTGAAGGGTTATTCCGGAAAACTTATCTAGGGTAAAAACTAGATTGAATTTTCAAAAGATCAATTATTTTCATAAAGATCCAATTTCCTTAATGGATCTAAATTTTCATAAGTCATGTGAGACTATAAACCACATCGTTACTACCATTGTTTATACCGCCGTAAAGAAATCACTGATGTACAAAGTGTAAAGAATAAAGAAGTGATTCTTGTATATTCAAGACTATATTGCTTGAGGACAAGCAACGCTCAAGTGTGGGAATATTTGATAATGCTAAAAATGAACATATATTTCATAGCATTATTCCTCAAGAAAGACAAGCTTTTAGTTGCAGTTGTCCTATTTACAAGTAATATTCGTTTAAATAATAAAAGGTGAAGACAAAAGACAGATTCGACGAATTGAAGATGCAAACGACCAAAAAGCTCAAAAGTACAAAATACAATCAAAGTGGTTCCAATTATTGATGAGAAACATCTCAAAATTACAAGAGTACAAGATTCAAAACACAAAATACAAAATATTAAATTGTACGCTTGGACATTGGAAAATCCGGAACCGGGACCAGAGTCATCCCTCAACGCTCGACGCAACGGACTAAAAATTACAAGTCAACTATGCACATGAATATAATATAATATATAATTAATTCTTAAAATTAATATATTATATTATATTATATAATCCGTCGGCAAGCTAGGAGCCAAACTTGTGTGAGCTGGAATCCACAGCTCCGCACTCGCGGAGCTTTGAAGACCAAAAAGGCCGCACTCGCAGAGCCTAAAAAGTCAGAAATCCACCTTTAAAAGGCCGAGCATTCGGCCGAATTTTCCACATCTTTTTCTCATTCATCATACGTAAAATATATATATATATATATATATATATATATATATATATATATATATATATATATATATATATATATATATATATATATTATATTTATATTTTAATTTTAATTTTAATTTTAATTCTAATAATAAGGGTATGTTAGCGAATGTTGTAAGGGTGTAAGTCGAAATTCTGTCCGTGTAACGCTACGCTATTTTTAATCATTGTAAGTTATGTTCAACCTTTTTACATTAATGTCTCGTAGCTAAGTTATTATTATGCTTATTTAATACCGAAGTAATCATGATGTTGGGCTAAAAATATTAAAATTAGGTAATTGGGCTTTGCACCATAATTGGGGTTTGGACAAAAGAAAGACACTTGTGGAAATTAGACTATGGGCTATTAATGGGCTTTATATTTGTTTAACTAAATGATAGGTTGTTAATTTTAATATAAAGATTTACAATTGGACGTACCTATAAATAACCATATACACTCAATCGGACACGATGGGCGGGATATTTATATGTACGAATAATCGTTCATTTAACCGGACATGAAAATGGATTAATAGTCTATGGAATTATTAAAACAGGGGTGAAATTATGTACAAGGACACTTGGCATAATTTATAACAAAGTATTAAAACCTTGGGTTACACGCAGTCGATATCCTGGTGTAATTATTAAACAAAGTATTAAGACCTTGTTACAGTTTAAGTCCCCAATTAGTTGGAATATTAGACTTCGGGTATAAGGATAATTTGACGAGGACACTCGCACTTTATATTTATGATTGATGGACTGTTATGGACAAAAACCAGACGGACATATTAAATAATCCAGGACAAAGGACAATTAACCCATGGGAATAAACTAAGATCAACACGTCAAACATTATGATTACGAATGTTTAAATAAGCATAATTCCTTTATTTTCATATTTAATTGCACTTCTAATTATCTCACTTTTATTTATTGTCATTGTATTTAATTGCACTTTTAATTATCGTACTTTTTAATTATCGCAATTTTATTTCATCGCACTTTTATTTATTGCAATTTCATTATCGTTATTTACTTTACGCTTTAAATTAAGTCTTTTATTTATTTAATATTTTACATTAGGTTTTAACTGCGACTAAAGTTTTAAAATCGACAAACCGGTCATTTAAATGGTAAAAACCCCCTTTATAATAATAATATTACTTATATATATTTGTATTTTTATAAATTAAAACTAATATAGCGTTAAGCTTTGTTTAAAAGATTCCCTGTGGAACAAACCGGACTTACTAAAAACTACACTACTGTACGATTAGGTACACTGCCTATAAGTGTTGTAGCAAGGTTTTAGTATATCCATTCTATAAATAAATAAATATCTTGTGTAAAATTGTATCATATTTAATAGTTTTTCCTAGTAAAATATAAGCTATTTCATATACACCTCGCATAACATCACATTTTCAAATAAAGAATGCAAGGTTGTTTTATTAAATTCATATAGAGTTTCGATCAAACTGTGGGACCAAGATAACGATGGTCGTCAAGTGTACTTTGACGGGATGTTAAAGTTGGTATCAGAGCCAGGTTGGTTGTAGGGAATTAGGCTGCATTGATGTCATTACCCGAGTCAATAGGGTGCATTAGTGAGTCTAGTCTACAGCCCGACCTATAAAATATTATTATATGTGATTATTTGTATCATATTGGTATGTATATTGTTATCATACATACATCTCTATTATGTTCTGAATCTGGGAGGAACTCCCATTCCGATTTAAACGTATTCTTCGACTCATGCGAACTTATCCTTATAAGAACACCTCGGGTAGTGAAACCGAGGGATGTCATTCTTGACTTCTGAAATTCTCGATATTTCTATGTCATCTATTATGGTTATGTATATAACGTTTGTGTTATATTACGCGAGATGTCATTATTGACTTCTAAATGCTCAGCATTTCAATGTCAGCTATTATGTTTAGGTATATAACATTCTTGTTATATTACGTGCCTTTGTGCCGTTGTGCCTATGTGCTTTGGTTTTTGAACCGGAAGACGTCATTCTTGACTTTTAGAGATTTTTGGTACTTCGAAGACATTTATATGTCATCGTTACTCCTTTTCGTTACTTATGATGTTTTGTCTCTTGTGCTATCCTTAGCACATTGTTTAAGAAATTATTTTAGAGAAATTGTGTGGAAATCCGAGGTTGATCGCGTGTCCTGACCTCATGTAGTGCTATTGGAATGGAACTATGAATTAGTGAAATATAATGGCTTCAGGCCAACGTGATTATATTACGTTAATTCATAAAGAAGTCCCAATATTGTGACATGAGGAATAGAAAGCGAGTCAAAGAAAAATTTTAAACTACTCATTTAGAAATTCCGATGTATTACATGGGTAGGGAAAATATTCATTTGTTGATATACGAGGAGCTCGTTTTAACCAGATTATCTATCTCATGCTCTATCCTTCATAACTCGCTTGTTAGCAATAGCTTCGTCCGGGAACATTTTTGGCCCAAGGACTTCTGTCCTGATAATAGTCAAAATAACATTTAACTCATTGGTTTTCATGACCTCGTAACATTAGTTGGTTAAATGTTGCACGACGATTCAAGTCATTTACTCAATCTTTCACGATCTTACTTTAACTTGTAACCTCTGAAATACAGATACTCTGTTTATCATCGGGAGTTTTACACATTTGTTTAATTGGGTGGTTCTCACGGATTTATGGGTAAATACAAGTAATGAAATATTTTATCATGTATATAATTTATAAAATCATATATGTACGTATGGATTCAAATGAATAAATTTACCCTTACATATTTTGGCTAGTATACACTAAATCATACCTTCAAAATCATTTTAAAACCACTCATTTATTGAGCTGTTTGACTAAGTCAATTTGTTTTATATAAAATGGTACACGATGTACATACTTCTAAATTTACTAAGAACTTCGTTCTATTTATGTTGTCACATCAAACATTTAAAGCTTTTTCAAAACTCCTTTGATTTATTTTATCAAATTTTCGCATTACTCTACAGAGTGTTTGGATCACAGTTCTTCTCATCCTCCATTTAAGGATGAAACTTACCTTTAAGTTCATTGATAGAAGCTCTTACACCACTTTGGATGCCAGTTTTATAAAATTTGTGCAAGAGTCTTCGCATTCATAAAATTTTCCCTCTTATGGTTGGACATGGCCGAAACGCGGACCGATAAATTAATTTTCTAGGGTACACTCGGTGGTCAACCTATTGTAGAAAAGGCGCTAGGTGGGTTTCTACCCCAACTGTTGTTATAGTGGGTATCATGGATATATATTAAACTAGACCGTTTGAGGAGTTTCTACTCTCAATATTCGCTGTCAACCGCAACACCCTCGTAAACATCAATCCTAGGATTCAATACTTTGAGGTGCACGAAATTATTTTTGGAGATTCATCTCACCTGGAGTCGACCATTCTTTATAGTCCACGATTCACGTTTCCTTTCATTCGCATATAAGTTTAAGAATATGGATGAATCCTTGATTTCCTCGCTCATTGTACAAGGAAGTTCACTCTCGTTGAAATATCACACCTTTCGTACGTCTTCCTTTCGGAAATGTAATGAAAATTTACTTTGAAGTCCATGATCCTCGTTATCTCCCTTGAGAGAATTGCATTATATATCTATGCCACCGATGTGACTACTCTATATATTTCATCCTTCATTGTTGCAACTATATTTCATTTGTCCCAGTTCGTCCCCTTGGGGAGTGTGATGACCCGGAAATTTCCGATCAAATTCAAACTTTAATCTTTATATGTTTTCGACACGATAAGCAAAATCTGTATTGTTGAGTCTTGAAAAGTTTGAAACTATATTCATATACCCTTTGACCTTTCCCGATGATTCACGAGCAATTGTTTGTAAATAAAGATATATATATATATATATATATATATATATATATATATATATATATATATATATATATATATATATATATATATATATATATATATATATATATATATATATATAAAAATCTAGGTATGATTTTCTAATCAAGAGTATATTGTAATATATAAAATGTATAAACATTAAATGTTCAATGAATGTTATCATATAATATTACTTAAATTAAGAAATTGTATATTAATATATTATATGTAATCACAAGTTAAAATTTTAATTGTTATATTAATATTATCATTACTTTCATTAATATTTTATTAATATTAAAATTTATATTTGTAACATTAATATTATCATATAAGGTATGTATGTATGTATGTATGTATATATATATATATATATATATATATATATATATATATATATATATATATATATATAAGTTTGGTAAGTTTAAGTTGTAACATTAATATATTTGTAACATTAATATTATCATATAAGGTATGTATGTATATATATATATATATATATATATATATATATATATATATATATATATATATATAAGTTTGGTAAGTTTAAGTTGATATATTATTATTGTTAATATTCATATTAATATTTGTATTAGCTATATTATTAGTTCCAATAAATAATTTATAGATATATGAAAGTTTATATATTTAATTTGTTATATCACTAATATTAATGTTATCATAATTAGTATTATTGTTGTTAATAATATTAATGATATACATTTTTACTGATTATTATCAATATCATTAGTAATAATATTAATATTATTACTATTATTTATAATATTAAGAGTGTTATTATTATAGTTATAATTATTAATAAGATTTAATTATAACTTATAAATATAATTATAAGAATAAAAGAAATATGCATATGTGGATATAAATATATGAATATACAGATTATGATTAAATATATATTCACAAGTACAAAATACTGATATAGATATATAGATACAATTACGGATATTATATAAACATATAAATACGATTAAATGCACAACAACTATGAGTTCTGTTTCCAATCACTTTCAGGCTAAAAGTAACTTTGTCTCCTATGTGATTTCAGTACGATTTGATTCTCAAATTAGTCACAAGCTTACAAATTCTGTTGAGGGTCGCGTTCAATTTTTTTTCTTTTTCTTCTAATGACGTATCTATTCTTATTTTTCTTATTCTCCTGTTTTTAATTGTGCTAATTGTCGATTCAATTGAGCTACAAAACAAAATGTTAATTGAATCGTATTGCTGTTTAATAACATGCTGCAATGTAGAAAAGGAAATAAAAACAGAAAATTAAGATATACATACATATATCCTCTCTCACCTCTCTCAAATACAAAATCACCATCTTCATTTCCTTGTTCTTGTCATTCAAACAACCGAAGACCACCCACATGAACAACCACCTCCTCTTCTATCTCATCCACTCCCTCTCTTCTATCCATAATCGATCGCCATGTGTTATTTTTCTTTTACTTTCGTAAACCATAATCAAACCTCACCATCTTCACCCATTTCAATTTCGTTTATATTCTTGTCCATCAATGAAACGCCACCACCTACTCATCGTGACGATCACCACCACTGTCGTTTCACTCTTTCTGATCACAAAACAACCTTGAAACACCTCAACAGCATCCATCCGTCATCCTTTTATTTTTTTTCTTTTTTTTTCACGTCGTATTATTGTTTCTATTAAAACAGCCTTCACGAATAACCATCAAACCCCCACCAAAGGCTGTTGCTACAGCTACTGTTACACCTTCGCTATATTTTTTTATGATGAATAGTGATGACAAAGAAGGTGTTAGAGATGATGAATGGTATCGATATACATGGTAATTATAGTAAGAATATTAGGATAAATTTAATGAATACAACAACTTGTTATTGAGAATGGTGATTACGTGTTGGTGTTTCTACTCTCAACAAACCCCACTTGTTAATTTATCATTAAAGATCAAATAAAGTTGATAGATGATGTCGTGTTATGCTACTAACATGGGTGTTTTTTTTTTATTTCCTTTCGGTGGTGGTGTGGTCCAACATGATCAATCTATCAATTATCAACTTGTTATGTGGGACTCCTCATGATATCGAATATTTTTTTTAACAACGCATTATTCTATTTTTTGATTTGCACGATGGAATGGTTGGTGAATATGGCTAACCAATTTGTGGTGGGAATATATACTAGTACACGAGGAATAAAAAAAATGGGTATCCTTTATTCGGTTGAGGGAAAAAGCAACAGAGATCCATAAGTTGATTTTTGGGCAGAGAGCTATTATATATCGGTTGGGCTCCGAAGTTTATAAATGGTGATAATTAGGATTAAGTATATTAAGTATAGGATAATAATGGTGATGATTAGTTTTAACTATGACGAAGATGAAAATGATTCATGATATACGATGATGATAATGATAGGATATAGTTCATGATAATGATGTTGATATAGTTCATGATAATGATGAGGAAATCGTGATAAATGATGATGAAGATCACGATTGATGATGATAAAGAAATAAGTGATTTTATGTTAAGATGACAATAGCATTTAAGGTTATAAGAATTAAAATTTCTTATTAAACAGAAATGGAATAGTAGAGCAATGGTTTAGGAGGTTGTTTGTTAAACAGAAGGTCCTGGGTTCGAACCCAGGCCACTACCGTATTCTTTTTATTATCAAGAGAAGCTATGGGCCGTATATAGTATGATGATTGGGCCGAGACTAGAAATTATGTTGGGCCGTGAGGATCCATGTAATTGTTGGGCCGAAATAAAAGGAAATTGGGTTAAATATAGATTAGGTGTAATTAAATTTAGGAAATCCGAAATGGAGTAATGGGTTGAGGGTGTTTACGTTATCCGAGAGGCTTTAGGTTCGAGTCTCGTTTGGAGCACTTCTTTTTACTAAAAGCTTTTGAGGGTATACACATTTATTATTATTTATCATTTATTTATTATTATTATGATTATAGTTATTATTATTTTTATTACGAAAATAACACCAACTATTATTATTATCATTAATATTAGTATTAGTATCAAGTTATTATTATTATATTATTATTATTATTATTATTATTATTATTATTATTATTAATATTATTATTATTATTATCATTATCATTATTAGTAAAAGTTTGATTTTTATAGATATTTGAAGGTATTTCGTATGCCCGAAAGACATATTAAATTAATGTGGCTAATATGTTTTGATCCAAGTCGGGTCATACCCAATAACAAGCTTGCCAACACCTTATACGTGTTTAATCTTAACGATTGGATCATTGATTAAATACGCGACACTTGAACTTTAAGAAAAATAGTTTTCTGAAATATTACTTGATGTGTACATATATAAATTATGGAATAATTTATATAATATGGATTTAATTATTTATAGGTTAAATAATTAATTAATTTATATTACATTTTATATAAATTGGTTTTATATAATAAAATGTATATATATAAAATGGAATGGAAGTTTATAAAAGAGTTTTATAAAATTTAATTCTTTTATAAAACTTATTTTATAAATCAAATGGGAAGTGGCATGGGGAATGAGACACACATGCTCTTAGATTCCTCCTTGGTCAACTACAAACCCCATTCCATATACATGCATGTTCCTTGACCAAAGCAACACACACATAACATCACACATCAAAAATAACTTGTAAAATTCTGCTCAAATTGAGCTGTTTGGCCGTGGCCTTTGAGGGTGCCAAAGGAGTTCATAATTTAATTTTGCAAGCTCATTTCAAGTGTAAAGTAAATCCTAACCAAAAGCTAGGGTGTTGGTGCACAAGCTTGGGGTATAACAACTTGAGGTTTCATTGTTTTGGAGCTCCATTCATCATCATCGTCTTCTTCATTTACTAGCAAGCTTGGAGTAGGTATAATCTCTTTACTTGCTTGTAGTTTGTAAGTATATATCACAACTTGATCCTAATTGGGATTTAACTTTAATTGGTTAAAGATTAACAAGTTCTAAATGGTAATTCATACATGCTTCCGCTTTAATTCGATTCAAAAGGATTTTAAGTATTATGAAACTTGTTAAATCCCAACAATGGTATCTAGAGCCGAGGTTGTTGAAATATGCTTCGAGATGGTTATTAAACTCACTATATATTTTGCATTTTATGTACATGCATGATTGTAAAATGCAAAAATTATATGTTTTGGATGGGGGTATTATTTTGGCCGAATTAAAGGGCTTCCAAAATGGGTTTGGAGCTTCAAGTTTGGCCAAGATTTGTTGTTGTTTTGGTTCACAATCATGCCTTGACCTTGTGGTTGGATTTGTGTGTGATTTGGTTGATTATTCATTCTTATGGTTTGTAATTATTCATTCATTTTGGTTTGTAATAAGTTGTAATTAATTTTGTAATTTCTTGATGTAATTTATTCTATTTGGTTTGTAAAATAGAATAGGTTGTTATTTCCTTTTCTTAGAGAAAATGTATTAGGTTATATATTTTTTGTAAAAGAAAAGTGAAGATTCATGAAGAAGATTACAAGATGGAACTTTGAAGATTACAAGATTTAGTGGGAGATTTTGTTTAAAATCTCTTACTTGTTTAACCCTTTAGGTAACACTTGTTTTGGCTAAACAAGTGCTTACCACTTCGGCATGATTGTGGACTTTTATTTTGCATGCTTGTATGTTTTTTTGTATGTGTTTGGTTGATACAAAATCTCTTGAAACAACTTGCAAAAAATACATTATAATTGGTTATAATTATAACAACATGACACTAATAAATGGTTATTAGGTACTAGATGAAAATGTAAATAAAATGGTAATGAATTGGTAATTGGTTTACTAAAAGGATATGAAATAGGTTTTTCATAAAACACTACACACCAAATGCATGTTGGTGTATAGCATTTTGTTTTCTAAAACTAGAATGTAGAAAACATAAAATCCCTTTAACTAATACAAGGTAAACAAGTTAAACGCCATCCTTTTGTGGAAACACTTAGACATATTAGGAATCTCTTGATGGGATAAAGGTCACCTAACCGTCATGAGTGAACTAATATGAATAAGGTACACTTCGCATACATGTGGGATAAAGGTCACCTAACCACTTGTATGTTAAGTCTACATGTTTACACAAGTAGGACGACTTGATTTGGGAATCATGAACTTAGGGTCACCGAAGCATGAGAAACAAATAGGCGTTGATGGGATTAATATGCCATGCAAAAGGATTGCATGATCCCATAAAATTAGAAGTTGCAAAAGGATTGCAATTGTCATTATGACTACCTAGCTAAATCAAATGACGGGATAAAGGTCACCTAACCGAAATTTGATTTACCGATGGATTCTAATATTTAATAAAACAAATTAAAAGGGTATTGTTTATTAAATCTAAAATCGATACTTAAAATGAACTTTGTTGAATTTTGTAGATGGCCGCTAATAACAACAACAACATGCAAAACGCACCACTTAACATGAACAACCTATCGTTACGGTCTCTCCTCGAGAAAGACAAACTTAACCATACCAACTTTATGGATTGGTTCCGCAATCTTCGGATTGTCCTCAAACAAGAGGATAAAGCGTATGTACTTGAGGACCCCATTCCCGATCAACCGGATGAGAATGATGTGGAAGCAATGGCCTCTTATGATAAGTATTGCCACAAATCCCTTCAAGTCTCATGCTTAATGCTTGGGACTATGATACCCGAACTCCAAAAGGATTTCGAGCTCATAGTGCATACGACATGATAACGCAATTGAAGGAGATGTTCCTCCAACAAGCGCGTGTCAAGCGTTTCGAAACGGTTCGGGCGCTACATGCTTGTCGTATGGACGATACCCAATCGGTTTCATCTTATGTACTTAAGATGAAAAGCCTTATCGATCGTGCTAACCGTCTTAACCTAAACATATCAAATGAGTTAGCCACCGATCTTATCCTTAACTCCCTATCAAAAAGGTTTGATCAATTTGTAATTAATTACAATATGAATGGGATGGATAAGAGCATAGGTGAGCTTCACGGTATGCTTAGAACGGCGGAAACTAGCATGGGTAAAAGGGCTTTACCCGTGTTAGCAATCGATCAAGGTGGGTCAAAAGGTAACACCTCTAAGCCAAAGGTGGCCAAGAGAAAAGGACCCGCCCATCAAGGCAAAGGGAAAAGGAAGATGGTTACCCCAACCATCAACAAGGCTAAGAAGCAAAAGGTAGCCGAGAAGGCAAACCCCAAAGAAGACCCATGTTTCGGTTGCGGTGAGATGGGTCATTGGAAACGAAACTGTCCGGTCTATCTTAAGGAGTTGAAGGACAAGAGGGATGCAGGGCAAACCTTAGGTAATATGTATATGGTATATATAGAGCTTAGTATTACTTCTTCTAATACATGGGTATTAGACACGGGATGTGGAACTCATATTTGCAATTCTTTGCAGGGGTTCAAAAGAAGTGATCATAAGGCGGGAACATCAAGTCTCTATATGGGCAATGGTGCAAAGGTGCATGTTAAAGCTCAAGGAGATTTTATTTTGAAGCTTCCAAGAGGATTGGAACTTATTTTAGAAAATGTTTTGTATGCTCCGGATTTGTGTAGAAACATTATTTCTATTTCTCGCTTAAAACAATGTGGTTACGTTGTTAATTTTATTGATGATGATATTCATGTTTCTAAAGATAATGTATTCTATTTCAAGGCTTCGCCTTCAAATGGAATTTATGAATTGGTTCAAGATGACACATCATCGAGCTCTATATACCATACTAGCACCAAGAAACTCAAAAGGGATTTGAGTGATTCCTACTTATGGCATTGTCGCCTTGGTCACATAAACAAGAACCGAATGCATACACTTCAAAAGAATGGACTCTTGAAATCAAATGAGATGGACTCGTTTGATGTGTGTGAATCTTGTTTACAAGGCAAAATGACTAAAGCACCTTTCAAAGGGACCTATGAAAGGGCTAAGGACTTATTGGGATTAATACATTCGGATGTATGTGGACCCTTTAAGCCCATAGCTAGGAATGGTGAAAGATACTTCGTTACTTTCATTGATGACTTCAGTCGTTTTGGATATGTCTACTTGTTAAGACATAAGGACGAAACTTTTGAAGCATTCAAAGAATATCAAAGCGAAGTACAAAATCAACTAAATAAGACAATCAAGGTACTTCGTACCGATAGAGGAGGTGAATACCTAAGCGATGCTTTCCAAGATCATCTTAGGAGTTGTTGGATTATCTCACAACTTACTCCACCTGGAACACCCCAACTTAATGGAGTTTCCGAAAGGAGGAACCGAACCCTAATGGATATGGTTCGATCTATGATGGCTAGAAGCACGTTACCTCTATCATTTTGGGGTTATTGTCTATGCTCCGCGGCTCGTATTTTAAATATGGCCCCAACCAAGAAAGTGGAACGAACTCCTCATGAGATGTGGTTTGGAAAACCTCCATCTCTATCATACTTAAAGGTATGGGGATGTGAAGCTTATCCTAAGCGTTACATCCCTAATAAGTTGAATGCTCGATCCACGAAGTGTATCTTCATAGGATATCCCAAGGATGATATGGGATATTATTTCTATGATCCATCCGAGCAAAATGTATTTGTTGCTCGAAAGGCTGAATTCCTTGAAACTAAGTTCCTAATGGAAGGAAATAGTGAAAGGAAGATAGATCTTGAAGAGGTTCAAGATCAAGTAGATGATACACAATTGGTTGACACTAGCACTCAACATGAAAATGTTGAGAGTGATCAAATGGATGATCAAAATACACAAGAGGTTCGCAGATCTGGTAGGATTAGTAATCCTCCTGAGAGATATGGGTTTCTCATGGATGGTTGCTATGTGGTTGATTTGGATGAACCAATAAACTACTAAGATGCTTTATCAAGGATTGATAAGGATAAATGGCAGGAAGCCATGAACGCTGAGATGCAATCCATGTATGACAACCAAGTTTGGGAACTTGTTGAACAACCTACTGGCTCAAGGCTAGTTGATTGTAAATGGCTTTTCAAGATGAAAACTGACATACATGGAAACTTGGATACATATAAAGCTAGACTTGTAGCAAAAGGTTTCACTCAAACTCAAGGGGTTGACTATGATGAAACTTTTTCGCCTGTGGCAATGCTAAAGTCTATTAGGATATTACTTGCCATTGCTGCTCATTATGATTATGAAATATGGCAAATGGATGTCAAGACCGCTTTCCTAAACGGACATCTTGAGGAAGATGTCTACATGGTTCAGCCTGAAGGTTTTGTTGATCCGAAATATCCTAAGAAGGTATGCAAGTTAAAGAAGTCAATCTACGGATTGAAACAAGCATCTAGAATGTGGAATCATCGTTTTAATGAGGAGGCCAAGAAATTTGGCTTCATTAAAAATGGTGATGAAGCTTGTGTATACAAGAAAGCTAGTGGGAGCACTATCATGTTCCTTGTATTATATGTGGATGATATATTACTATTTGGAAATGATGTTCCGGCAATGCAAGGAGTTAAAACTTGGTTAAGTAAATGCTTCTCCATTAAGGATCTTGGAGAAGCACAATACGTTTTGGGGATTGGGATCTACAGGGATAGATCCAAGAAGCTGATAGGTTTGAATCAAAGTGCATACATTGAAAAGATCTTGAAAAGGTTCAAGATGGAGAACTCTAAGAAAGGTTTGGTACCTATTCAAAAGGGAACACTTCTCAGTTCATCTCAGTGCCCCACCACGAAAGATGAACAGGAGAGAATGAAGAAAGTCCCATATGCGTCTGCTATTGGGTCAATCATGTATGTAATGATATGCACTAGACCGGATGTGTCATGCGCTCTTAGCCTGACAAGTAGATACCAGAATAACCCAGGAAACAGTCATTGGATTGCTGTCAAAAGTATATTGAAATACCTTAGGAGGACTAAGGATATGTTTCTTATATACGGGTCTGGTGAGGAGGAACTCGCTCTAAAAGGTTACGTAGATGCAAGTTTCCAAACTGATCGAGATGATTCTCGATCACAATCCGGTTATGTCTTCACGTTAAATGGAGGTGCGGTCTCTTGGAAGAGTTCAAAACAGGATGTTGTTGCTTTATCCACTACAGAGTCGGAGTACATCGCCGCATCATTGGCAGCTCAGGAAGCTGCATGGATGAAGAAATTCATCGACGACTTAGGAGTAGTCCCTTCCATTCAGGACCCTCTTGAGATCTTTTGTGATAACGAGGGTGCGATTGCTCAAATCAAAGAACCTCGTGCTCACCAAAAGACCCGTCACATTGAGCGGAGATTCAACTACATAAGGGATGAAGTTGAAAAGGGAAAGATATGTATTCGCAAAGTTCACACAGATCTTAACATAGCGGATCCACTCACGAAGCTCTTACATGGATCAAAACATGCAGGACATGTTTGTGCTTTAGGGCTTCGATATTCTAGTGATTGGTCATGATCTGTTTTAAGTATTGTAACGGAACGAAATTGTTCAAACTCATCAATATAATTATGGTATTAATTTATTTTGAGTCAAGTTCCTATTTTGCATATTTTATCCATGAATAAGTAATTATTCTAAATTTCGTAGTCGATCACATTTGTGGGAACAAGTGTGAGGTTTAGACTATTATGAACTTGGATTGGTATACACTCACATGATGAATGTAGGGCAAGGTTGCAACCAAGGTTCATAGATATTTGTGGGATACAAATATTGAAAGACCCGCCCTCAAGATTTACTAAAATGGAGCCTTTGTGGTTGATCACATGTAATCTTGAGTAAAGGCGAATATCATTGTATCCTCTGACCTGAGATACATATTGGGTTCGGATATTTACCAAGTATCGTGCCTTGATTCTTTCCTTCGCTATTCTGAAATATGGTAGTTCACAAGGAAGAGCTCAGGCATAATGCAAGGTACATATTTAGGACGTATGTGGTCAAGATGGAATTTGTCCCTCTTATTCGTTGAGAGTCAGATGTCTAAGGCCTGATAAAGTTAAATCTAAAAGAAAGTGATCATTCTGTGTCTCTTGGGTTTAACATGACATCTAGGATGAAAGGACATAATGAAAAGATTCACCTATTCATATTCGAGATGGGAACTCGAAAAGGATGATGTTATTGAATGGCACAAAGTCATAACATATTGGGGGTGATGGACGGTCGTTAGGTGGTATCCATCACTTGCATTAATTTCTTATGTCTCTCGTGCAAGTGGGAGATTGAAGGTATTTCGTATGCCCGAAAGACATATTAAATTAATGTGGCTAATATGTTTTGATCCAAGTCGGGTCATACCCAATAACAAGCTTGCCAACACCTTATACGTGTTTAATCTTAACGATTGGATCATTGATTAAATACGCGACACTTGAACTTTAAGAAAAATGGTTTTCTGAAATATTACTTGATGTGTACATATATAAATTATGGAATAATTTATATAATATGGATTTAATTATTTATAGGTTAATTAATTAATTAATTTATATTACATTTTATATAAATTGGTTTTATATAATAAAATGTATATATATAAAATGGAATGGAAGTTTATAAAAGAGTTTTATAAAATTTAATTCTTTTATAAAACTTATTTTATAAATCAAATGGGAAGTGGCATGGGGAATGAGACACACATGCTCTTAGATTCCTCCTTGGTCAACTACAAACCCCATTCCATATACATGCATGTTCCTTGACCAAAGCAACACACACATAACATCACACATCAAAAATAACTTGTAAAATTCTGCTCAAATTGAGCTGTTTGGCCGTGGCCTTTGAGGGTGCCAAAGGAGTTCATAATTTAATTTTGCAAGCTCATTTCAAGTGTAAAGTAAATCCTAACCAAAAGCTAGGGTGTTGGTGCACAAGCTTGGGGTATAACAACTTGAGGTTTCATTGTTTTGGAGCTCCATTCATCATCATCATCTTCTTCATTTACTAGCAAGCTTGGAGTAGGTATAATCTCTTTACTTGCTTGTAGTTTGTAAGTATATATCACAACTTGATCCTAATTGGGATTTAACTTTAATTGGTTAAAGATTAACAAGTTCTAAATGGTAATTCATACATGCTTCCGCTTTAATTCGATTCAAAAGGATTTTAAGTATTATGAAACTTGTTAAATCCCAACAATATTATAGTTATTATTATTATTACTATTATTATTATCGTTATCTTTTTTATCAAAAATATCATTAATACTAAGGATTTTCATTTTCATTAAAGCTATCATTATTATTACTAAAATTATCATTTAAAATTATTATTATTATCATTATTATTATTATTTTTATATTAACAATATTATTATTACAAACTAAATATATAAGGTATATATAATTTAAGATATATATATAAATTTATTCGATTACAATTATGTGTGTTAATATATATAAATAAATGATATAGGTTCGTGAATCCAAGGCCAACCATATACTTGTTCAATGTCGTTATATGCATTTTTACTACAAAATACAGTATGATGAGTTTCATTTACTCCCCTTTTTTACTCTTTACATTTTTGTGGCTGAGAATACATGCGCTTTTATAAATGTTTGACACAATAGACACAAGTACCTTAACTGCATTCTATGATATAATTATCTGGGATTGGGGTTGATTATTATGACACGCATTAGCCCCCGGTTTCCGTTAGAGCGTATGAGCTCCTGAGCCAGGTGGATGGTTTATTATTTATGACATTTTGGCACCGGTTGTCCTATATTTTATAAACAAGTGTTCAGCCGTGGGGTGTAAAGACCGGCAAAGAGGTTCTATATTTTGAAGGCACATGTATTCAGCCGTGGGGTGAAAGACCGGCACAGATGGTTACTATTATATTTTGAATCCTCACCAGGTGTTCTTCATATGAAAGATATTTTTTGTGCAGTTGGAATGGAACTTCTGCACGTTTTATAATATTTAAAATCTTGTGGTCTATTAAAATGATGAAAATGAAACGATTACTATAAACTAATGAACTCACCAACCTTATAGTTAACACTTGAAAGCATGTTTATTCTCAGGTTTGAAAGAAATCTTCCGCTGTACATTAGCTCATTTTAGAGATATTACTTGGAGTCATTCATGACATATTTCAAAAGACGTTGCATTCGAGTTGTTGAAGTTCATTAGAGATTACTATTATGTAAATGGTAGATTAGGTCATTTATAGTTTGGATATTATGAAACGGTATGCATACCTATCAACTTTCGATGAAATGAAAGTTTGTCTATTAAAAACGAATGCAATGTTTGTAAAATGTATCATATAGAGGTTAAGTACCTCGCGATGTAACCAAATGTTATGTAACCGTCCATATGGATTTGGTCGGGGCATTTAAGTTGGCATCAGAGGTGGTATAACGACGTCCATGTGTGGCGGGTTAGTCGTAAAGGAGGTTCTCACAGTGTTACCTGTGACAAAGCATTGGCTCTTACTCCTTGCGATCCCTTACGAGGGTTGGCAGTAGCCGAGAGGCAGACCCTAAAATCAGTATCTGAGGTACACTCAGTGGTCACCAGGCGGTTAGCTGGGAAGGCACTGGGTGGGACGGTGGTTGTCCCCAACTGTGTTTCAGTTGGTATCAGAGCGGTGGTCTTAGCGAACCAGGTCTGCATTAGTGTGTCTAACAGGTAGTTTTTAGGATGCATTAGTGAAGTCAGGACTTCGACCTAGTAGTTGTTAGGTTATATTAATGAGTCTGGACTTGAACCTGGTATGCATGTCAAAAGTTTTGCTTATCATTTCTTGTCGAAAATTACCTGCTTATCATTCTTAGTCTAGACACATCTTACTGCATTGATTGCATGAATAGTGTATAGACAAAATTCATATATTAGCGTATCTGCTAATTCATATCTTAGTGTATCTGTTACTGTAGACTTTATCTGACACGTTTCCTTAATTCCCTTCGTAATCTATGAGATCTTCTGTACTATGTATAGGTATTCTATGTAATTAGAATATCATCCGATATCCGAAAATAATTTCATATCGAAAAATCCTTTATTCAATCGTACGAAATGAAACTCACCACTAGTTCAAGTCCCTCGGATTCCGATATGGAGTCCCACTCCAGCTCCGAAAGCAGCGTCACCAGGATGAATTAATCAATCAGCCATCCCCAATTCATCTGATGGGTTTGTAGCCTACTTAATCATTAAAGATAAGAAGAAGACGATCCCTTCCATCCACCACATTCCCCTCTTGGCGAAGAACCTGAAACACTTACCAACGAACCAATAAGAAACACCATTTTCTCTCTCATTTCCCGAATATCTCGCCACGAACATATCATATCTCAGATTCTAAACTTTATTCATTCGCTTGTTCCAACCACCAATCATCCTGGAGTAATAAGTCAACGAGTTTCACACCTGAGTTGTAGCCTTGAAAAATATGGTGCAAAATGTACCAGCTTCAGCAACATCAACAGTACCACCATCACCAACAGCAACATTCACATCCCACACCTCAACATCACAATCTGTTCCACGAACGTCAACATCATACACGCCATGGATACCAAGGAGTACCAACAGCAATTAACGATGACGTATTGATCCATAACTTTATCAATATTCTGCGAAGAATATGTGGTTCCTAATAGTTTTAGGGACTACTTATTCTAGCTCAAGCCGAAAATCAAATGAGTCTAATATTATATTATATTGACTCATTAAATCCATGATTATATCTGAAGAAAATATATATGTATATATATTTTCATAAAGATTGTGATTAAAAATTCTTTCGTCCAAACTGATAATGATGGAAATATTTTAACGGGTAGGTAATACCCGAGGAATATTTAAGATTTCATATTAATAAGTTACACTGTACATTCTTCAAATCTGATTCAACAGTCATTTTCTATCCTACCTACATCTACAGATATATGAATCCGATCACCACAGAATAACCATTTCCATTCAACTTTCATAATTGGATTTTGACCTATCAGAATCCAAAAAGTGGCATAACGAAGAAAACATTTGAGGGAATAAAATTTGTTAGAAACAAACAAATTAACTATGAAAAATTTTGTTAAGAATCCACGCTAACAAAATCCTAGCTAACTGTTCCTATCTAACTGTGGACTAATCAACTGAGGACTACCAATAGTGGACAATTAAAATAAATTAAAATATTGATTATAACATATGAAACTAAATAATACTTCAAGCTTGCCACTTGATTTTCATCTTAAATCTCATTTATATCTTGACGATTACAATCTGCATTCAAACCTTTCACGAATCTTGAAAACATCTCAATCGAGAGGATGAACCAACCGCATTTCACCTACGGAAGAAAAGATTGATGCGTATAATTATGCACCTGAAAATACACAGAACCTGAGTAAACGTTTAACACGTGTCTGTGCCAGCTCCTTTGGCATTGTTATTACCAAAAAATAACTTTGCAATTCGTTTCCAAATTAGCCAATTTTGTCACAGCTCCAGCAAATCAACATCGACTTTTCGTTCGAATAAACTCTATTATAACCTTGATATATAAACTTGCCTTTCATCAACGTTACCGGAGAACCGCTTATATTCCACCACATTAAAGGTAAACTTACCAACAACTTTGTTGATCTTTGACTTTCAGAAAAATCATTACATTCATTGAAACCTTATCATATACTCATCCGCATCTTTTAACAAGAATTGCCTTACCAATTAACGGGAATCAGCAATCAGTATTTTGAATCTCGCAGCGTTTCTACATCAATAGTTATAGGTATACATATATCCCTTATCTCTTAGAATTATGATCTTCCACTCTGAAATTTTGAAAAGCACCTAGTCTACAAATCAATACTCCAAATTCTGAAAAAGCTGAATACAGCAGCAAAAACTGTACAAGCTGAATACATCAGCAAAAACTGTACAAGCAGAATACAGCAGCAAAAACTGTACAATCTGAATACAGCAGCAAAAACTGTACACGACCTTAACCGTCAAAGGTATAAAGATAAAGAATAGTATATTGGCAAAGCTCAGAAAAGTTGGAACTGGAAACCGGATTGAGCAAAACCAGGAAGGAGACTCTGAACAAATTACAAGGACTAAACTTGTACATAAAAAAAATCAGATGATTCTGTTTCTAATGAAATCTTTAGCGAATACCTTACTCCTTAACCACTCTAAATCATTGTGAATGAATTTCTTCATCACAATTTGATTCTGAAATCCTAAGATATCCTCGTACCTTTCTTTATTAATATCCTCAATATTTCTAAAGATATCTTCATAAATATTCTTGTCCAATATTAATTATCTCTCCGCTCTATCTGTGTTACCTCATAAAAGAAACTATTTTTGTTTCTAAATTTTGAAACACTCGAGTTTAAAGTATGAATGTTTTTGATGTAGTGTTGGGAACTAATGCATGAGTTAGTGTAATATAATGACACTTGATCAACATGATTATATTACAGTAATTCATGCTAAGTTTCTAATGGAATGTGATGATTCACAGTACCATCATCATGTGCCATGTTACACGACTCTTACATTCTCCCTAATTAAAGATATTCAAAACATATCTTCTTGATAGTTCTATTTTTTCGGATATTCTAGTAATTTGCCAAATCTAGATCGTGTCATTACGATTTCCTTCTTAGAACATTAACTATGTTCATTTCAAAATCCATATGAATTCTGAACCATTATTCGCTTGACTGGGAGTCGGGAAAAGGAGACAAAATTATGGAACCCTTGAATATAAAAGAAAATATAAAGCTCTACAACAACACATAAATTACAAACCGTGCATATCAATACGTATTGCCACGTAAAGGCACGGGAAAATTAATAACACTATCACCCCAAGATAATAGTAGAAGTAAATAAAATCCTCCGGCGGTAGATGGAAGAGAAGAATGACAGATATGAAGGTTAGAAGTATATCGAGAACCAGAACTGGATGGAGCATATTGACAAATGATTTAAAGCACGAATTAAAGGAGAAAGAATAGAAAGTGTGAGTCGTGGAAAATAATGAAACGAACGGATTGGATTTATAGTAAAATATCAGACAGAGAAATCGAGACAGATTATCGCATTTAATCAAAGAAGATTCTGATTTCCTTAATCACCGAAGAATCAAATCTTATTACGAAGATTTTTCTTTAAATCCCATGAATTCCGGGAATCAATCATAATTACGTCATCGGTTAAAACGATTCTACATTTATTTATTTCATTTGTTTGCGATAGCTTCGCTTATACTCTTCGTATAATCAAATCGTTTTATCTATATTACTCAATGATGATAAAACTCTATTATCACCTCATATTCGTCATGAAAACATTTTAATGGTTAGCCATGACGACCTCGATCAAATTTCGGGGATGAAATTTCTTTAACGGGTAGGTACTGTGATGACCCGGAAATTTCCGATCAAATTCAAACTTTAATCTTTATATGTTTCCGACACGATAAGCAAAATCTGTAATGTTGAGTCTCGAAAAGTTTGAAACTATATTCATATACACTTTGCCCGTTCCCGACGATTTACGAGCAATTGTTTGAAAATATAGATATATATATATATATATATATATATATATATATATATATATATATATATATATATATATATATATATATATATAAATCTAGGTATGATTTTCTAATCAAGAGTATATTGTAATATATAAAATGTATAAACATTAAATGTTCAATGAATGTTATCATATAATATTACATAAATTAAGAAATTGTATATTAATATATTATATGTAATCACAAGTTAAAATTTTAATTGTTATATTAATATTATCATTACTTTCATTAATATTTTATTAATATTAAAATTTATATTTGTAACATTAATATTATCATATAAGGTATGTATGTATGTATGTATGTATGTGTATATATATATATATATATATATATATATATATATATATATATATATATATATAAGTTTGGTAAGTTTAAGTTGATATATTATTATTGTTAATATTCATATTAATATTTGTATTAGCTATATTATTAGTTCCAATAAATAATTTATAGATATATGAAAGTTTATATATTTAATTTGTTATATCACTAATATTAATGTTATCATAATTAGTATTATTGTTGTTAATAATATTAATGATATACATTTTTACTGATTATTATCAATATCATTAGTAATAATATTAATATTATTACTATTATTTATAATATTAAGAGTGTTATTATTATAGTTATAATTATTAATAAGATTTAATTATAACCTATAAATATAATTATAAGAATAAAAGAAATATGCATAGGTGGATATAAATATAAATATATGAATATACAGATTATGATTAAATATATATACACAAGTACAAAATACTGATATAGATATATTGATACAATTACGGATATATATATATATTATATAAACATATAAATATGATTAAATGCACAATAACTATGAGTTCTGTTTCCAAACACTTTCAGGCTGAAAGTAACTTTGTCTCCTATCTGATTTCAGTACGATTTGATTCTCAAATTAGTCACAAGCTTACAAATTCTGTTGAGGGTCGCCTTCAATTTTTTTTCTTTTTCTTCTAATGACGTATCTATTCTTATTTTTCTTATTCTCCTATTTTTAATTGTACTAATTGTCGATTCAATTGAGCTACAAAACAAAATGTTAATTGAATCGTATTGCTGTTTAATAACATGCTGCAATGCAGAAAAGGAAATAAAAACAGAAAATTAAGATATAGATACATATATCCTCTCTCACCTCTCTCAAATACAAAATCACCATCTTCATTTCCTTGTTCTTGTCTTTCAAACAACCGAAGACCACCCACATGAACAACCACCTCCTCTTCTATCTCATCCACTCCCTCTCTTCTATCCATAATCGATCGCCATGTGTTATTTTTCTTTTACTTTCGTAAACCATAATCAAACCTCACCATCTTTACCCATTTCAATTTCGTTTATATTCTTGTCCATCAATGAAATGCCACCACCTACTCATCGTGACGATCACCACCACTGTCATTTCACTATTTCCGATCACCAAAACAACCTTGAAACACCTCAACAGCATCCATCCGTCATACTTTTATTTTTTTTTCTTTTCTTTTTCACGCTGTATTGTTGTTTCTATTAAAATAGCCTTCACGAATAACCATCAAACCCCCACTAAAGGCTGTTGTTACAGCTACTGTTACACCTTCGCCATATTTTTTTATGATGAATAGTGATGACAAAGAAGGTGTTAGAGATGATGAATGGTATCAATATACATGGTAATTATAGTAAGAATATTAGGATAAATTTAATGAATACAGCAACTTGTTATTGAGAATGGTGATTACGTGTTGGTGTTTCTACTCTCAACAAACCCCACTTGTTAATTTAACATTAAAGATCAAATAAAGTTGATAGATGATGTCGTGTTATGCTACTAACATGGGTGTTATTGTTTTTTATTTCCTTTCGGTGGTGGTGTGGTCCAACAGGATCAATCTATCAATTATCAACTTGTTATGTGGGACTCCTCATGATATCGAATATTTTTTTTAACAACGCATTATTCTATTTTTTGATTTGCACGATGGAATGGTTGGTGAATATGGCCAACCAACTTTGTGGTGGGAATATATACTAGTACACGAGGAATAAAAAAATGGGTTTCCTTTATTCGGTTGAGGGAAAAAGCAACAGAGATCCACAAGTTGATTTTTGGGCCGAGAGCTATTATATATCGGTTGGGCTCCGAAGTTTATAAATGGTGATAATTAGGATTAAGTATATTAAGTATAGGATAATAATGGTGATGATTAGTTTTAACTATGACGAAGATGAAAATGATTCATGATATACGATTATGATAATGATAGGATATAGTTCATGATAATGATGTTGATATAGTTCATGATAATGATGAGGAAATCGTGATAAATGATGATGAAGATCACGATTGATGATGATAAAGAAATAAGTGATTTTATGTTAAGATGACAATAGCATTTAAGGTTATAAGAATTAAAATTTCTTATTAAACAGAAATGGAATAGTAGAGCAATGGTTCAGGAGGTTGTTTGTTAAACAGAAGGTCCTGGGTTCGAACCCAGGCCACTACTGTATTCTTTTTATTATCAAGAGAAGCTATGGGCCGTATATAGTATGATGATTGGGCCGAGACTAGAAATTCTGTTGGGCCGTGAGGATCCATGTAATTGTTGGGCCGAAATAAAAGGAAATTGGGTTAAATATAGATTAGGTGTAATTAAATTCAGGAAATCTGAAATGGAGTAATGGGTTGAGGGTGTTTGCGTTATCCGAGAGGCTTTGGGTTCGAGTCTCGTTTGGAGCACTTCTTTTTACTAAAAGCTTTTGAGGGTATACACATTTATTATTATTTATCATTTATTTATTATTATTATGATTATAGTTATTATTATTTTTATTACGAAAATAACACCAACTATTATTATTATCATTAATATTAGTATTAGTATCAAGTTATTATTATTATTATTATATTATTATTATTATTATTATTATTATTATTATTATTATTATTATCATTATCATTATTAGTAAAAGTATGATTTTTATAGATATTATAGTTATTATTATTATTTTTACTATTATTATCGTTATCATTTTTATCAAAAATATCATTAATACTAAGGATTTTCATTTTCATTAAAGTTATCATTATTATTACTAAAATTATCATTTAAAATTATTATTATTATCAATATTGGTATTATTATTATCATTATTATTATTATTATTTTTATATTAACAATATTATTATTACAAACTAAATATATAAGGTATATATAATTTAAGATATATATATAAATTTATTCGATTACAATTATGTGTGTTAATATATATAAATAAATGATATAGGTTCGTGAATCCGAGGCCAACCCTATACTTGTTCAATGTCGTTATATGTATTTTTACTACAAAATACAGTATGGTGAGTTTCATTTGCTCCCCTTTTTTACTCTTTACATTTTTGGGGCTGAGAATACATGCGCTTTTATAAATGTTTGACACAATAGACACAAGTACCTTAACTGCATTCTATGATAGAATTATCTGGGATTGGGGTTGATTATTATGACACGCATTAGCCCTCGGTTTCCGTTAGAGCGTATGAGCTCCCGAGCCGGGTGGATGGTTTATTATTTATGACATTTTGGCACCAGTTGTCCTATATTTTATAAACATGTGTTCAGCCGTGGGGTGTAAAGACCGGAACAGAGGTTCTATATTTTGAAGGCACATGTATTCAACCATGGGGTGAAAGACCGGCACAGATGGTTACTATTATATTTTGAATCCTCACCAGGTGTTCTTCATATGAAAGATATTTTTTGTGTAGTTGGAATGGGACTTCTGCACGTTTTATAATATTTAAAATCTTGTGGTCTATTAAAATGATGAAAATGAAACGATTACTATAAACTAACGAACTCACCAACCTTTTGGTTGACACTTGAAAGCATGTTTATTCTCAGGTTTGAAAGAAATCTTCCGCTGTGCATTAGCTCATTTTAGAGATATTACTTGGAGTCATTCATGACATATTTCAAAAGACGTTGCATTCGAGTCGTTGAAGTTCATTAGAGATTACTATTAAGTAAATGGCAGATTAGGTCATTTATAGTTTGGATATTATGAAACGGTATGCATACCTGTCAACTTTCGATGAAATGAAAGTTTGTCTATTAAAAACGAATGCAATGTTTGTAAAATGTATCATATAGAGGTCAAGTACCTCGCGATGTAACCAAATGTTATGTAACCGTCCATATGGATTTGGTCGGGGCATTTCAGGGAGTTCCTGTTTTGTTTATTAAGAAGAAAGATGGTTCGTTTTGGATGTACATTGATTATCGTGAATTGAACAAGCTTACGGTTAAGAATCATTACCCTCTTTCGAGAATTGATGATCTGTTCGATCAGCTTCAAGGTTCGTCCGTTTATTCTAAGATTGACCTTCATTCCGGTTATCACCAATTGCGGACTAAAGAAGCTGATATTCCGAAAACCGCTTTTCGTACCCATTATGGTCACTGCGAATTTCTTGTTATGCCGTCCGGATTCACTATCACACCTGCTGTGTTCATGGACCTCATGAACCGTGTGTGTAGCTCATATCTGGATAAATTCTTTAACATTTTCATCGATGGTATCCTTATCTATTCCAAGAAGTGATCAAGAGCACGAAGATAAGTGCTTGATTTGTTAAGAAAAGAAGAGATGTATGCTGAATTTTTCTAAATGTGCGTTCTGGTTGAAAGAATTTCAATTTCTTGGGCACGTTGTTATTAATCAGGGAATACAAGTTGATCCTGCCAAGATTGAGGCAATTGAAAAGTGGGGAATTCCGAAAACTCCTACTCAAATTCGTAAGTTTCTAGGATTAGCAGGCTATTATAGAAGGTTCATTCAAGATTTTTCACGAGTAGCGAAACCTCTAACTACTTTAACGCATAAGGGGAAGAAGTACGAGTGGAAGAGTGAAAAAGAAGAGTCTGCTTTCCAAACTCTGAAGAAGAAGTTAACTTCTGCACCGATATTATCACTACCTGAGGGTAATGATGATTTTGTTATCTATTGTGATGCTTCGTGTCAAGACTTTGGTTGTGTTTTGATGCAACGAAAGAAAGTCATTGCTTACGCGTCACGTCAGTTGGAGATTCATGAATAGAATTATACAACCCATGATGTAGAATTGGGAGCTGCTGTGTTCGCACTCAAGAATTGGAGACATTACTTATATGGGGTCAAAAGTACTGTGTACACTGATCACAAAAGTCTTCAACATATCCTTGATCAGAAACAGTTGAATATGAGGCAACGAAGATGGATTGAGACGTTGAATGATTATGATTGTGAACTTTTATATCATCCGAGAAAGGCCAACGTTATGGCTGATGCGTTAAGTCGTAAAGAAAGGGCTGAACCTCGTAGGTTTAGAGCCTTGAATATAACAATTCGAACAAACCTATCAAGACAGATCCTTGAGGCACAACAAGAAGCCTTGAAGGATGAGAATTTTATAACGGGAAGGTCCGAGGCTCGAGTAAACAGTTAGAGGTATGAACCGATGGCATTCGGTATTTTACGGGACGCCATTGGGTTTTGAAATATGGTGAATTGTAACAACTTGTGTTAGATGAGGGTACGAGGCTCATAAGTCTAGGTACTCTATTCATCCTGGTTCAGGAAAGATGTATCATGATCTTAAGGAGCTGTATTGGTGGCCTAATTTGAAAGCTGATGTGGCTACTTATGTGGCTAAGTGTTTGACCTGTGCCAAGGTTAAAGCCGAATATCAAAAACCGTCTAGACTTTTAGGGCAACCTGATATTCCCGAGTGGAAGTGGGAAGGTAGTACGATGGATTTTATTACTAAGTTATCGAGAGTTGTGGGTGGTTATGATACCATTTGGGTGATTGTTGACCGACTCACAAAGTCAGCTCATTTCATGCCGATTAAGGAAACAGATTCGATGGAGAAGCTTACTCATTTGTATTTGAAGGAAATTTTTTTTTCGAGACATGGTGTTCCTGTATCTATTATTTCAGACCGAGACAGTTGATTTATATCGAGGTTTTGGAAATCCTTACAGAAAGCTATGGGAACTAAGTTGGATATGAGCACCACTTATCATCCGCAGACGGATGGTCAGAGTGAAAGGACCATTCAAACATTAGAAGACATGTTACGAGCGTGCGTTATTAATTTTGGTAATGGGTGGGATAGATATTTGTTGTTGGCTAAGTTTTCTTATAAATAACAGCTATCATGCAAGTATTAAAGCCACACCGTTTGATGCTCTTTATGGTAGAAAGTATAGGTCTCCTATCTGCTGGAATGAGATTGGGGATGCTCAACTCACAGGCCCAGAGATTATTCATGAGACTACCGAGAAGATCGTACAGATTAAAGAAAGATTGAGAACCGCCAGAAGTCGGCAAAAGAGTTACGCCGATGTTAGAAGAAAGGATTTAGAATTTCAGGTCGGTGACCATGTTATGTTAAGGGTATCACCTTGGAAGGGTGTGGTACGATTTGGTAAAAGGGAAAGTTGAATCCTCGTTTTGTTGGACCATTTGAGATTATTGAGAGAGTTGGACCCGTGGCTTATCGCTTGAAATTGCCACAAGAACTCAGTGATGTTCATGATGTTTTTCATGTATCGAATTTAAAGAAGTGTTTGGCCGAGGCCGATAAAACCATTCCTCTGGAGGAACTTCATGTTGATAAACAACTTCATTTTATTGAGGAACCTGTCGAAATTATGGACCGAGAGGTTAAGACTCTCAAGCAGAGTAGAATCCCTATCATCAGAGTTAGATGGAACGCCAAACGTGGTCCCGAGTTCACTTGGGAGCTTGAAGATCAGATGAGGCAAAAGTACCCGCATTTGTTCCCAGATGCTGAGTCAACCCCTGCACCTGCTTAAATTTCGGGACGAAATTTCCGTAATGGGAAGGTACTGTAACGACCCTACTTTTTCCGTTATCTTTTACCGTTAATTATTTAACGACCGTTAACAGTTATTCGTGCCAAGTCAATTCTATGACCTATATTATTATTTTTGTAATAATATATTAATTATTATGTGCTATGTGAATATTTGTATTCATATTTTAAGTTATACGTTTCTACGTGTCGTGGATTTCTATCCGGCGAATCTTTTCGATTTTCGGACCAACGGTCAAGCTTTTGGGATTTTTAAATCCAAATTATCTTAAATATGATATTTTGATGTCATATGATTATATATAGTGTTTATATATTATATTCTTCGCGTATTTGTTATCTCTCCGAAAAATCAATCGCGTAGCGGTGTTTTCGCGTTTCGGGCTTCGTTCGGGCATTCGGGCCACAAGACTTCTTTCATTTGTCAATTTGGCCTACAAGTGGGGGCCACCCTTCATATTTTAGCCAAAAATATCAAAGGGGAGGGGGGTATTGTGCCATTTTTGAAAGATTAGATTACATGATCAAAAATTGGCTCATTTCTTTTCATTTTAACCTAATCATTTTTTTTTCTCTTCTCCTTCCTTCTCTCCTCTTTGATGCCATCACCACCACCACATACAATCATCATCCTCTTCATCAATTAATACTTGGATCAAGAAATCATTCACATATTCGGATTATACGCGTTCTTCTATACACATCTACATCATTTGATTCTCGATTAGGGTATAAACCCTAACCCTAACTTTTTGATTTTTATCCAATTTTACTGATTTTGATGTTTAATATGATAGTATAGTGCTTGTATGTTGTTGGATTATTGATTGTATGCATAGAATCACTCGTTATTGCATGTTTTCGGTTTGATTGAATTGGGACAGCAGCTTTTTCGTTCATTTTTGGTTGTGTAACTGATATAAAAGTGAAATTAAAGAATCTAGATGAGTTCCTCTCATCAAGACATTAATTTTAGACTCCGGATTCATGTCATTTCGATTCTCGGAACTCTAGATATGATTAAAATGGTGTTTTGTTAAGATTAAATTATGAAAACGAATTGGTACATGTATGGTCTGACTTTGTGATCAGTTTTAGAGTCATTAGGGTATACTAGTGTATTAGGATTGATGATGGGATGAACTTTCATGTTCGGGTCATCGAAATCCGAGCCACAGATCACCCGTTATGACTAAAACACGTTTTTGAGCAGATTGAAGATCCAAACTGATTAGTAGCTGTAATTCACGACTTGTTTGCTGTTCTTGGGGTGTTCTTGAGCATACTAAGGTGTCGGGTGAGTTGGTTAGGCGAAGATATATATAAGACTCGCCGAAAACTGATTCCCGGGGCTCAAGTTATGACCCGATGAACTTTTAATTAAAACTTATGGTTATTAATTATGACTTATGATAAAAATAATGACTTTCATTATTAATAAAATTACTTATGATATAAAAAGTAATTAATTTAATTTAAGACTTATGATATATATTTATTATATCATTTATTAATTACTTATGATTTAATTAAACATTTAATTAAACTTATGATTAATAATACTTTTATTATCAATGAAAAATACTTATGGTAAGTATTAAACTTATATTATGAGATTATTATAATAATACTTATAATAAGGATTAATTAATTATTTAATTATTATAAGGCTTAGTTATTATTTAATTATAATTTAATTATTAAATACTTATGATTTAATAATTAAAATTAGAAACTTATGATATGATTAATAATTCATTATTAATAAGTGATACTTATGATATGATTAATTAATTATTTAATTATTATAAGGCTTCGTATTTAGTTGAAGATACACTTGTTCGGTGTATATTATTTATTGTGTTTGGCAAGGGTAAACAAATGGTTAAGTGGTTACCAAGTGGCTCACGGAAAAATAGAATAATGTTTTATTATATGTTTTCTAGCATATAATTTTATGGTCCAAAAAGGAGTTTTTATGTTTTCAAACATAAATTTTTATGGTTTAAATTAAATATTGTTTGCAATATTAAACCTATAATTCACTCAACATTTTTGTTGACAGTTACTCGCATGTTTTATTCTCAGGTTAATGATTGATTGCTTCCGTTGTGCTTAGAGAGTCTGCATATTTATGATGGCAGCTTTTGTTAAATATTAACTTGTATTCTATTTTGATACATTAAATAGTGGGTGTTTGTTGACTTTGTTTTGGCCAACTTTTGATTAAAGTATTTATGAATAGTTTTTCTAAACTTATACATTTTGGTAGATTTTCTTTATAGGAAATCATTTTCAAATAAAGAATGCAAGGTTGTTTTATTAAATTCATATAGAGTTTCGATCAAACTGTGGGACCAAGATAACGATGGTCGTTAAGTGTACTTTGACGGGTCGTTAAAACTGGCATTAAGTTCAGCAAAAGCTACTAATTTTGACGACAAAACGAAAAACAAATGTGATGTAACAACAAGATGGAATGAACAAATGATATGCACCATTTATCATTCAGCAAACAAACGCCAATATGTTTGGAAACTTTGGTAAAATTTAATCATTTTTCTACGCTAATCACCCTCAATAATTTAAATTGTTACTAATTTCTTGCAAATGAGGGCATTGCAAGATCTTAAGTGTGGGAAGGGGTTAAATTCTTTCGGATTTTTACAATTTTTGACTTATACACTTGGTTACCATTAAAAATACTAGTAACGCAGTAGTTGTATTAGAATCTAGTGCTCTCTGATAATAAAGAACAACCCTAGTCTTATATACTGACTACCAATTCTAGTAAAAATTTTCAAAATTTTTCAATTAAATGAATTCAAAATCATGTTTATACATATTTATGAACGATAAAACTAGGTGTTAACACCGAAATTATTGTTATCTCGGAAAGGACATAAATTGAGAAACAAACCAAAATGTTAGAATTCATTTAAAATGGAATAGAGGACAATAAAAAGGAAAATAAAAGCCAAGTGTGGGAAAAATTTACCAAGTTATTTAAAACATATATCACATATTTTTGTATAAATAACTGAAGATACTTTTGTTTTAGACAATTTTATCAGTTTTACCCAATTTCTTGTAATATATTTGAAAGAAAGATGGATCTACACGATGAATCAATTCCATCATTAAAAGGAAGTAAAGTCTTCCGAAAAAGACACGCGCTTCTTGATTTAGGTCATGAAGTTGTCGTCCAGACCAGCTGTAGGTTGACGAAAAACCTTGAAAAGTTTTCTCGAAAATTAGCTGGAAATCCACGGACCTCAGCATCAAACAGGGTCGCCAAGTGGTCAGACTTATCCTAACCATGAGAGGATCTGTCTCGTAAAATGGGGAGGACGCCGTGCAAATTAGCTTGATAAGACTAATGAATCAGATCCCCAGAAAAGGATAATCTCCTTAAAGATTAAAAATCAGCTTTTAAGCCTGATATTACTCAATCCTAGAGATTGATCTTAAAGATTGAGAATTACAAACTCATGGAATTCGATGATATCTAAACTCGAGCTTGAACGAGAAAATATTTTGATCAAAATTACAAACCGATTTGTTTTCTGAAAACCCATTTTTAATGCGTTCATTACCATTGAACGTAAAATCCTAGGAATTCACCTGGAATTCATTAGGTCACCTGAACCAAATCGGGTGTCAACCGTAAGAACGGTGGTTGCATAGCATGGTCAAAGACAGGACCTTGTGCCAGACCGAAAAACTAAAGGGTGAGCTTTAATATTGCTCATACAAAGGATAGTAATTGCATCCGACACGTTATAGACCATAATTAAAAGCATGTCAGGGGACATTGCCTTAACAGTTGCTTGTTCAACGCTTTCCTTTACAACCGGATGGTAGTTTATCGAAAGGTAATATACGGAGCAAGTATACTGGACGTGTGCTTTCCAAATACAAGGTTAGCAAGTGGGTGACACAAAACCGCAAGTTTTGAGCTAAAATTTTCAAATCTGAAACCCACCAAACCCACAAAAACAATTTGCAAACACCGGTGAAGGGTTATTCCGGAAAACTTATCTAGGGTAAAAGTTAGATTGAATTTTCAAAAGATCAAATGTTTTCATAAAGATCCAATTTCCTTAAGGATCTAAATTTTCATAGTCATGTGGGACTGTAAACCACATCGTTACTACCATTGTTCATACCGCCGTATAGAAATCACTGATGTACAAAGTGTGAAGAATAAAGAAGTGATTCTAATATATTTTTATTTCAAGACTATATTGCTTGAGGACAAGCAACGCTCAAGTGTGGGAATATTTGATAATGCTAAAAACGAACATATATTTCATAGCATTATCCCTCAAGAAAGACAAGCTTTTAGTTGCAATTGTTCTATTTACAAGTGATATTCGTTTAAATAATAAAAGGTGAAGACAAAAGACAGATTCGACGAATTGAAGACGCAAACGACCAAAAAGCTCAAAAGTACAAAATACAATCAAAGTGGTTCCAATTATTGATGAGAAACATCTCAAAATTACAAGAGTACAAGATACGAAATGCAAAGTACAAGATATTAATTGTACGCAAGGACGTTCGAAAAACCGGAACCGGGACCAGAGTCAAATCTCAACGCTCGACGAAACGGACTAAAAATTACAAGTCAACTATGCACATGAATATAATATAATATATAATTAATTCTTAAAATTAATATATATATTATATTATATATTATAAACGTCGGCAAACAAGAAAACAAACTCATGTGAGCTGATACCTACCTCCATGCGATCGCATGGCCTGTAGGCTTATTTTCCATGCGATCGCATGGCCCTGAAATCCAGGCGACACCCCTATAAATTCTCAGTTTGGTTGATCAAATATACATATATCCATCTCTCTATCTATCAAACGTATATATATATATATATATATATATATATATATATATATTATTTTAATTTTAATTTTAATTTTAAATTCTAATAATAAGGGTATGTTAGCGAATGTTGTAAGGGTGTAAGTCGAAATTTTGTCCGTGTAACGCTACGCTATTTTTAATCATTGTAAGTTATGTTCAATCTTTTTAAATTAATGTCTCGTAGCTAAGTTATTATTATGCTTATTTAATGCCGAAGTAATCGTGATGTTGGGCTAAATATTAAAATTGGGTAATTGGGCTTTGTACCATAATTATGGTTTGGATAAAAGAACGACACTTGTGGAAATTAGACTATGGGCTATTAATGGGATTTATATTAACTAAATGATACCTCCTTGATTTAATATATAGACTTATAATTTGACGTATTTATGTATAACCACATACGCTTGACCGGGCACGGTGGGTGAGATATCTATAAATACCAATAATTGTTCATTTAACCGGACACGGAACTGGATTAATAGTTAATAGACTTGTTGAAACAGGGGTGGATTACATTCAAGGGTAATTGGTGTAATTGTTAACAAAGTAGTAAAACCTTGGACTACACGCAATCGATAACCTGGTGTATTCATTAAATAAAGTATTAAGACCTTGTTACAATTCGAATCCCCAATTAGTTGGAATATTTGACTTCGAGAATAAGGATAATTTAACGAGGACACTCGCACTTTATATTTATGACTGATGGACTATTATGGACAAATCCGTATGGACATATCGAATAATCCAAGACAAAGGACAATTAACCCATGGTAATAAAACTAAAATCAACACGTCAAACATCATGATTACGGAAGTTTAAATAAGCATAATTTATATATTTCATATTTAATTGCACTTTTAATTATCGCACTTTTATTTATTATCATTTTATTTAATTGCATTTTTAATTATCGTACTCTTTAATTATCGCAATTTTATTTTATCGCACTTTTATTTATCGCAATTTCATTATCGTTATTTACTTTACGCTTTAAATTAAGTTATATTTATTTTTAATATTTTACATCAGGTTTTAACTGCGACTAAAGTTTTAAAATCGACAAACCGGTCTTTAAACGGTAAAAACCCTCTTTTATAATAATAATACTACTTATATATATTTTTGTATTTTTACAATTATAAGTTCCAAATATAGCGTTAAGCTTGGCTAGAGTTCCCTGTGGACGAACCTGACTTACTAAAAACTACACTACTGAACGATTAGGTACACTGCCTATAAGTGTTGTAGCAAGGTTTAGGTATATCCACTCTATAAATAAATAAATAACTTGTATAAAATTGTATCGTATTTAATAGTATTTCCTTGTAAAAATATATAACTATTTTATACACCACCTCGCACACAACAACATTATATAAAGACAAAGGATAGAAGTACCAGTAGATTAAACGAGCTCTGAATATAAAAGTGACAACTTCAAACTCCAGACCGCTCCTAATATAATCTTTGGCGTTCTTCTCCAGGTACTAAGTTTCCCGCACGGAGTTGAAGACCTTGAAAGTATGACTAATATTGTAAAAAGAGAGAGAAAGAAGTGAATTGAAGTGTGTGTAAATTTGGATGACAAAGACCCTTTAAATAGACTGGAAATTTTCTTATAAACGGCTGGCAAGCCATTTGGCAGGCCGTTTGACCAGGCCACCTGTTTCTTATGCCCGTTTTCCTTGGTCGTGTGGCAGGCCATTTTCCCTAGTGGCATGCCGTTTGGCCTGCCCTGGTTTGCTAAATTCACTGGATCGTAACTTGATTTCTTGTCTTTCACCGTTTTCGCTCTAGAATCTTCGTTTTAGCTCCGATTCTCTTGATTCTTTTTGTGCCGTCTTCGTAATTACTTTATCTTCAATTTTAATCGACGAATCGGGTATTTTGCCGATAAATTTCAAAACTTTATTTTTTTGGGCCTTAATACCGAGGTGAAAATGTGACTTTTTAGCCGATATCAAATATCCCACACTTAGACTTTGCTTGTCCTCAAGCAAACTTCTCATTTTTACTTTAAGAAATATTTTCGGAGTTTCTTTTCTAATAGCCTAAGAGGTTTGATTTTTTTTTTATAAGAGTGAAAGTTAAGGAAAATTATCTATGTTAGGGTTGAAACTATCTCTGCAAGCATGCGAGGAGGTTACATGACTTAGGCTAGCTTTCACGGGATACTAAAATCACTCAAGTGTTTAGAGTTCCCTATAGATCTAAGAAATGAGTTCACTCATAGCCAGTTATGTTGCACCCATCGTCATAGGCTTCATAAAGACTCAAATCCTTACTACTAATGTGAAAACGGTAGTAACCATAACTTCTAGGTCATTTGTTAATGATGGAAAGGAATTTTGGAGTGGTGGTGAAGTTGTTTTAAGGGAGGTAAGAAAAGGGTAATATAGTCTTTTAAAGACTTTTATTCGAAATTT
Source organism: Rutidosis leptorrhynchoides (assembly GCF_046630445.1). Taxonomy (NCBI): domain Eukaryota; kingdom Viridiplantae; phylum Streptophyta; class Magnoliopsida; order Asterales; family Asteraceae; genus Rutidosis; species Rutidosis leptorrhynchoides. The sequence continues at coordinate 297,889,064 of NC_092334.1, read as the reverse complement.
CGGAAAATTTAAGATAGATAGGAATGCTGATATTTTTGAGAAGCACTTCTGAACTTTTCCCCTTTGGAGTGATAAGCATTTGTGGTCAAGTTCTTCTTCGACGTTTCTCTTTATAAGTTCTGCTCCTTTTTCAGAACTTTGAGTTTTTTTTTATATATATATTTTTTTATCTCGAGAAACTTTCCGCCGTTGAACTTCTTCAAGACCTTTGCCATGATACTTGAGAGGTTTATAACATCGGGTTTTTGGATTGAATTTCATTTTCTGAATTTTTCGAGTGATAGTAAAGATGATGTGGATGAGTTGGTGTGGTAGAACTAGTGGAGGTGTGAAAAATGGCTTAGCTCTTCTGTTCATGACCGGATCACATTTCTTTACTTGGAAATGTAGATCTAGAGCAAGTTCTGATTCTGAGTACATACATCGGCCCACTTAACGGAAATAGCGAAGCATTAAAGATGAATGCTGGTCTTATTTGGGTGCCTCACCATAATCAATTTAGGCCGATAATTCCAAGTCGTGCAATGCTCTATTAGAGATTTAGTTCAACCCAACAAGATGTCTACCTTACTTAAGCCTTAATTTTATTTACAAACGTTTCAGGTTTTCAAAAATACTTTTTCAGAAAGGCTTTCTCTTGTTAAAAATTTTAAAAATTGGCTTAAGAACTTAGTGTTGGGATTTAACAAGTATGAAACTCTTAAAACCATTTAAGAATCATTATAAAACGGAAGCGTGAAATTACCAATTTAACTTGTTATCTTTAAACCAATTAAAGCTAAATCCCATCTTGGATCAAGTTGTGAAATGATGCTTACTAATTAACAAGAAAGGGAGAGTTTTATACCTCCTTAAACCAAGTTTAAGGGCTGCTATAAGTCGTGAATGATGATGAAGAGGATGACCAAACAAAACACCAAAACACCCTTGAGTCTTGCTTGACCTTGATCACCTTAAAACCTAAGCTTGAAACCCACTTTTCTGCCTTGAAATATTTCGAACAGCAGCTCCCAAAATGAGCAGAATGTTTGATGAAATTGATGAGTTTATAGCTTCTAACTTGAAGCCTCAAGTGTAGTATACCCCAAGCTTTAATTACCAACACCACCCTTTGTATTAGTTAGGATTTAGACACCAAATGAACTAGTTTTTAAGCTCAAAACTCCCTCCTTTGCTGTCCAATATTTCGGCCAGCAGCCTTCCTCATGAGGGAGAGAGTAATTTTTGAACTTTTTCACTTGAATTCTTAGTCTCTTACTTGGTTAAAGAGAAGCATGCATGTACATAAGAAGTGTGCACATAGAAAGCAACAACGTTAACATGGGTGGTCTTTCTTGGTCACATAAAACTGCCACCTCCCCCATTATTTTATACCAAATCAGTTTTTTTTAAACTTGTAATAAAATATCATGCTTATATTATGTTACTTGCATTTTATTTTGTTTTATAAACCAATTTATAAAACATAACACATCTTAATTATTTAAACCTATAAATAATTAAACTCTTTGTAAATATAAATTATCCAAATAATTTATCTCAAGTGATAATATTTTAGAAAACCGATTTTCTAAAGTTCAAGTGTCGCGTATTTACTTAATGATCCAATCGTTAAGATTAAACACATATAAAGTGTCGGTAAGCTTGTTATTGGGTATGACCCGACTTGGATCATAACACATTAGCCACATTAATTTAATATGTCTCTCGGGCATACGAAATACCTTCACTTAGAATCTTCGTAATGGGTTATTTTAATATAGCATAAAAATTTTATACCAACATTCCACACTTAGACGAACATTGTCCTCAATGTTCCTAGTGTATCCCACACTTAAGAGTTTTAGTTGAAGATTTGGGAATATTTTTCTAGTGTTTATTTGGGTTGGGATCCCATACTTAGTGATTAGCTAGGATGTGGCATAATTTAAAATTTGAGCTAGTAATGGAAAGAAAAGAGTACCCCTAGCAGATGAAGACAGGTTGTTTGAGCAATCTTGTAAGTTACGTCCTTTATTGATCGGCTCATTTGTCATCCTTTATTCTTCTACTCTACTTTATTGCACGGGTTGCATCCCGAGAAGCACTTTTGTTTAAGGTCGTTGGCTTGACCGTAATGATTCCCCTCTGGTAGTTGTAATCTTCATCTTCTTGAGGGAATGTGAGTCTTGGTGGATAAATCCTGAGAAAGTTTCAGACCAAAAGTGGTAGAAGATTCGGTATTTCTCTTGAAGATCTTCTGAAAAATAGGTAGTGTGCAATTTTGGCTCGTGATAAATCTTGAAGTCCGATGAGAATATGATCCACGGCTCTACTGATTGACCCATGAATGTCAATCATTGAGGCAGTGCTGGTGGTGATTATTTCTCTGATAGGATGCTCATTTTGGAGGTCTTCAAATAGTGTTAGAAATTGTATCTTTAGTATCTCAAAATCTTCTAATCGGTGGTCTCCACAGTAAGAGTCTGTAGCCTTGTACAGATTAGTCAAGAGGCGAAGCTGAAAAGAAGTGAAAAGCAATCCCGACCCGAGCATTAATGTCACCATGTTTGAGTATATACGTGCTATCTGCTTCGTAACATAAGTGGTAATGTTGACTCGGTCTGGTTCAAGATGTGAGAATGGATTATTGCGTCTTCCTTCTTCTGCTAATACGTCTTGTAACTCTTTTATTATTAGATCAGCGTGGTGATCAATTCTTACGTAAATCACTAGTCTTTCTGGTGTGCTTTCGAAATTATCTCTTTCCAAGAGAGCGAAGAAGCTGTGAATATCCTCGATCATTTGCAAATCAAAGTGATAAGTCGGCCGTCCGGTGGAGAGATCCATATGCTTCCGAATGAGAGTCAGTAGTGCTCGTTGGTTTACTAAGAACGGAAGTGCAGATCTGGCTAAGGCATCTTTTAGTGCACTAAATGGAGTTGTCCATCGCTGTCGAACAACCTGAGAATGGTTTAGATCTACGTTGTACACCTAGGATAGTATTGAACGAGAAAACTCATGTCGTAGGAGTATATGTGACCAAACGTGTAATATAGGTCTGTCATGCGAGTGACTAAAGTCACTTGTACGGGTGAATTCTTTCAGCTGTACGGTTGAGGACTCAACCGTACGTGTGAGCTGACAGTAGGCAGATACTATAAATAGATGATTCTAGGTTCATTGTGTGTTGAGGCTTGTGTACTAAGAACATTGAGTGTGTGTGAGGTGTGTGCTCCTCCTCTTCACCTTCATGGTGAGGAGGATCTATGGTGGATTGATGCTCCAACCACCATGGAAATGACAAAGTGATTAGTCTTAATTCATATAATCTTTATTGTAATACGTTTATCAGATTCATACATGTAATTTTGACTATAATCAGCAGATTATTATTACTTTGTTCATTGTTCATCTTTGTTCATCATCTTATCTCATGTTTATGCTCAAATTGCTAATCGATGCTTGTTCCTTGATCTAAAGATCCTAGCAACTGATGCAAGGGATCCAACAGCGTTGTAGACCTTAGAGTAAATGATCTTCTGATCTTGACAAAATATTGTCGCTAGAATAGTGTGACCCCTGAGTTGTGCTCTCGTTGCCTTTCTTTGCGGTAGATATGATCGTGAAGGGTATTGATAAAATCTTGAATGCGCTCTTCTAGGATTTCAACATTGTTGTCTTCTCTCTGTTAATAGAGGTTGTATTCATCTCTGACAGCCATAATTCATTCTGCTAAGCGTAGCGTGAAATTGATTGTTGATTTACGGATGGCTTCCAGAATATCTTCAAATTTATCTGTGTCATTAATGAAGGTTATCATGTCGGCGTCAGTAGATATGACCGGAATTCGATTCGAAGAAGAGTCTGGCTCCTCCTGATCTTGTTCGGATGGAAACTATGAGTTATCCAGAATTTCTTCATGTTTCTCTTCCTCGTCATCATCGGTATAATAGTCTTCTGAAGATTCGTCTGATGGACGGACTTCTACAGTAATGATACGTACAACCGCACGACTATACGGATTACGCATCCAAAGTCCTGAACCGCACACTAATTGCCATGTAAAATATATGGCATGGGTATAGCCACACTCTATGCGCCTATACCATCTGATGTGAGTTTCGCATACTTGCATAAGGGTCTAGTATATTCTAGAAGAATGTACGGTATAATTAATTCAGATTCTTTTCCTTAAACAACAAAAGTTAGTTGGGATAAGATCGCATTGAATTAGGGATGAGATCCTATCAAAACCCTAATTCGTGAGCCTATAAATACATAGGTCCCAAACCCTAAAATCATCGGTTACTAATACGTAACATAACATACATATCATCGTACGAACAAGCTTCATACGATTTTTCATGTAAAGACTTTCAGGTATGTTACAAACTAAAATTCCTTCATGTCTTTAGGCCACTCAACCCCGTATGCTGAGTTGTTGGTGGACTCTCAAATTGGCCACCCTGTCGGAATCGAAACAATGCCGATGTGGGTTATCCACGACTAAGGTCAGAGGTTCGAATATTGTTAGTCCTTAAACCCTATCAGGCACTCAAGCGTAGGTTCACCTTGACCCCGTGAAAATATGCTTGATCATTTGGCGCCATTCATGGGACCGGTTGTGCAAACAAATAAGATTGGAATTTGTATCGTGTATGATTTTTTATATGTATCTTCTTTTCGTAAAACATTTTTGTTTAATTAATTGGTCACTTTCAGGTTTTCAAAATTTTCAGCAGTTATGGGTGGTGCAAACAAGAATGCCAAAAATCAGGGGCGATCGGATTCTCCAGTAAGTCCAGGGTTTCAAACACCTACCGCGACTGTTATGAATACACCACGGACGCCATCTGCACCAGTCAAAGGTACATCGAAGCCTCCATCGGCATTAACTGCGAAACAAGACCATCTGCATCAGAAACTGTCCTAAAAGAACCATCAATGAATTGGTGGCACTCTCCCGATGGAAGCGTGTTAGAAACAGGAACTAGTTTCAAACCATTTGAAGATCTGCCTCCAAAAAATCTAAGCTTTGGTTCTCCAAGCGAAACCATTCCACCGGGTTTCAAAGTTAAAACTACCTGTGTGGGCACCATACCAATCATCACTTCGGTTGAACCCGAAACTCCTATCGGGAGGGTTACCATAGAGAATGCTGAGGAAAGAATCAGACAGATGGGTCTAAGAAACCCAGATGGTTCATATATTATGCTGACACCGCAACAAGGGTCAACGACATATGCGTCTTCACAACCAATTTTTGATGTTGCAAGCAATCAATACAGTAGAACACATTATGTCCCAGCTCAATCTAACAGCTTTATATCTCAGTTGCAGTAAGTTGCGATGCCGCATTTGGCACCAGCTTTTAATGAACCAGCATGAGTACAAGACTTTATGAACAACTGGTTCACGGTAATGCAAGGACAAAAAGCTAAACAAAGTCTTGAGTTAGCTCCTACAACCGAAAAATTTGTTCCTCATATTGCAAATCATCCTTTTATAGTAACGCCTGTGTTACCTTTAACATTGGGAAGTTATGATGGGTTGTCAGATCCAGATGATTTTTTGCAAAAATTTGAAGGAACCGCAAGAACACACAGTTGGGGTGACGCAGTAGCATGCCATATTCTACCAATAGTGCTACGAGGAGTAGCAAGGGAATGGTTCAATAACTTGCCAGCCCAAAGTATTACAGGCTTTGCGGATTTGCGCTCAAGATTCTTATTAAATTTTCATAATCTGTGCGCCCATAAAAGAATACATGTAGAATGCCACGACATTAAGCAGAAACCAAAAGAAAGTTTGGGAGAAATCATAGACAGGTACACCAAGGAGGTGGCCAAAATCCAAGACCTCCCAGAAAGTCAGAAGGTGTCCGGCTTTATATATTGCATAGACACATAAAGACATCTATCTTTGTGGCAGCGGTTGCGTAGAAGAGTGCCGAATACTTTTGCAGAAGCTATAAAAGAAATACATGATTATATGTGTGCGCAAGAAGACATAAAACAAAATTGTGGAAATACCTCTTCAAGCATAGATATTTATGGCGATTATTATCGGGCGCAATGAAGAGAGTCAAAATCTGGCAAGCGCTATGGTAGTAATAGGCCATCCCGAGGTGGTAATTATAATAGTGACAAATATCGCAAATTTAATAATAACAAGGGGAGGAAGTCAAAGGTTTAAAAATAACCACGCTAATAATGTTGCATTGATAAAAGACCTCACGAAAACACCAAAAGAAATATTGGCTATGGAGGCAGTATGCAAATGCTTTGATCCTCCGATACCTTTGTCAAAATATGGGAATAGAGACAAAAGCAAATTTTGTGATTTTCATCATGATTATGGTCATGAAACCAATGAATGTCAGCATCTAATTGAAAAGGTAGTTGCCGAACTTAAAAGAGGAAGATTATAACACTTAAAGAAAGGTGGAAAAGCATCAAGTGAGAAGCCAAAAGGAGAAAAAGAGTATCCATGGCAAAGAAAGAATGATGGAAGGAAAACAGAGAAAACTATTAACATGGTCATCAGCGGACGAGCAAATCAGTGACGCAAATTAGAATTGCCAGAGGAATGGGAAAACACTTCCATTCTATTCCAGGCGATATCGTAAGAACCATCAGATGCGCCTATCACAATAAAGGGCGCATTAAAGGCTGTGGGTACATCATAAAGAGATTGTACGTAGACACTGGTTGCAGCGTCGATATAATGTACGAACATTGTTTCCGGTTGCTGCCTGGAGCGGTACGAGCTAAATTAATAGTTCCCAGCACCGCATTATCAGGGTTTTTTGGGTAGTCCGCATGGCCAATTGGGATTATCGAGTTTTAATTAGAGCTGGTAGATGATGATAATAAGGAGTTAGAAAGAAATACAACACTAGACTTACCTGTAGTAAGGTCTTACTCAAAATATAATGCGCTTTTAGGATGCACAACTTTGCAAAAGTTGGCAGCCATTCCTTCCAGGGTGCATGGTCTTATAAAATTCCCAACTCCATTAAGAATCGCGACGATAAGGTCAGAAACACAAGACGCAAGTGTTGCGGCTGTAGAACAAGCTGAAAAATAGCCAAGTGAAGAGGAGCATCTACGAAGCTGCATGATCATCGCAAATCCGCGATATCCTGATCAAAAAATCAAAATCGGCGGAGGATTGTCTGATGAAACAAAGTTTAAACTCCGTAACATATTATCCTCTAACACAAATGTCGTTGCATGGAAAGAAGCAGATATGACCGGGTTACCAAGGGAAATAGCTTATCATAAGCTTAATGCAAACCCAAGTCTTATGCCAGTATGCAAAAAGAAACGCGTTATGGCACCAGAAAGAAGCGAATGTTTAAAGGTGGAAGTCGACAAGTTGGTTAAAGCAAATGGATTGTGAGAAGTGCGGTACCACGGTACTGGTAAAAAAGCCTGATGGGTCTTGGAGAATGTGTGTCAATTTCACAGATATTAATAAGGCCTGTCCTAAAGATAATTATACTTTACTAGAAATAGACTTGAAAGTCAAATCGCTAGTTGGTTCCCGATATAAATGTTTTCTGGATGCATACAAAGGATACCATCAGATACATATAACAGCGGACAATGAGGATAAAATTGCCTTTCACACCAGCCAAGGCATTTATTGTTATACAAAGATGCCGTTTGGGTTAAAGAATGTTGGAGCAACATATCAACGCGTAATAGACGAAGCTTTTAAAAGTCAAATTGACAGAAATTTAGAAGCGTATGTCGATGATTTGGTAATAAAAAGCACAATAGAGCAAAGTTTATTGGATGATATATTAGAAACGTTTGCGTCATTAAGAAAGATAAACATGAAGCTCAATCCGTCAAAGTGTAGCTTTGGAGAAGAAGAAGGGAAGTTTCTTGGTCATATAATCACTGAGCGAGGAATACGCGCAAATCCGAAGAAAATAGAATCCATCCAAAGTATGCCATCGCTTAGAAACAAAAAAGAGGTGCAAAGTTTGACGGATAAATTGGCCGCGTTAACAAGATTCTTATCAAAATCCGCAGAGCGATTGTTGCCCTTTTTCGGGACATTGAAAAATTGCTTAAAGAAAACAGATTTCAAATGGACAGAGGAAGCAGAAGTTGCTTTTCAAGAGATGAAAAGGATGTTAAAGGAATTGCCAACGATGACTGCTCCGATTGCAGGAGAGACATTAGTACTTTACTTAGCGGCATCAAAAGAAGCGATAAGTTCAGTATTGATAGCAAATAGGGGGCAGATACGCACTTCAAGTTAAAACTTAGTTATTTCTTATTTACTAGACATTTAAAATTTTATGTAGTATGCTGTGCGAACAGGTGCAAATGCCAGTATATTTTGTTAATAAAGCCTTAACAGGAAGTGAATTAAATTACCCCGCTTAAGGAGATATTTACAAGCGCATCCAATAATGGTCTTAAAGGACCAACCAATAAAGCATGTATGATAAAAAACAAAATATTGTCAATAGACTAAAATTGCTTGAAAAATTCTTGCAAATTTACATTCGTTGATAATAGTTGAGCAGGTGCTATACAAACCAGAAAATTCTGGTCGCATGGCCAAATGGGCTATTGAATTAGGTGAGCATGAGATAAGCTTCTCACCAAGAAGTGCGATAAAAGGGCAAGTCCTAGCAGATTTTCTGGCTGAAATAGCTGGAGACATTGAAATCTCGCATGGATAAAAGGAAATTCCACCTCCACTCAAACAGTTGTGGGAAATGCACACAGATGGGGCCTGTGGTCCAGAAGGCGCAGGGACAGGAATAGTTCTGAAAAGTCCAGAAGGAGAAGAGTATACCTTAGCACTAAATTTTAGCTTCCCCGTAACAAATAATGAAGCTGAATACGAAGCATTATTATCTGGAATGCGAGTAGCGAAATACTTGGAGGTAAAAGAGTTATCAGTATATGTTAATTCACAGTTAGTTGCAAATCAATTCAACCGGATATTCGAAGCGCATGATGAGTCAATGCAAGAATTCCTGAAACTTGTGCAAGAACTTGCGGTAGACTTCAATATATTCTAGATAATGTAGGTCTCAAGAACGTTGAATAAAAAGGCGGATGCACTCAGTAAGCTGGCGGCCTTAACGTTCAACCATTTTAAAAAAGAAATTTGGGTGGAGGAAGTGAAAGTTAAATCCATTGATACAGATGACATATCAGCCGCAGTCGAAGAAGATGTACCAAGTTGGATGACACGGATAGTAGAATTTTTGAACATTGGAACTTTGCCAATAGATTCAACAGAGACAAGGAAAATTAAAATGAAAGCACCAATGTATTTTCTAGAAAAGGCATCCTATATAGAAAATCTTTTTTGGGACCTCATTTGAGGTGTCTTAATCCAACTCAAGAAGATACAATTATACGGGAAGTACATGAAGGGATGTGCGCTTTGCATTCAGGACACAAAACAGTTACATCTAAGATAATGCGGCTTGGGTACTATTGGCTGTCAATGTACAGAGATGCCGCAGAGGTAATACGCAAATGTTGGTCAGGTCAGCTGCATGCACCGGTAAGCAAAGCTCTGCGACATTCAATGATACCAGTCGCGTCTCCATGGTCATTCTGCAAATGGGCAATTGATCTAGTGAGACCATTCCCTGCAGGACCAGGAGGGGTAAAGTTTTTGGTTATGGCCATTGATTACTTTACAAAGTGGGTAGAAGCCAAACCGCTCAAAACAATTTCGGGCAAACCAATCCGCAATTTTGTATGGGAGAGCATCGTCTGCCGATTTGGAATATCAAAATAAAATAGTAAGTGACAATGGTACACAATTTGAAGATAACCTATTCAGTGATTGGTGCCAAGAGCTAAATATACATCAAACGTTCACATCAGTTGCACACCCCCAGGCAAACAGCCAGTGTGAAGTAACAAATCGAGATATCGTGTTAGGTATCAAAGCAAGACTTGGGTTGTGCCGAAGGTGTTGGATAGATGAACTACCAAACATGCTGTGGGCACACCACACGACCCTAAAAGGTGCGACTAATGAAGCACCTTTCAGTTTGGTGTATGGGTCCGAGGCTGTAATACCCGCGGAGATAAATGTACCAACCATGTGCATAGCTTCCTTTGATGAAAGTAGCAATAGCGAAGAACTGTGTGAAAACCTAAATTTGCTTGAAGAGCGAAGGGAAATTGCGGCAATAAAAGAAGAAATCAACAAGCAAAGAATCGCAAGCTACTATGATAAGCGCGTACAACCATTATCTTTCCAATTGGATGATTTGGTATGGCCGAAAAATGAAGCAAGCACAGCGGAAGACATGGGTAAACTTGGACCTAAATGGGAAGGACCATAGATGGTTATTGGTGTAAGCGATACAGGGGCGTATCGGTTAGCGAGTTTGGATGGAAGAGCAATAAAGCGCACCTGGCATGCACAAACACTTAAACGGTGCTACTTATAAAAAAAAAACAGAGGGATAGATCACCCCAAAGCAACTGTTTGATATTTTTTATTATGTAATTTTTGATTTTCCATTGTAAACATGACAACTAAGTGTTGATCAAAAGATGTTTGAAATAAATTGAATCATTCAGTTTAAGCCAATAACTTGCGTATTTTTACATTTGTTGATTGCATGCCCCTAAGCTGCATAGGGACACACTCCGAGTCTCAAGTGTCATAGTTTAGTTTTGTTACTAATACTATTTTTTAATGGTGATAGTAGTAAAACATTGGATTATTTCAAATGCGTGTACACCTCGCAAGACGAAGACTTGCACAGTCTAGACTATATAATACAAGTTTGGGTTCCTTGTTAAAAAATACCCTGACATTGGCGTGGCCAGAAGACTCTTGAATAAAGATTTTGGTTTGTCTTAAATACGGATAAATTGCATTGGATTGCTTATGCGTAAAATACTTATAAATTGTTTTATAAAAGTCTTGAGTATAATCTTACAAGCATTGGTTTGCTTACTTTGTGTATAACATTGGATTGTTAGCGCAAGAATAAAAAGATCATGGTAAGATTGAGGAGTCGCTCCCGTCATGAAGTCATGGCATTTATTCTAAATTAGAGTTATGACATGCATAAAAATTGTAATGAATCATTATATCCACCATAATGATTTCATAAAATACAATGATATAATTGCAGATAACCAATAGAAATATTCGATTATAATAGTTGAACCTAACAATTACAGTTGGGCAAAAAATATAAAGTATAACGCTTAGTATAAAAGCGTGACTTGTACAAAATATAAATTAGTATATGCTAATAAAAAGAAAAAATATAAATAAAAAAGGGGTGGCTTCGTTGGAACGTTGCCTTACACTAAGAAGAATATGCCATCCTCGCACGCAGCGATCAGATGCATACCCTGCTTTAAACAGAAAATAAAAATATAATATAGGGATGTCACAACCCGAACTTTTCTGACCAAGTTATTTAATCTAACTTTCATGAATTAAAATTTTCAACTTGACTAATAGTTTTGATAAATTAAATCTTGATTTATTTTTGGGATTTGTAAGGCTCTAAGGTTATAATTAAGTCATGTTTAATCAAGAGTTTTTTTGAACATTTGCATAATATCTTGAAACCCTAGCTTATCACCATAAAACCTAGATTTGAAATATATATATATATATATATATATATATATATATATATATATATATATATATATATATATATATATATATATATATATATATATATATATAAAATAAGTTAATGAGTAAACTTATTAATCAAGTATTTAGAATAAAGACTTGTGATTAAGTTACTTAGACATTAACTCATAAGTTAAGACTTTCTCAACACTTCATCATTTTCACAACTAGTCTTGACACTTTGTACCTAGCCATTTCTTTCACTTAACCAACCTTAATCTATCTTGATTAGAACCTAATCTTAGCTTACTTTCTTACCCTTAGACATACAAATTAACCCCTTAAATTATACATTAGGTAAACTACACAAGTACATGTACATTTAAGAAATAAAAATTGACAAGAACTCTCCCACCATCATCATCATAATCGTCCACCATCACCATCATCATCTTAAAATATCTTCATGCAAGACTTCACCCATGCATACTACCACCTTCTCCTATAAATATCTAAGATATTTATTTCCATTCAAAACACCATCATCATCATTTGCATGCTCAATTAATGAAGGAGGTTAGTCATCTCATCCATTGCATCTCCATATGCCACCTCCACTACCACCTCATCACCACCATCATCATCCCATGAACTCTTCCTCTCCAAGGAACCTCCCATGCAAAACATCATCATTAAGGTTGCATGATCATTTAATGGCAACTAGATGAGTCATCCCCTCCTTTGTTCTCCTTATGCCACATCGCCACCCACCATCTCTATATAAACCCCTCACTTGCTCACTTCTTCTCATTTTTGATCACCATCACTCACTCACACTTCATATTTACAGATCTAAAACTCTCTCTTGTTCATCTTCTTGAAGCCCTAAGATCATATATCTTCAAGGAATAACAAACTATCTAATTCTATTCATCATTTCTAGTCATCTTCAAGAACATTCATGGTCTAATTGCTTGATCTAGAGTGTTTAATCACTCAATGATGACTATATAGCTAACCATAATCTTGATGTTAGATCAGTAACCTTAAGTTCTCTACATGTCCTATGTCTTAAAATGAACCTTAAGTCAGGTAATCTAAGAATTAGGGAACAGACACCCTAATTGACGCAAATCCTAAAGATAGATCTATCGGGCCCAACAAGCCCCATCCAAAGTACCGGATGCTTTAGTACTTCGAATTCGTTTTTATCATGTCTGAAGGATTTCCCGGAATGATAGGGGATATTCTTATATGCATCTTGTTAATGTGGATTACTAGGTGTTCACCATATGAATGATTTTTGTCTCTATGCATGGGACGTATATTTATGAGAACTGGAAATGAAATTCTTGTGGTCTATTAAAATGATGAAAATGAATAATTATGATAAACTAATGAACTCACCAACCTTTTGGTTGACACTTTAAAGCATGTTTATTCTCAGGTGTTAAAGAAATCTTCCGCTGTGCATTAGCTTATTTTAAAGATATTTGGAATCATTCATGGCATATTTCAAAAGACGTTGCATTCAAGTCGTTGAGTTCAGTAAAGATTATGATTAAGTAAATGACAGATTAGATCATTTATAGATGGATATTACGATATGGTATGCATGTCTGTCAACTTTCGATGTAATGAAAGATTGTCTTTTAAAACGAATGCAATGTTTGTAAAATATATCATATAGAGGTCAAATACCTCGCGATGTAATCATATGTTATTGTATTCGTTCTTATGGATTAGGACGGGTCTTTACATGTGGTATCAGAGTGGTGGTCTTAGTGAACCAGGTCTGCATTAGTGTGTCTAACTGATAAGTCATTAGGATGCATTAGTGAGTCTGGACTTCGACCGTGTCTGCATGTCAAATGTTTTGCTTATCATTTCTAGTCAGAAATCATCTGCTCATCATCCTTAGGAAATTACCTGCTTATCATTATTAGTCTAGACACGTCTTGCTACATTAATTGCATGAGTAGTGTATAGAAAAAATTCATATCTTAGTGTATCTGCTAAATCATATCTTATCGTATCTGTTACTTTAAACTTTGCCTGACATATCCCGCAAATTCCTCCGTAATCTACGAAATCTTTTGATCTCTATATATAGATATCCTATGTAAATAGAATACCACCCGATAGCCGGAAAATCATTTTATATCGAAAAATCCTTTATCCAATCGTACTAAATGGAATTTGTCATCAGTTCAAGTCACTCGGATTCCAAAATGGAATCTCACTCAAGCTTCGAAAGCAGTGTGACCGAAATAGATCAACCAATCAGTCATCACCTATTCTGGATGAATTGGGGATGGGTTCGTAGCCTCCTCAATCATTGGAAACAAGAAGAAGGCGATCCTTTCCATCCACCACATTGCCTTCTTGGCGAAGAACCTGAAGCACTTACCGGTGAACCTGTTCGAGACACCATTTTCTCTCTCATTTCCAGGGTATCTCGTCAGGATTATATACTACATCAAATTCTAGATTTTATTTATCCACTCGTCCGAACCGACAATCACCCCGGTGTAATAGAAGAAGTCAACGAGCTTCGCGCTCGGGTAGTGGCTTTGGAGAATATGGTACAGAGATTACAAACACCAGCACCACCACCAGCAGCATAACCAGTACCACCATCATCAACACCAATAGTACCATTACCACCTCCAACCACAACTGCATCGTAAACCTCAACTTCACAATCTGTCCCACGAGCATCAACGTCATACGCACCATAGATACCAAGGAGTACGAACAACAATAACTGACGAAGTATTAATTCATAACTTCATTGGAGAAACATTCCGCGGCGATTATATAATCTCTAAAGTCTTAGAGATTATCTAATCTAGCCCTAACCATAAATCAGTTAAGCAAACCAAAATAATAGAAGGAAGAGTAGAAACCCTGACAAAAATGGTGTGTGATTAACAAGTTAAACTTGTTTTACCAACAGCATCAACAGTACCGTCAACGTCACCAGCATCGTCAGTACAGTCAACATCAGAATCAACAACACCTATAACATCACAAACTCCGTCAGTTCAAGAATCACTGTGGACATCATTACGAATCAATAACGCGTATATTGTATCAACAAGTTATGAAAAATTAACTCATTCCCTCTGAAGAAATTATATATATATTTTATATATTATATATATATATATATATATATATATATATATATATATATATATATATATATATATATATATTGTGAAATAAAAATAAATCTTTCCATGCTAAGCTACTGTGTGTGAATCTTAACTACTCGGTTAATTCATATTATAGATATGCAATAATGTGCGTCCCTCGCCCGCGACTTAACTATCGTTAACTACAATCTCTATCTCAATTCAACAAATTCCAATTCCTAATAAATCAAGTATATATTTGATTTTACATTTCATCATTGATGTAACCGAAACTTTTCAGATAACATCATTCATACTTTGCAAAGTTCACAAGAATTTAACAAAAACCAACATCACCTCTCAACAAATAACGAAGTATTAATTCATAATTTCAATATTATTGAAGAAATACTTATGTAATCTCTAAAGCCTTCAAGGGATTATTCAATTCTAGTTCCAACCGTAAATTGAATGAGTTTAATTTAGTATTAACTCATTAAAATATATGTTACATCTGAGGAGAATATATACATATATATTTTCATAAAGACTGTAATAAAATTCTTATGTACAAAATATTAATTGTGAAAATTTTTTTTAACGGGTAGGTAATACCCGAGATATATATTCACAATTAACATGTTACATTCTTCGAATCAGATTAAGCAAATTATCAACTATACTTCCTACTTTCACAATAATATACATTCTTTTATAGAAATCAAAACAACCATACTCATTCAAACCCAATTACATATTCTGATTTTGAAATCTCAGAATTCAATTCGAGATATAATCGGTACCACCACTTTTAGATTCCTACATCTTTCAAAGCTATACTTTGACTTCAAACCTGTGTTAGAACATCGAATGTATATAAATGATTACAATCTGTGTTCAAACCCTTAGAAAATCTCTGAAGACACTTCAAATAATGAGCAATCGAGATGATGATCTAACCACATATTACCCACAGTTAGGTACTTAAAAAGCTCTCGAAACCAAAGTCATAATTCAACACATATCTGTGTCAGATCTTTTGGCATTTATTAGCAAAAATAACCTTGCAATTCCTGTGCAAAGTAGCAAATTATATCACAGCTCCAGCAAGACAACTTCGATTTTTCATTCGGAGTAGCCTTATCATAATTTTGATATATGTGATTACCCTTTTGTTATCGGGGAATCTTTCATATTCCACCACATTAGCAATAAACTTACCAACAACTTCACTGATCCTGGGCATTCCGAAGAATCATTATATTTATCGAAACCTCATCATTTACTCATTCGCATCTTGTAACGAGAATTGCTATACGAATCATCGGGAATTAGTAATTAGTATTTTGAAATCTCGCAGCATGTCTACGCCAACAGTTATATGTGTACATATAACGTCTATCTCCTGAACTTACATACTTGAATGTGAAGTTTCTGAAAAACACCCTGAACTGCGGAATAGTTCTCGAAATGTTGATGAAGCAGCAAAAACTATAAAACGACCTTAACAGTAAAAAGTTTGATGATGATGAATAGTATGCTGGCAGAGCGCAGAAAAATAGAAGTTTTGGAACTGGAAAACGGATTGAGCAAAGTATGAAGGAGGCTGTGGACAAATCACAAAGACTGAACCTGCCTTTAAAGAATCCAAATGATTCAGTATCTGCTGAAGTCATTAACGAATATCTTGCTCCTGACTCTAAACCCCTGCAAACAATACCCTTCATCATCCTCTGATATTAGAAATTCTAATATATCATCGTATCTTTCATTATAAATATCCTCCATATTTCTGAAGACATTTCCATAACTATTCGTATCTGAAATCTTTAATCTCATCGCGCTATCTATATTACATCATAAAAGAAACTATTTTAGTTTTTAAATTCTGAAACTTTTAAGTTTAAAATAGGAATATTTTTGGAATAATGTTGGGAACTGAAGCATGAGTTAGTATAATATAATGATTCTTGATCAACGTGATTATATTACAGTAATTCATGCTGAGTTTGTAAATGGAACGTGATGATTTATAGATCATAACGTCATCATTTGCTGTGTTACACGGCTCTTATATTCTATTTAATCTCTAAAATATCAAGAAAATATTTCTTGATGATTCGGTCTTTTCCAGGGAATTCTGATAATTTACCAAATCAAGATCTGGCCATTACCATTTCCTTCTTAGAACATTAATAATGTTCATTCTGAAATTTATATCTGCGAATTCTAGACCATTACAAGCGGTGCTTAATCGCAAGAAGAAGAAACGAAAGGATAAAATTCTGAAATAGAAATTGGGGTATAAATCGCAGCAAATAAAAGAGAGCATTAACTGTGGATGACAATGATTATAGAAGACAGAAGCATAGACTTTGAAATATAAGGGAAGATATAAAGCTCAACGACAAACCAGAAATTATAAACCATATATATCAATGCGTATGGCAATATAAAGACATGGGAGAACTAAAAACACTATAAAACCAAGTGTATAGTAGAAGTAAATAGATTCTTCCGGCAGCAGATGAAAAAGAAGAATGACAGATATGAAGGTAAGGAGTATATCAATAATCAGAAATGGATGGAGCATATTGACAAATACTTTAAAGTATGAGCTGAGGGAGAAAGAAGAGAAGGTGTGAGTTGTAAGGAAATGAAGGGAGTGGATTTATAATAAAATATCCGACAGAGCAATCAAAATGGATGATCGCATTTAAAGCGGATCCTAATTTCCTTAATCAATTCCTATTACGAAGATTTTCTCCAAATCTCTTAAACTTGGAAATCAATCCTATCTACGTCAAAAGATATGACGAATCTATACCTACTCATTTCACTCTTTTGGTAATAGCTTCACTCGTACTCTTCACAAAATCAAATGATTTTATCCATATTACTCAATGATGATAAAACCCTAATCTTCAGCTTATATGCATCATGAAAACATACTTATTGTCAGCCATGACCATCCCAATCAAATTTCGGGACGAAATTTCTTTAACAGGTAGGTACTGTGACAACCCAGAAATTTCCGACCAAATTTAAACTTTAATCTTAATATATTCCCGACACGATAAGAAAAGTTTGTAAGTTGAATCTCAAGAATTTTAAACTGTGTTCATACATTCATTTAAGCTCGACCAAATTCCAAAGATTCACGAACCATTATAGGAACGGATATGATTGTATATGTATATATGTATATATTATAACTTGAAAACGTTAGCAGGTATTCGACGTATAATACTTTACATAAACGTATTTATTTCAAAATATATTTAGAATAATTATCGATGAAATTAAAAGATAATATCAAAAGATTGAAATATCAAATACATTGAATTATGATTTCGAGTCTCTATTGAGAGGTCCACTTTGATTTAGAAAAACCTTTCCTTTTTAACGATATTCGGAATAAATGGAAAAGTGATCTTCGAGTAAGGACAAAGTGTCAAGTAGTGAGAGCAAGACAGATTGGTGGAAATTTCTGTTAAATTCCAATTCATGCCTTACAATAATTGCCTCGTGACTTTTGATAAGATAAATTAATTAACATTCATATTAGGTATTGTGAAAGTAAAATTACGGATTATAGGTAAATTAGAGAATAGATATGGACAAGTTAAATAGATCAACATTTTACATTAAGATGATTCCTTACGTTTGATTTTCCTTTAGACTTAATCCTACGAGTCATGATTAAACTAGAAGTTAAAACCTTGAAACCTGATATGATTTATATATGATTTTTACTTTCATAAACGAAAACGTCATTTCGATCTAATAGACTTTTTTTAAGAACGTTTTATGACATAACAACTTCTTCTATTATAACCGTTGTGATAAAATGATTTGGAATATAAAGTAATTGGAATATTAAAATGTCTTTGTAAACGTTTTATATAAATAAAGTATATCAATTTTAAACTTTAAAAATACAAATGTTACGAAATAGTAATTCTTGATATTTAAACAATTCCTAAATACGTAAATTTTGAATATCATTAGTTTTGAAAAACTATATATTAAGTAAAGAGTTCAAACTTATATTTTGAAATGAAAATATATATTTTAACTTAGTCATAAAACGTCCTGATTTAAAATAAAATATTTTGACAAATAAAGAGTCACTGATTTATAGAAGCAAATGACCACAACACTCAATTTTACAAGTTACATTTATCACAAAATAATTTATTGATGAGTAAGTCAAAGTATTAATAAGGGTACACGTCGTGTAACATAAAAGGCTAGTTTTCTAAACGTACGAAGGTGCGCTCGAAAAACCGAAAGTGGTACACGAGTCGAGTGACAACGTCCGTCTCATTTGAGTAAAAATTATATTTTTACCATGAACGTAAATATAATATAATATATAATTAATTATATGAATTAAATAATAATTTATATAAAATAATATGTAGAAAATATTGGCAAAGGAAGGTTATGCGAATATAAGGAAAGTTATACGAATATGTTGGTGACTTAATCCATGTTTCAGCTCCTAGTCTATAAATGGAAATAGAGTTCTAGATCCAAATTCATTTCTCAATCTCTCGTCATCTCTATATATAACAGTATATATTATTATTATTATTATTATTATTATTATTATTATTATTATTATTATTATTATTATTATTATTATTATTATTATTATTTTTTTTTTTTTTTATTAATCTTAATATTATTATGAGTAGTATTAGTAGTATACATAAAATACTATGATGAGGGTACGGGCGAGTTATTTTAAAAATGGGTTTTGCGAACGAGATAGGGCTAAGGAAAATATGGGTTATAGCTATGGAGGTGATGGGTAATGTTCATGGGTATGCTCGTGAGGTCAATCTAGTGTTTATCGTCTCTGTTGCATTTACGTACCTTTCCTGCAATATTGAATCTCAATATTGATACGTGAGTACTCATAATTTAATTTTTACATACTAATAGTGTATCCCTGACTAGTGCTCGAGTATATAGGATTGTGCATGCTGGTACTTTTAATATTGCCATTAGATAGGATGTGTTGAATCTTGAATTAGTTACATATGCAGTTGAGATAAGGTATAAGATATTCATGTCGTTGGAAAGCTAGCAAAAAATTAAGAACTTTTCATTTAGATATCGAATGGTTTCGATGAACGGATTAGAAGTTATAGTCAATTGAATCTTTGTATTATTATTAAAAATGATTATTACTATCGTCGTTACTATCGTCGTTATAACTTTTATCTAATTATTATTATTATTATTATTATTATTATTATTATTATTATTATTATTATTATTATTATTATTATTATTATTATTAATATCTTTATCAATAAAAAGTGTTAACATAAAAAATTGTTATTTTTATTATTATTACTATCATATTTATCGTTAAAATTATAATCAGTATTATTATTAATATTATTATCATTAAAATAGTTATTAAGTATTATCATTAAGATTATCATAATATTTATTATCATTAATATTATTAAAACTAATATTAGTAACACTTAATTTTTATGATTACTATTATTATCATTAAAATGAACACTTTATAAAAGACAATTAAAAGTTATTAAACGAATCGATTAGGAAATAATAAGTATGAGTATCATGATGAAACTAAAATATTGTAAGATATTGATTTAGACAAAATTATTGTTCTTATTATTTTATCATTACTATTATTAAAAGTATCTGTTGGTCCCTTGATAACAACATGAGTATTGTAGAGGGGAGGGGGGGGGGGGGTGAATACAATTTCTTTTAAAATAACTTAACAGTTAAACACGATTAGTATTCAAGCATGCAAATAAACAGAGTCACAGGTAATTTTCAACAGTTATTCTTTATTGATTGAATCACAAAGAATCACAACTATCCTTGGCAAAATGATAGTTGGTTGATACAAATTACCTAGATTATAGCTATGAGGTAAACTAACAGCTATTACACGTTTTGACTCTATAAAAATAAAACTCACACCACTAGTTGTTACAATAGTGGATACAACAATTTATAGTAGTCCTATTAACCGTGTAATGGTTCTATTGTCCACTGGTACATCGGATGTCTGTACTTGTGGGGACAACTACATCAGAGAGCATGCTCTCCTCTTTCTTCTTTGGTAGCTATTTGCAGGAACACCCCAATTCGGTTTGGCACCACTATTTGATTATACAAATAGAATGTTGTATTCCCTAGCTGTTGACAAAGTATAACCCATGTCTGCACATGCGTTAAACTTCTGCATTCCCACGTGGTCTTGTAAGGTCACTTGTCAGCCGCCGACGCGTGTCCTTTTTTGTTCAACTTTGTCTTAGACTTCTGTTGAATAGTACCATTGATGTAGACCACTCGGGAAACTACTATGCTTATAATGGAGCATAGCTGTCTTGTGTAGTAAGCTGCATTCCAGCTGTGCTGGTTCTTCATTGCTGAGCCACTTCATGTTCTTGATTTGCTGAGTACACATCCTATGCTGATTAAAGAACACTGTCTACCTTGTGCTGGTAGACTGAGCAACAAACTAAACACTCGACACAGCAATATATGCTGTCTATACAATAACAAACTTGTGCTGACTGTACATAACATTTTAGTGCAAATAAATCACAGTTTTGTCATAATTAAATCCTTAATTATTTTGGGGACTCAACAATCTCCCCCTATTTGATGATGACAAAACCTATGACATATAGAGAAAACACTAAAGCCAGTACCGAGGGACCTTATGAAAAATAGGCAGTAAATTTGTCCCTTTTTAAGTTTGTTTTTGGGATCTTTTGTTGAGTTATCCATATCTTATAAATTGATATGATTTTGAAGATAAACTCATTTCACTTTCATTACAATAGAGAATGTATAATAATTACAGCAACAGCAAAATGAAAAGTGAATTAAACAAAAGATACAATTTGAGCACATAGGAGACTATCTATCTTTATCTTTATCTCGTTCTTCTTCTTCAGATAGCTCCTCTTGTTTGATTCTCCAGGCTTCGGGAAATAGATAAGGTATATCAGCGGGGCCAAATACAGGGATATGAGGAGGTAGAATGATGGGGCCTCTTCCGGTTGGTCCTTCACCAGTAGATTGCTTTCCTTTAGGATTTTGAGAAAGAACTTCTTCTACATTCACTACTGGTGCATTCCCAAACATTGTTGCTTTCTTGAAGAGCTGTTGGAGTTCAGATTTAAGTGTATTTTTGATAGCACTTTCACCCTTACCGATGAAATACTCCAAGATCTCCATCCATTCACTAAATCCTAGGGATCTTAACTCATCATAGTTTATTCTTTCTTGAACCTTATTCTCCCTTATGACATTGAAAGCTCTTTTTGACCCTCTGTTCACTTTGATGATCCTGCTGGGATTGGATCTTCTATTCATCACATCACCATACGTACTCCTATAATAATGATCAGGAAATTCAATGGAACAGATATGTTCTATAGGAGCAGTAGCAGGTGCTTTCTCAGCAGCTTCCATCTCATCAAGTACCTTATCCTGTTCTTTGACAATGGCTTTGGCTAATTTTAGGGACTCAGCCTCTTGCTTTCTATCAGCAGCCAATTTGTCTTCTATATCCTGAAGCCTTACCCTCTCAGCGAGTTCAGCATCAGCAGCCTCCCTTCTTTGAATTTCAGCTTGTAAGACCAACATATAATCGTCGGCAGTAATTTTTAGGGATTTTGCTGTTTCAATCATCTTTCTGCCCTCTTCAGTTCTAAGGGCAGCACGATACTCCCTTAGATCCATACCCAGCTGGCGAGCCTCTTGAAATTGAGCTTTCTCCTCATCATTAGAGAGCCTTTAACCACTGTTGTTTAAGTATACACCAATTTCAATGCCATAAGTCAAAGCAGTGATGTAGAGTGGCTGATCAAGGGGATGATGCAGCAATCTAACTTGGTGTATCCTTTCATTAATAGCAGCTTGTCTTTGCTCAAGCAATTCTTGCACAGTGATCTCCAGCCTGTAAGCATCTCTTTCATCTGGATTCATTTTAAATAATTCTGGCTCACCACAGGTAACTGAATCATCTTCCCAAGTTCTGTGTTTACCATGACGTTTTAGGGAAGATGGAGGATACATGATTGATTCACCTATGCCAGATGAACTCACTGGAAACTGATTAACACGATTATCCTGTGTTCTGTTAAAATAAGTGAGGGTCTGGGGAGATATAGGTGATTGAACAAATAAGTGATTTCCACTACCCCAGACTATAAAGTCATCAGGATTAACCGTGTCATCATCTTGGTTAGCACCAGCTCAACCACCTTGGCTGGGTCTTCAACAGTTGTAACACCCAGCAGCACACTTCTGGCTGGGTCTTCATTCACAGCACTCCTTGCTGTGTCTTCAGTACCAGCTGACTGATTAGTATCAGCTGGTATAACCACCTCAGTATCTTCATCAGCTGCCTCAAATAAGGGTCCTTTCCTTAGGGGCTGATTGTCCCTAGAAGCAGATTTCACCCTTTGTTTATCAATGGGCATGGGTTCAGCTGATGGTTCTTGTGTTGATACTGTCTCAAGTGGAGGTAGGTAGGGAACGATAACAAGATGCTCCCCCTGAATATCATCATCACCAAGATTGATTAGTTCTGCTGGTTGTTGTTGTGTAGCTGGCTGTAGAAGATGTAGGTCGAGAAGATGAGCTGGTTTCTATCATAACATCTAACCACTTCATAAAAATGTTAGCTCTAACTCCTTCCCCTGACTCAGTAGATGCAAGATAATCTTTCATTTCTTCATGAGTCATCCGTTTGATCCTGTCTGCTCGCTCAGCATACATCTTTGCCATCTTTTTGTCGTATTTGACCATGAATTTAGCATTTCTTTTTCGTGCATCCTTTTTGAATTTGTCAATGCCAATCAGGTCATCATCAATGTCCCTCTTTTTTGGGGTCAGCCATCTCCTATGCTCAATTCTGTGGCGTTTAAGAGCAACATAGGCATCCCATTTGACATTGAATGTGACGATCCGGGAATTTCCGATCAAATTTAAACTTAATCTTTATATGATTTCAACACGATAAGCAAAGTCTGTAAAGTTGAGTCTCAAAAATTATGAACTGTTTTCTTATATTTGATTGATCTTCGACCTTTCCCGACGATTCGCGAACTTGTACTTGTAAATAAATATGTATATATATATAAACGTAATATATATAAAATGTATAAGTATCAAATATTTAAATAATATTATCATATAGTGAATGATATAATTACATAATTAATAGATTATAATATTAATATATTAAATGTAGTTACAAGTTAAAAAATAATTGTTATACTAATATTATTATTACTTTCATTATTAATATAAAAATCAGTATTAGCTATTTTATTATTTTCAATATAAAATATATGAAAGTTAACACATGTAATTTGTTATATCATTATTATTACTAAAAATTATCATTTTTATTTCAAAATTATTATTATTATTATTATTTTTATTAATTCTAATCATTAATACTTGGATATTGTTAATATTATTATTATTACTATACCTAATTATTTAATTATATATAGTAATGAAATATTAATATAGATATATGTATATACAGATAAAAAAACAAATATATATATATATATATATATATATATATATATATATATACTGTTAAATACATATACATATTAGGAATCAGTATTAATGTATTAATTATACGAATTTATACAAAAATCTGTTTCACGTTGCAATCAGATTACATACAACTTTGTTTTCTGTCTCCTAAATTGATATACCTCATAATCATTCGTACCAATCTATTCCCTTTCAAATCAATTTTTGTATTTGGTAATATTCCTGATTGAAATTTCTGTAAATTTGATATCTCCTTTATCTGTTTCACATCTCCATCGAACTGTATAAGATTCTTGTTCCCGTCTATAAGATTGTATCCATCGATCTCCATACTATAGGAATTTGTTAGCAGCCGAGATCAATTCACATTACAAAAACAAAATTTTGTTACCTATCGATATCAAACAATCAAATTCATTCAACTTTTATATATGTATATATTTTTATGTGTACCTGATTGATTCTTCTATCGACCCAATCAAAGCTACGAAACAATTTGCAATCGAATCTTGTACTGTATATATCGTACGAATCTGTTACACTTCATTTTCTACTTTATCTATCTTTGTTTGTTCCTTCTTGGCTCGAATACTTCGATCGACAACCATCACCACCTTTTCCTCTATATATGATATGCACATATGTTACATTACAGAGAGAGGTAGAGAGTTATAGAAATTACAATTACCATCACCATCGAATCATTCTTGTTTCTGTTATTATTAGATGAAGGTCACATTCCATTCACAAACCATCACCTACGCCACCTTCATCAAACACCTTCACCATTATGAACCCATGAACCCATCAACCAAGAACACGCTCACTATATTTTTCTTTGTTTCGTTTGATATCCAATTAGCCACCATGATCATTAAAACCTCCATTAACTGTACGCCCATCTTGTCCCTTCAGTTACTAATCAAACAACACAAGAACCCATCGACACACACAATCCCACTTCAATAACCACTTCACCACCCTTACAACCACCACCAAGCCACTTCAATCCACCATTGATTATTCCTGTTTAAAGTTCGAAGAATAAATTACTACATACATCCTCCTCTGGTTTAAAATGGTCTTGAGTCACAACTATCATCGTCACACAACATTATGTGTGACAAGTTGAGAAATAAATAAATTATAATATGAGTATGCGTGTTTTAACAATTGTGAATGCAAGTTCACGTAAAAACTCTATTTAAATGAGTTTTACACCTTACAAACTTCTCATTTAAATTACCTTTCTCAAAAGTTCGGACCCACCCATTGTGTTAGTGGATTTCACTACAAGTAGTTAAGTTATTTGTTATTTACATGGAACGTGAAACCAGGGATCGTGGCCGACCAGTGGACCCATATGGATATCACATGAGATAACGTTTATAATTCTTTTTGAGTTATACGCGAAGGATGATGATGATGATATTATACTATTATTCCTGCTACGCCTCTTGTCTGCAACCCAATTTGTCGCATAACCATCACTGCTACTGCAGCCATAAACCTCCACCACCTCAATTCTTTTCACCTTCTCACCTGCAGCCCATGATGTATATACTATCAAATTAAACTACTAATGGGTTCTTTTCTTTTCCTTATCCGACACATACAAACCATACAACCCCACTTCACCCTTTAAGTCTTGTTCTATTTGAAAGAAATGAGCACTTATAAAGTATGATTTATGCTTTAGCATTAATACTAATACTAAATTAGGAGTGGGTCATCTTGAAATCATCATACAGATAATGGAATAATGAAGTGGGCATTGGAATGATTATCAAACAATACATGGGTGGGCAAATATACGCACGAGATGTCTTCTTAACGGAATGGATTATTTTTTTTTTACAAAAAGAGTTCATTGATGTATAAAGTTATTGGGGTATTTTTTTTTACTTCTTTGCATGGCCACTCCATTAGTTGTGGTCCTGTGATGTGAAATTCATGCACGTATTCATGCAACTCAATACCGAACATCGAATGAAGACAACGACTCAGCAAACCATCAATTATGGCTGTTTTGTTTCGGTTCCTGTTCCAATCATGAGCAACCCCACCGAACACCATCTGTATCTATGATGATAAGATGGTGACGTTAATTATTGAAAATGATAAATAATGAAGGAATAATGTTTCTTTAAATCATGGAAATGGTGACTAGTTGGATTAGATAATACATGAGTGATACGATGATAATGAGATGGGTCTCTGAGTTTATAGAAAATAATGAAAGAAACAGACACACTAGTTATATATTGAAGTGCAGCTTGATGGTTAGGGTGTGTTGGGTTTAACCGTGGGGTCTCGGGTTCGAGTCCGGGCTAGGACAATAATTTTAAGCCATTTCCTTTTTGAGGTAGAATTTCTATTTAATATTATTATTATTATTATTACTTTTATTATTATTATTACTATTATTATTATTATTATTATTATTATTATTATTATTATTATTATTATTATTATTATTATTATTATTATTATTATTATTATTATTATTATTATTATTATTATTTTTACATTAATATTATTATTACATTACTATCATTTTTACTAATTATTAGTATCATTATCATTATTAACATTATAAGAACAATATTATTATTATTATTAACTATATTACTATTAATATTATTATTATTATTATTACAATAAATTGTTATTAAAAATACTTATATAAAACATATATAAAAGTATACATATAGATATAATAATATAAACAATTGAAATAATATACATATTAAAATATAACTTGTTCAATTATGATTATATGTGTTAATATATAATTGATATAGGTTCGTGAATCCGAGGCCAACCTAACATTGTTCAGTTCCGTCGTATGCATATTTTTACTACAAAATATCGTATTGTGAGTTCATTTGATTCCCTTTTACTCTTTACATTTTTGGGACTGAGAATACATGCGCTATTTTTACAACTGCTTTATTAAATGATTTTGAAATATATTTTGAACTGCGAATACATGAAATGCTTTTATAAATGTTTGACGAGATAGACACAAGCAAAACATTCCTCGACTGAATTATTATGCAGATCGAAGTTCTGCAGATTATTATTGAATTATACGGACATGATAATTGCCACCATTGAGTTATGTGGACATGATAATTTCCACCATTGAATTATGTGGATATGATAATTGCCACCATTGAATTATGTGGACATGATAATTGCCACCAATTGATGTGAATGTTATGTATCGAGAGAATGATTTTATACACAGGTTATGTGTATGTTATTTTTGTACACGAGATATGTGTACGGTTACTAAAATTTATGAAGGATGATTTCGTACACGAGAAATGTGTACTGTATTTAAAAGATATCGCATATACATTACAGGTGGGTATAGGATTCGGGCCCATTTGTACCATGCAGGATTTAAATCTTGTGGTCTATCAAAATGATGAATTTTACTGTTTATGATAAAATTATGAACTCACCAACCTTTTGGTTGACACTTTAAAGCATGTTTATTCTCATGTATGAAAGAAATCTTCCGCTGTGCATTTGCTCATTTTAAAGATATTATATGGAGTCGTTCACGGCATATAGAGGTCAGTACCTCGCAATGGGACCATCTGCTGAAGACTTTGTCCAGGTGGATTAGGACGGGTCACTGCAGGTGGTATCAGAGCGGTGGTCTTCACGAACCAGGTCTTACATTAGTATGTCTAACTGATAGTTATTAAGATGCATTAATGAGTCTGGACTTTGACCGTGTCTGCATGTCAAAAGTTTTGCTTATCATTTCGTGTCGAAAATTACTTGCTTATCATCTTTAAAGTCTAGACACGTCTTACTGCCTCTATTGCATAGATAGTGTATAGACAAAAAAAATCCATATCTTAACATATCTGCTAATTCATATCTTAGCGTATCTGTTACTGTTCCCTTTGCCTAACAGCTTTCGAAATTTTCTTCGTAATCTGCGAAATCTTTATGATATATATACGTATTCTACCTAATTAGAATATCATCTAATATTCAAAAATCATTTCACATTGAAAAATCCTTTATTCCAAAGTACGAAATGGAACTGGTCACTAGTTCAAATTCTTCGGAACCCGACAGCTATTCCGACATGGATGTTCACCTAAGCTCCGAAAGTAGTGTCACCGGAATGAAGCAATAAATCAGCCATTCCTAATTCATCTGATGGGTTCGTAGTATATTAAATCATTGGAGATAAGAAGAAGGCGATCCCTTCCATCCACCACATTGCCCTCTTGGCGAAGAACCTGAAGCACTTACCGGCGAACTTATTCGAGATACCATTTTCTCTCTCATTTCCAGACTAGCTCGTCACGATTATATTCTATCCACAATCCTAAACCTTATTCGTCCTCTTGTTCCGACCGACAATCATCCCGGAATAATGGAAGAGGTCAACGAGCTTCGCGCCCGAATTATTGCCTTGAAAAAAAAAATATGGTGCAAAACTTACCAGCTTCAGCAACATCACCGACATTAATAGTACCACCAACATCAGTACCAGCAGCACCAGTACCACTAATAACAATATCCGCATCCCAAGCCTCAATTTCCCAATTTGTCCCACGAACATCAACATCATACACACCATAGATGACCAAGAGTACCAACAACAATGAACGAATGAAGTATTGATCCATAACTTCATTGAAGAAATATTCTGTGAAGAATATGTGGTTCCTAATAGTTTTAGAGATTACTTATTCTAACTCAAACCGAAAATCATATGAGATTAATATCATATTAACTCATTAAATCCATGATTGCATCTGAAGAAAAAAAAATTATATATATATATATATATATATATATATATATATATATATATATATATATATATATATATATATATATATATATATATATATATATATATATATATATATATATATATAT
This sequence comes from Rutidosis leptorrhynchoides, assembly GCF_046630445.1. NCBI lineage: Eukaryota > Viridiplantae > Streptophyta > Magnoliopsida > Asterales > Asteraceae > Rutidosis > Rutidosis leptorrhynchoides. The sequence continues at coordinate 297,859,818 of NC_092334.1, read as the reverse complement.
ATATATATATATATATATATATATATATATATATAATTAAAAGTTCTTTTGTACAAACTGTTAATGGTGAAAATATTTTAACTGGTAGGTAATACCCGAGGAATAATTAGTTTCACATTAATACGTTACACTGTACATTCTGCGAATCTGATCCAACAATCGTTTACTATCCTACTTACATCCACAGATATACGAAGCCGTTCTTATTCGATTTCATATTTGGATTTTGATTTATCAGAATCCAACAAGTGGCATAATGAAGAAAACATTGGATAATTAAAATGAATTAAAATTTTGATTATAACATATGAAACTAAACAATTCTTCAAGTCTGCCACTTGATTTCATCTTAAACCTCATTTGTATCTTGACGATTCCAATATGCGTTCCAACATTTCATAACTCTTGAAAATACTTCAATCGAGAGGATGCCCAACCACACTTCATCTACGGAAGAAAAGATTGATGCATATAGTTATGCACCTGAAAACACTCGAAACCTGAGTAAATGTTTAAGACGTATCTGTGCTAACCCTTTAGGAATTGTTATTACCAAAAATAACTTAGCAATCCCTTCTCAAATTAGCCAATTTTGTCACAGCTCCAACAAATCAACTTCGACTTTTCATTCGAAACAACCTTATTATAACCTTGATATATATATGTTCTCTTTTATTGTTACCTGGGAACCTTTTATATATCACCATACTACCATCAGTGTTTAATCATCTAAAAACACAATTCTTCTTAAAACACCGTGGATTGATAACCGACGATTCAGATATGGCTGCATTAAATGCAGACGAAACAGTAAAATTGTAGATGGCCTAAATAGCCAAGAGTTGATGATTAAGAATGGGGTGTTGGGAACGCTCGATAGAAAAATTTGGTACTTAAAAACGAATTGAGCTAACCATGAAGGAGACCAAGGACAAATACAAGGACCATACCATATATACAAAGGATGCAGGTAATTTCGGATCCGATGAAACCTTCGACGAATACCTTGCTTCGAAGTCATGTTAAAATCTTGCGGAAAATTTTTCTCCATCAACCTTCGAACTTAGAAATTCCAAAATATCATCATAAATATCTTCGATATTTCTGAGGATATTTTCATAAATATTCTTGTCCAAAATTATCTACCTCTTCGTGTTTTCTGTATTCCATTATCTTAAAAACTTCTGTAAAAATCTAAGTATAAATTATTAATGAATTATGGAGAATGGTTGGGAATTGAAGCATGGGTTAGTATAATAATATAATGACACCCGGCCAACGTGATTATATTACAGTAAGTCATGCTAAGTTTCTAATGAAACGTGTTGATGGTTCACAGTAGATCATACCATCATCATGTGTCATGTTACATAACTCTTTCATTCTACTTAATCTCTAAGCATATCACGAAAATATTTCCTTGATATTTCCGTTCTTCCGTAATTCTGACAGTTTACTAATAAATCGTGCGATTACATTTTCTTTCTGATTAGAAGATTTCTTTAAATTCCTTGAATTCCGAAATTCAATCATGACTACGATTAAACTTGTTTAATTCATTTCATTCTTTTATGACAGTTTCACTCGAACGCTTCACATAATCAAATTGCTTTATCTATATTAATCAATAATGATGAAACTCTATTTATCAACTCATATTCATCATGAAAACATTTTTATTGTTAGCCATGACGACCACATTCAAATTTCGGGACGAAATTTCTTTAACGGGTAGGTACTGTGACGACCCGGGAATTTCCGATCAAATTTAAACTTAATCTTTATATGATTTCAACACGATAAGCAAAGTCTGTAAAGTTGAGTCTCAAAAATTCTGAACTGTTTTCTTATATTTAATTGATCTTCGACCTTTCCCGACGATTCGCGAACTTGTACTTGTAAATAAATATGTATATATATATATAAATGTAATATATATAAAATGTATAAGTATCAAATATTTAAATAATGTTATCATATAGTGAATGATATAATTACATAATTAATAGATTGTAATATTAATATATTAAATGTAGTTACAAGTTAAAATATAATTGTTATACTAATATTATTATTACTTTCATTATTAATATAAAAATCAGTATTAGCTATTTTATTATTTTCAATATAAAATATATGAAAGTTAACACATGTAATTTGTTATATCATTATTATTACTAAAAATTATCATTTTTATTTCAAAATTATTATTATTATTATTATTATTATTACTTCTAATCATTAATACTTGGATATTGTTAATATTATTATTATTACTATATCTAATTATTTGTTAATACAAATTATATATAGTAATGAAATATAAATATAGACATATGTATATACAGATAAAAAAAACAAATATATATATATATATATATATATACTGTTAAATACAGATACATATTAGGAATCAGTATTAATGTATTAATTATACGAATTTATACAAAAATCTGTTTCACGTTGCAATCAGATTACATACAACTTTGTTTTCTGTCTCCTAAATTGATACATCTCATTATCATTCGTATCAATCTATTCCCTTTCAAATCAATTTTTGTATTTGGTAATATTCCTGATTGAAATTTCTGTAAATTTGATATCTCCTTTATCTGTTTCACATCTCCATCGAACTGTATAAGATTCTTGTTCCCGTCTGCAAGATTGTATCCATCGATCTCCATACTACAGGAATTTGTTAGCAGCCGAGATCAATTCACATTACAAAAACAAAATTTTGTTACCTATCGATATCAAACAATCAAATTCATTCAACTTGTATATATGTATATATTTTTATGTGTACCCGATTGATTCTTCTGTCGACCCAATCAAAGTTACGAAACAATTTGCAATCGAATCTTGTACTGTATATATCGTACGAATCTGTTACACTTCATTTTCTACTTTATCTATCTTTGTTTGTTCCTTCTTGGCTCGAATACTTCGATCGACAACCATCACCACCTTTTCCCCTATATATGATATGCACATATGTTACATTACAGAGAGAGGTAGAGAGTTATAGAAATTACAATTACCATCACCATCGAATCATTCTTGTTTCTGTTATTATTAGATGAAGGTCACATTCCATTCACAAACCATCACCTACGCCACCTTCATCAAACACCTTCACCATTATGAACCCATGAACCCATCAACCAAGAACACGCTCACTATATTTTTCTTTGTTTCGTTTGATATCCAATTAGCCACCATGATCATCAAAACCTCCATTAACTGTACGCCCATCTTGTCCCTTCAGTTACTAATCCAACAACACAAGAACCCATCGACACACACAATCCCACTTCAATAACCACTTCACCACCCTTACAACCACCACCAAGCCACTTCAATCCACCATTGATTATTCCTGTTTAAAGTTCGAAGAATAAATTACTACATACATCCTCCTCCGGTTTAAAATAGTCTTGAGTCACAACTATCACCGTCACACAACATTATGTGTGACAAGTTGAGAAATAAATAAATTATAATATGAGTATGCGTATTTTAACAATTATGAATACAAGTTCACGTAAAAACTCTATTTAAATGAGTTTTACACCTTACAAACTTCTCATTTAAATTACCTTTCTCAAAAGTTCGGACCGACCCATTGTGTTAGTGGATTTTACTACAAGTAGTTAAGTTATTTATTATTTACATGGAACGTGAAACCAGGGATCGTGGCTGACCAGTGGACCCATATGGGTATCACATGAGATAATGTTTATAATTCTTTTTGAGTTATACACGAAGGATGATGATGATATTATGCTATTATTCCTGCTACGCCTCTTGTCTGCAACCCAATTTGTCGCACAACCATCACTGCTACTGCAGCCATAAACTGCCACCACCTCAATTCTTTTCACCTTCGCACCTGCAGCCCATGATGTATATACTATCAAATTAAACTACTAATGGGTTCTTTTCTTTTCCTTATCTGACACATACAAACCATACAACCCCACTTCACCCTTTATGTCTTGTTCTATTTGAAAGAAATGAGCACTTATAAAGTATGATTTATGCTTTACCATTAATACTAATACTAAATTAGGAGTGGGTCATCTTGATATCATCATACAGATAATGGAATAATGAAGTGGGCATTGGAATGATTATCAAACAATACATGGGTGGGCAAACGTACGCACGAGATGTCTTCTTAACGGAATGGATTATTTTTTTTACAAAAAGAGTTCGTTGACGTATAAAGTTATTGGGGTATTTTTTTTACTTCTTCGCATGGCCACTCCGTTAGTTGTGGTCCTGTGATGTGAAATTCATGCACGTATTCATGCAACTCAATACCGAACATCGAATGAAGACAACGACTCAGCAAACCATCAATTATGGCTGTTTTGTTTCGGTTCCTGTTCCGATCTTGAGCAACCCCACCGAACATCACCTGTATCTATGATGATAAGATGGTGACGTTAATGAATGAAAATGATAAATAATGAAGGAATAATGTTTCTTTAAATCATGGAAATGGTGACTAGTTGGATTAGATAATACATGAGTGATACAATGATAATGAGATGGGTCTCTGAGTTTAAAAAAAATAATGAAAGAAACAGACACAATAGTTATATATTTATTTACGGGAATTAAATCAGAAAGGGAAGTGCAGCGTGATGGTTAGGGTGTGTTGGGTTTAACCGAGGGGTCTCGGGTTCGAGTCCGGGCTAGGACAATAATTTTAAGCCATTTCCTTTTTGAGGTAGAATTTCTATTTAATATTATTATTATTATTACTTTTATTATTATTATTATTATTATTATTATTATTATTATTATTATTATTATTATTATTATTATTATTATTATTATTATTATTATTATTATTATTATTATTATTATTTTTACATTAATATTATTATTACATTACTATCATTTTTACTAGTTATTAGTATCATTATCATTATTAACATTATAAGAACTATATTATTATTATTAACTATATTACTATTAATATTATTATTATTATTACAATAAATTGTTATTAAAAATACTTATATAAAACATATATAAAAGTATACATATAGAGATAATAATATAAACAATTGAAATAATATACATATTAAAATATAACTTCTTCAATTATGATTATATGTGTTAATATATAATTGATATAGGTTCGTGAATCCGAGGCCAACCTAGCATTGTTCAGCTCCGTCGTATTCATATTTTTACTACAAAATATCGTATTGTGAGTTCATTTGATTCCCTTTTACTCTTTATATTCTTGGGACTGAGAATACGTGCGCTGTTTTTACAACTGCTTTATTAAATGATTTTGAAATATATTTTGAACTGCGAATACATAAAATGCTTTTATAAATGTTTAACGAGATAGACACAAGCAAAACATTCCTCGACTGAATTATTATGCAGATAGAAGTTCTGCGGATTATTATTGAATTATGTGGACATGATAATTGCCACCATTGAATTATGTGGACATGATAATTGCCACTATTGAATTATGTGGACATGATAATTGCCACCAATTGATGTGAATGTTATGTATCAAGAGAATGATTTTATACACAGGATATGTGTATGTTATTTTTGTACACGAGATATGTGTACGGTTACTAAAATTTATGAAAGATGATTTCGTACACGACAAATGTGTACTGTATTTAAAAGATATCGCATGTACATTACAGGTGGGTATAGGATTCGGGCCCATTTGTACCATGCAGGATTTAAATCTTGTGGTCTATTAAAATGATGAATTTTACTGTTTATGATAAACTTATGAACTCACCAACCTTTTGGTTGACACTTTAAAGCATGTTTATTCTCAGGTATGAAATAAATCTTCCACTGTGCATTTGCTCATTTTAAAGACATTATATGGAGTCGTTCTTGGCATATAGAGGTCAGTACCTCACAATGGGACCATCTGCTGAAGACTTTATCCAGGTGGATTAGGACGGGTTACTACATTGAAGGCATCATTTAAATCTTGCTGTCTCTTCTGATGTCTCTCCATTTTTCATTTCATTCTTCTTTCAATAGTTTGAGAGATAACAAAAGCTTCGGCAACAGCCAATGCAGAAACATCACTGGGCTTACTGCCAGAACCAATATCATCCACTAATGTGGCAGACACACTGGGTTGAGATTCACCAGCTGCCTGTACACCAGCTTCAGTATGAGCGTTGATGGGCTTAGTGCCAGAGTCTTGACCAGTAGTACCATCACCATCACCATCACCATCACCATCCCTCCTTGGTTGTTTTGGAGCCTTTTCATGCTCATGCTCCCCCTCTGATTGTTTTCTCTTTTTGAGTTTCTTTTTAGATTTCTTCTCCCTCTTTTTGTCATCAGCAGGGGCAGAAGGGTGAACAGGGGATACCTGTGCATCAAGGTCACTATCTGAATCTGGAACAGAGAATGCAAAATTGTTCCAGTCAGCAACTTCAAGAGTAAGATGGGCACCAGGATTCACGCAAAATTGTCGAAGAAGGAGGTTGGAAGACCTAACTTAATTCCTTGCAACACCCATAGCCATCTGTTCAAAAATGGCCCTAACATCACCCTGTAGGGTAGCCAGTCATTGCATATTTTCTACCATTTGAACATAGGCAGAAGTAGGAATCATGTTAGCCATTTGCTGTTCCTACGAATCCAATCTCTCATGTAGCACCGTATTTTCTTCAGTAAGAAAAAGAATTCTGCGATTAGCAGCGTCCAAATCAGCTTGAAGATGGGCAACATCCTCAGTATACTCATTGTGAGAGATGATTCGTTTCTTTAAATCCTCCTCCTCTTCATGTTGTCTGATAATGGCATCCACCGCAAGATCTGCAAAGGTACATACTTGTCTGAGCTGGGCTTCAATATTGGAAGTGGTAACTTGCCCAGGATTGCGTATGGCTTCAGTCATGCTATCAACAATAGCAGTGCGAATGGTGTTTTGTAGATCAGGTGTAACTTCTGTGAGTGTCTTATAGACAGCCAAGGTGGAGATGTCAGCCACCTCATCAGCATTAAATTTAACATAGCTGGTTGAGGGGTGGTCAGTAGCAGCTAACACAGAACTACCTCCGTGGGGTGGTGGCGGTGGAAGGTCAGAACCTGACTCGTCACTATGATCACCATCATTTTTACCTTCACCCGAAGGTTTAGAACCACTGGTACTCTTGTCAGCATCATTATCAGCATCATCAGTGAGATCCACTGGTTTATCTTTGGAGCCAGTCACATTATCATGAATGACTGGCTTTTCCTTACCAGTACCTTAATCAGCATCACCATCAGATGAAGAAGATGATGAGGAAGAAGCTTATGAATCAGAAGGTACTGGCGAATCAGGAAGTTGTTGCATGATAAACTTACCAGTAGAAGGATCTTTGATGAACTTGAGAGGCCTCCATGTACCAGGCCATGGAGAAGCAGCTGGAGCCATACCAAAATAGTGATAATATGGCTGCTCGTTTATCTGTTCTAAAGTAGCCAGCCTCTCATAAACTTCTTCTCTTGCTGTTCGATCAAGCTGAGACAATAGTTCAGTCAGCTCTTGGCAAGGCAATTTGCTGGCTGAGACTATGGCAGTTTGAGGATCAATAATTAGCTGATCCACCAGCAGAGCAACTCTGGGAGTGATAGACGCTCCCCTATAGATGAAGTGAGGTACAACTTCATCAGGATTTGCCACCTGGCACAAATATGGTTTCTTTTCAGCAAAAAACAGTAGCCTGAGAAGAGTCAGTAGTGGCAGTAGCAGGGGTACCAGCATCCATAATGGGTTCCGCAGAGCCAGTAGCAGTAGTAGGTGACTGTGCAGTAGGTGAAGAAGCAGCATCTGCAGCACCTTTAAAGAAAATATCCGGTGTGGAATCAGACACCTGTAGATTACCAGAGAAATCCACAGTAATAAATTATCTCGATTGAAGATCAGAAACATCCAGAATAACATTAGTAGCAGCAGTATCCACCTTTTGCTCTTTGGAAACATAGCCAACATCCTAAAGAAACGAAGGCCAGGAATCATCATCAGCATGCAAGCCACCACTAGTAACCACTTCAGTAGTAGTAGCAGTTGTAGTAACAGTGGTAGTGGCAGCATCATCAAAAACAAGAACCTCCTGAACAATATTACCCTGTGCACCAGAGTCCGATGGAAAAGTAGCACTTGTACCATCATCCATGATAACATCCTGTACATTAGAATCAGATGGAAAAGTAGCACAAGTACTAGCATCCACAATAACATTCTGTGCATCAGCAGAATCAACAGCAGAATCAGCAGCTTTATCAGCACCCTTTGGTTTAGTGACAGGTTCATCAAGTAGAACATCCTTGACAATATTGTCAATTACCTTTTCAAGAACAGGACGATCCACTATGATTTCATCTTCCACTTCAGGTACAGTAGTGGAAGCAGCAATACTGGGAGCAGTATCACCACCAGCTGTAGAAGCAACAGTACCAGTATCAGCACCACCAGTAGGAGAAACAGTAGCACCAACACCAGTAGCAGAGGCAGCAATCTCATCAGTAGGAATAATAACATCTTTAACTTGCTCCCCCTCTACCTGTTCATCTACCCTGCTAAGAACTGAAACAATAGAACATTTTATGTTAACAACTGTAGAACCAAATAAATTTGACTCAACAATTGCATCTATTTTTGGTCTCTGGAGACAGACTGGTGATTTGGTCAACCCTTCGAATGAGACAGAATAAGGTGTCTGTAAGTACAGCTGTATCTCTGCTGACTCATTGGTGACACATGTTGACCCAGATAGTGTAAGAGTTCTAGCTGGTAATGATGTAGGAGTGAGACTCTTGTCATGATCCGAGTAACATAATGGCTGTGCAGTATCCTGAGCGGGTTCAACACGATGAGGACCCAACTCAAGTTTGCTTTAGGGGTCAGGTATGTGCTCTGCTGGTTGTACTGTCAGTAGAGGATATAGCATTAAGTTCAATTTAGAAAAATGTGGAAGTGTCTGGCTAGAAAAGTATGGGTTGCTACTCTTCTTAATACTAGTTTTAAAACCAGTCAGCTTGGGAGCCAAGGTTATACCTTTAACTCTACTTGCATTTTTCAAGTCAGCAGTTAAAAGATTTTTAGTTATGTTAGAATTTTCTGCTGTTTGTTCTAGAAACGCACCAGGTTCCATAGCCACATCCTTTACAGGAGCAGCAGTTGAGACTGGTGCAATCTCCCCTGTAGTGTGCTTGGAGCCTGCTTTTGCATGTTTGGATTTGCCTGTTACCAAAAAATAGTTAAGCAACGGATTCCAATACTAGAAGTGGATAGTCACTATATAAGACCAGAGATGTTCTTTATGATCAGAGAGCACTAGATTCTAATACAACTACTGCTTTACCAGTATGTGAGACGGTGGCTGTACTAGTTGAGATAGCTGGCTTCTTCCTTTTTACAGCTGGATTAAGCTGAGGTCCCTCCCCCTTAGCTGGTGCAGCACCAGAGGTAGTCGATTGGTTCACTCCACCTCGAGCAGCAAGATACTCAAGCATGCCTGGTGTCAAGACATTATATGGGGCAGCAGGAGCATCTTTTGGCATTCCCCCTTGTTTTGGAGGCAGGTTGAATGATTCATCAGCAATCTGCTGGTAAGCTTCACCCAGCTCATTTTCAAAAACAAGGCTCAAAAACTTTGGAAAGGGAATTAAGTGTGTTCGTTTGGGTGCCAGCACCATTTCCCTTAGACTTAAGTAAATTTCATCGGCATAATCAATATTTCGATTGAACAGCATCCCGTGACCAATCTTCAGCTCAAAATCTGAGCACTGATCAAAGCTCCCGGACTTCTGACTGATGCAATGAGTCAGCAAACCAAAGAAGTAATTCCACAGAGGTGGCATCTGCTTCCTTAAGGGCGTATGAGCCACTGGTCCATCAAACCCTATAATTTCCAGTACTTCTCTTCTAAACTCATCACTGGTTGGTGAATTAACAAATGGACCAATAGGTAATTGGAGAGCACGTCAGATGGCATCAACAATGATGGAGCAGGGTAGGGTTTTAGTCACCATGCCATGAATACATGGAACGTTCTGTTGAGTGGTGGCCGTGGTGGCAGTATACCAGAATCTGGCGAAACAAGCCGGATAAAGACGAGAAGGTATGCCGGCAATAGCTCGAGCCAGTGGTGATTGTCTTATGTAATCGATAAGCGTATTATAGAACATGTTGGCTTTGGATTTAGGAATTGAAAGGGCTTGAGCAGCATTGCCTCGCGATAGGCGAATGGAAGAGTGTTCTGGTGCATTTACAGCCCTAACAAGGCTTGGGTGCAGGTTGAACAGAGGGCCCTGCACCACTTGTTCTTCGATGACCGGTGGTGGTTGCTATTTCGGTTGTTGTGGTTCTACCGGTTGTTATTGCTGTGGTTGTTGTTCCTCTGGCTGGTTTGCAGCAGGTGGTGATTGATGTTGTTGTTGTTCTGCCATTGATGATTTCTTAGAAGATGGATGTATGAATTGATTTGAAGATTTGGGGATTTTAGAGAGAAGAGTGTGAATTTGAAAACTGAATAACCGAAGGTTATTATGGAAGATAAAACACTCTTTTAACCGTTGTGATTGGAAGAAAAAGGCAGGAGAGAGAAAATGGTAACTGCCATTAGCAGGCGCGTGGGCAGATGTGACAGACTGGCACACTTTCGAGGGGACACAGACTGTTGATTTGACGTATATATGGCTTGAACACTCATACCTCCCATTCAGCATTAAATGCATCAGGTTTTAATTCAAAAAATGATTTAAAAACCACAAAATAAGTTTTGTATTAAATACAAAATACTTTGTTACATTTAATATGTCATGAATTTAATTTAAATTATTGGGAGTAAATGAGTTTCAGATTTAAGGAATCATTTAATTTTGTGAGCTATTTATTATTTCAATTAAAAACATTTTGAGTAACCAAAGTATAAAAGACCTTGTTGTACTGAGTGTTTTACATGTAGGCAGTAAGGTAACAAAAATGACTTACTAGTTTGCCCTACATGTTGTAGAGCCAGGACACCAACAAAAATTGTCTTTTCTTTAAAGGTCAAGCATACCCAGCTCAGAGATGATATAGTTAAAACGTTTCTCATCTAAGGGCTTTGTGAATTGATCTGCTAACAACTGGTCTGTTGAAATAAAATGTAGCTCCACATCTCCTTTTTGAACATGATCCCTTATGAAAAGATATCGAACATCAATGTGCTTTGTTCTTAAATGCATCATAGGATTGTTGGTGATAGCGATTGCACTTGTGTTGTCATAGTAGATTGGAGTCTTTGTAACATGAACACCATAGTCTTTCAGCTGGCTTTGCATCCATAGTACTTGAGCAATACAACTACCAACAGAAACATATTCTACCTCAGCAGTAGATGTGGACACAGTATTTTGCTTTTTGCTCATCCAGCTGACTAGCCTACCACCCAGTAACTAGTAACCACCAGTAGTACTTTTCCTGTCTATTTTACACCCTGCAAAGTCAGCATCTGAATATCCAATTAGCTCAAAATCCTGGTCTTTGGGGTACCAAAGACCACGTTTAGTAGTAGCTTTCAGATACCGAAATATCCTTTTGACTGCTAGCAAGTGTGACTCTTTAGGATCAGCTTGATATCTGGCACAGAGACATGTGGCAAACATAATATCTGGTCTGCTGGCTGTGAGATAAAGTAGGGAGCCATTCATACCTATATATTCCGTGATATTGACTGGTTCACCATTGGGATCAGCATCTATTTTAATAGATGCTGCCATTGGGATCCCTATATCTTTTAAACAGGTCAGACTAAATTTCTTTAGCATATCTTTGATATATTTATCCTGACTTATAAAAATTCCATCATCAAGTTGTTTAATTTGCAATCCCAAAAAGCATTGCAAATCTCTTTGTAAGCTCATTTCGTATGTCTTTGACATAAGTTTTGAAAAATCTTGACAATGTTTCTCATTTTTAGATCCATAAATAATATCATCCATGTATATCTGTAATAGCAAGAGATCACCATCTGTCTCTTTTGAGAACAGAGTGGTATCAATTGTTCCAACTTTAACACCTATACCAGTGAGATACACATGATGTGTCTCATACCATGCTCTTGGAGCCTGTTTGAGGCCATAAAGAGCTTTGTCTAGCTTGTAGACATGGTCTAGATATTTACTGCTTATAAAATCAGGAGGCTGTTTGACATAAACTTCTTCTTGCAGCTTTCCATTTAGAAATGCAGATTTGACATCCATCTGGAATACCCTAAAGTTCATCTTAGCAGCATATGCCAAGAACAATCTGATAGCTTCCAGCCTAGCCACTGGAGCATAAGTCTCTCCATAATCCAATCCTTCTTCCTGTTTGAACCCTTGAGCTACTAATCTAGCTTTGTTTCTGATCACAATCCCATCTTCATCCATATTGTTCTTGAAAACCCACTTGGTACCAATGATTTTCTTAGTTTCATCATCAGGTTTAGGTACCAATGTCCAAACCTTATTCCTATCAAACTGGGAGATCTCTTCTTGTATAGCTCCTGCCCAGCTTAGATCTTTGATTGCTTCATCAAGACATTTAGGTTCAATGGTAGACACAAAATTTACATGCATACAAAAATTGCTGGTTGCATGCCTTCTTGTTTTAACACCACTAGCCAGATTACCAATAACTTGCTCAATTGGATGCTCTTTTGTCCATATAGTGTTATGAATAGGTGAGATTGTCATGGAACACACAGCATCTTGATCATCAGCTAGTTCAAAGGTATGAGCAGCAGTTGGAGACAACTGTTCAGTATTAATGTAACCAGTACCTGCTTGTGATCCTTCAGAACCAGTAGACCTATGTTCAAGTTGTAGGACTTCAGTAGAGCCAGTAGGTCTACTAGGTTTAGACACAGATGGAACAGAATGTTCCATCTCATCATCAAAGAACCCAGCAACATAGCTGGTTCCTCTTCATCATCAAGAGCTTGCTAAGTAGGCTCTTCAAACAATAACTCTTCATCTTCTTGACTGGGAGATGAGGCTGGGGCAGTTCCACCAAATGTAACATTAATTGATTCTTCAAAACAACCCCTTCTTTTATTGAAAACCCGATATGCCTTTGACATGTTGGAATATCCCAAGAATATACCTTTATCAGCCTTGACATCAAACTTGCCCAACTGATCCATATTGTTTAGAATGAAACAGGGAGTGCCAAATACATGAAGAAATGAGATTGAGGGTTTTCTTCCTTTGAGAACTTCATAAGCAGTTTTCTGATGTCTTTTCACTATTAAAGATCTATTCTGGGTAAAACATGCAGTGTTCACAGCTTTTGCCCAATATGAATTTTTCAGTCCAGACTCAGCTAACATAGATCTTGCTGCTTCAATGAGAGTTCTATTTCTTCTTTCTGCAACATCATTTTGTTGAGGTGTTCTCACAGCAGAAAAGTTCTGTGAAATACCTTTATCAGCACAAAATTCTTCTAATGTAGCATTTCTGAATTCTGTACCATGATCACTTCTTAGCTGTTTTACCAGTTACCCATTTAAAAGCTCCATTTTTTGATAAAATTGATAATTTCATCAGCAGCTTCACTCTTTTGCTTCAAAAAGAATACCCAGGTGTATCTGGAATATTCATCAACAATAACCAGTGTATACTTCTTCCTACTACAGCTGGCCACATTAACAGGACCAAAAAGATCCATATGAAGTAAATGAAATGGTTTCTCAACAGATGAGATTTGCTTTGATTTGAATGAGGCATGGTGATGTTTTCCTTTTTCATAACCAGGACACAATCTGTCCTTTACATAAGACATGGTGGGTAGCTCAGACACCAAACTTCTACTGGATAATTTGTGAATATCTTTGAAGTTGAGATGTGAGAGTCTCTTGTGCCATAACCACTTCAGGTTGTCTGTTGCCTTTGAATAAAAACAAGTATCAGTTGTTGTGACTGCTGTGTTCATGTCAATTTGATACATGTTTTCATGACGTTTTGCAGTCAGCAGTGGCTTCCCTGTCTTATCAAAAATAGCACCAATTTTCCTTCTGAATTGGACAATCTTATTCTTACTTGTCAGTTGGCTTATGCTGAGTAAATTATGTTTAAGCCCAGCGACATATGCAACATTTGAGAACGTAACATTCCCATTAGTCAAAGTACCAAAACCCTTTGTGTAACCCAATGAATTATCTCCATACGAAACAACTGGACCATCTTTTTCTTGATAGTCCATCAGCAGGGACTTACATCCGGTCATGTTTATGCTCAAATTGCTAATCGATGCTTGTTCCTTGATCTAAAGATCCTAGCAACTGATGCAAGGGATCCAACAGCATTGTAGACCTTAGAGTAAATGATCTTCTGATCTTGACAAAATATTGTCGCTAGAATAGTGCGACCCACTGAGTTGTGCTCTCATTGCCTTTCTTTGCGGTAGATATGATCGTGAAGGGTATTGATAAAATCTTGAATGCGCTCTTCTAGGATTTCAACATTGTTGTCTTCTCTCTGTTAATAGAGGTTGTATTCATCTCTGACAGCCATAATTCATTCTGCTAAGCGTAGCGTGAAATTGATTTTTGATTTACGGATGGCTTCGAGAATATCTTCAAATTTATCTGTGTCATTAATGAAGGTTATCATGTCGGAATCAGTAGATATGACCGGAATTCGATTTGAAGAAGAGTCTGGCTCCTCCTGATCTTGTTCGGATGGAAACTATGAGTTATCCAGAATTTCTTCATGTTTCTCTTCCTCGTCATCATTGGTATAATAGTCTTCTGAAGATTCGTCTGATGGACGGACTTCTACAGTAATGATACGTACAACCGCACGACTATACGGATTACGCATCCAAAGTCCTGAACCGCACACTAATTGCCATGTAAAATATATGGCATGGGTATAGCTGCACTCTATGCGCCTATACCATCTGATGTGAGTTTCGCATACTTGCATAAGGGTCTAGTATATTCTAGAAGAATGTACGGTATAATTAATTCAGATTCTTTTCCTTAAACAACAAAAGTTAGTTGGGATAAGATCGCATTGAATTAGGGATGAGATCCTATCAAAACCCTAATTCGTGAGCCTATAAATACATAGCTCCCAAACCCTAAAATCATCGGTTACTAATACGTAACATAACATACATATCATCGTACGAACAAGCTTCATACGATTTTTCATGTAAAGACTTTCAGGTATGTCACAAACTATAATTCCTTCATGTCTTTAGGCCACTCAACCCCGTATGCTGAGTTGTTGGTGGACTCTCAAATTGGCCACCCTGTCGGAATCGAAACAATGCCGATGTGGGTTATCCACGACTAAGGTCAGAGGTTCGAATATTGTTAGTCCTTAAACCCTATCAGGCACTTAAGCGTAGGTTCACCTTGACCTCGTGAAAATATGCTTGATCATTTGGCGCCATTCATGGGACCGGTTGTGCAAACAAATAAGATTGGAATTTGTATCGTGTATGATTTTTTATATGTATCTTCTTTCCGTAAAACATTTTTGTTTAATTAATTGGTCACTTTCAGGTTTTCAAAATTTTCAGCAGTTATGGGTGGAGCAAACAAGAATGCCAAAAATCAGGGGCGATCGGATTCTCCAGTAAGTCCAGGGTTTCAAACACCTACCGCGACTGTTATGAATACACCACTGACGCCATCTGCACCAGTCAAAGGTACATTGAAGCCTCCATCGGCATTAACTGCGAAACAAGACCATCTGCATCAGAAACAGTCCTAAAAGAACCATCAACGAATTGGTGGCACTCTCCCGATGGAAGCGTGTTAGAAACAGGAACTAGTTTCAAACCATTTGAAGATCTACCTCCAAAAAATCTGAGCTTTGGTTCTCCAAGCGAAACCATTCCACCGGGTTTCAAAGTTAAAACTACCTGTGTGGGCACCATACCAATCATCACTTCGGTTGAACCCGAAACTCCTATCGGGAGGGTTACCATAGAGAATGCTGAGGAAAGAATCAGACAGATGGGTCTAAAAAACCCAGATGGTTCATATATTATGCTGACACCACAACAAGGGTCAACGACATATGCGTCTTCACAACCAATTTTTGATGTTGCAAGCAATCAATACAGTAGAACACATTATGTCCCAGCTCAATCTAACAGCTTTATATCTCAGTTGCAGCAAGTTGCGATGCCGCATTTGGCACCAGCTTTTAATGAACCAGCATGAGTACAAGAGTTTATGAACAACTGGTTCACGGTAATGCAAGGACAAAAAGCTAAACAAAGTCTTGAGTTAGCTCCTACAACAGAAAAATTTGTTCCTCATATTGCAAATCATCCTTTTATAGTAACGCCTATGTTACCTTTAACATTGGGAAGTTATGATGGGTTGTCAGATCCAGATGATTTTTTGCAAAAATTTGAAGGAACCCCAAGAACACACAGTTGGGGTGACGCAGTAGCATGCCATATTCTACCAATAGTGCTACGAGGAGTAGCAAGGGAATGGTTCAATAACTTGCCAGCCCAAAGTATTACAGGCTTTGCGGATTTGCGCTCAAGATTCTTATTAAATTTTCACAATCTGCGCGCCCGCAAAAGAATACATGTCGAATGCCACGACATTAAGCAGAAACCAAAAGAAAGTTTGGGAGAAATCATAGACAGGTACACCAAGGAGGTGGCCAAAATCCAAGACCTCCCAGAAAGTCAGAAGGTGTCTGGCTTTATATATTGCATAGACACATAAAGACATCTATCTTTGTGGCAGCGGTTGCGCAGAAGAGTGCCGAATACTTTTGCAGAAGCTATAAAAGAAATGCATGATTATATGTGTGCGCAAGAAGACATAAAACAAAATTGTGGAAATACCTCTTCAAGCATAGATATTTATGGCGATTATTATCGGGCGCAATGAAGAGAGTCAAAATCTGGCAAGCGCTATGGTAGTAATAGGCCATCCCGAGGTGGTAATTATAATAGTGACAAATATCGCAAATTTAATAATAACAAGGGGGAGGAAGTCAAAGGTTTAAAAATAACCACGCTAATAATGTTGCATTGATAAAAGACCTCACGAAAACACTAAAAGAAATATTGGCTACGGAGGCAGTATGCAAAAGCTTTGATCCTCCGATACCTTTGTCAAAATATGGGAATATAGACAAAAGCAAATTTTGTGATTTTCATCATGATTATGGTCATGAAACCAATGAATGTCAGCATCTAATTGAAAAGGTAGTTGCAGAACTTAAAAGAGGAAGATTGTAACACTTAAAGAAGGGTGGAAAAGCATCAAGTAAGAAGCCAAAAGGAGAAAAAGAGTATCCATGGCAAAGAAAGATTGATGGAAGGGAAACAGAGAAAACTATTAACATGGTCATCATCGGACGAGCAAATCAGTGACGCAAATTAGAATTGCCAGAGGAATGGGAAAACACTTCCATTCTATTCCAGGCGATAGCGCAAGAACCATCAGATGCGCCTATCACAATAAAGGGCGCATTAAAGGTTGTGGGTACATCATAAAGAGATTGTACGTAGACACTGGTTGCATCATCGATATAATGTACGAACATTGTTTCCGGTTGCTGCCTGGAGCGGTACGAGCTAAATTAATAGTTCCCAGCACCGCATTATTAGGGTTTTTTGGGGAGTCCGCATGGCCAATTGGGATTATCGAGTTGGAATTAGAGCTGGTAGATGATGATAATAAGGAGTTAGAAAGAAATACAACACTAGACTTACCTGTAGTAAGGTCTTACTCAAAATATAATGCGCTTTTAGGATGCACAACTTTGCAAAAGTTGGCAGCCATTCCTTCCAGGGTGCATGGTCTTATAAAATTCCCAACTCCATTAGGAATCGCGACGATAAGGTCAGAAACACAAGACACAAGTGTTGCGGCTGTAGAACAAGCTGAAAAATAGCCAAGTGAAGAGGAGCATCTACGAAGCTGCATGATCATCGCAAATCCGCGATATCCTGATCAAAAAATCAAAATCGGCGGAGGATTGTCTGATGAAACAAAGTTTAAACTCCGTAACATATTATCCTCTAACACAGATGTCGTTGCATGGAAAGAAGCAGATATGACCGGGGTACCAAGGGAAATAGCTGATCATAAGCTTAATGCAAACCCAAGTCTTATGCCAGTATGCAAAAAGAAACGCGTTATGGCACCAAAAAGAAGTGAATGGTTAAAGGTGGAAGTCGACAAGTTGGTTAAAGCAAATAGATTGCGAGAAGTGCGGTACCACGGTACTGGTAAAAAAGCCTGATGGGTCTTGGAGAATGTGTGTCGATTTCACAGATATTAATAAGGCCTGTCCTAAAGATAATTATACTTTACTAGAAATAGACTTGAAAGTCAAATCGCTAGTTGGTTCCCGATATAAATGTTTCCTGGATGCATACAAAGGATACCATCAGATACATATAACAGCAGACAATGAGGATAAAACTGCCTTTCACACCAGCCAAGGCATTTATTGTTATACAAAGATGCCGTTTGGGTTAAAGAATGTTGGAGCAACATATAAACGCGTAATAGACGAAGCTTTTAAAAGTCAAATTGGCAGAAATTTAGAAGCGTATGTCGATGATTTGGTAATAAAAAGCACAATAGAGCAAAGTTTATTGGATGATATATTAGAAACGTTTGCGTCATTAAGAAAGATAAACATGAAGCTCAATCCGTCAAAGTGTAGCTTTGGAGAAGAAGAAGGGAAGTTTCTTGGTCATATAATCATTGAGCGCGGAATACGCGCAAATCCGAAGAAAATAGAATCCATCCAAAGTATGCCATCGCCTAGAAACAAAAAAGAGGTGCAAAGTTTGACGGATAAATTGGTCGCGTTAACAAGATTCTTATCAAAATCCGCAGAGCGATTGTTGCCCTTTTTCGGGACATTGAAAAATTGCTTAAAGAAAACGGATTTCAAATGGATAGAGGAAGCAGAAGTTGCTTTTCAAGAGATGAAAAGGATGTTAAAGGAATTGCCAATGATGACTGCTCCGATTGCAGGAGAGACATTAATACTTTACTTAGCGGCATCAAAAGAAGCGATAAGTTCAGTATTGATAGCAAATAGGGGGCAGATACGCACTTCAAGTTAAAACTTAGTTATTTCTTATTTACTAGACATTTAAAATTTTATGTAGTATGATGTGCGAACAGGTGCAAATGCCAGTATATTTTGTTAGTAAAGCCTTAACAGGAAGTGAATTAAATTACCCCGCTTAAGGAGATATTTACAAGCGCATCCAATAATGGTCTTAAGGGACCAACCAATAAAGCAGGTATGATAAAAAACAAAATATTGTCAAAAGACTAAAATTGCTTGAAAAATTCTTGCAAATTTACATTCGTTGATAATTATTGAGCAGGTGCTATAAAAACCAGAAAATTCTGGTCGCATGGCCAAATGGGCTATTGAATTAGGTGAGCATGAGATAAGCTTCTCACCAAGAAGTGCGATAAAAGGGCAAGTCCTAGCAGATTTTCTGGCTAAAATAGCTGGAGACATTGAAATCTCGCACGAATAAAAGGAAATTCCACCTCCACTCAAACAGTTGTGGGAAATGCACACAGATGGGGCCTGTGGTCCAGAAGGCGCAGGGACAGGAATAGTTCTAAAAAGTCCAGAAGGAGAAGAGTATACCTTAGCACTAAATTTTAGCTTCCCCGTAACAAATAATGAAGCTGAATACGAAGCATTATTATCTGGAATGCGAGTAGCGAAATACTTGGAGGTAAAAGAGTTATCAGTATATGTTAATTTACAGTTAGTTGCAAATCAATTCAACCGGATATTCTAAGCGCATGATGAGTCAATGCAAGAATTCCTGAAACTTGTGCAAGAACTTGCGGTAGACTTCAATATATTCTAGATAATGCAGGTCTCAAGAACGTTGAATAAAAAGGCGGATGCATTCAGTAAGCTGGCGGCCTTAACGTTCAACCATTTTAAAAAGAAATTTGGGTGGAGGAAGTGAAAGTTAAATCCATTGATACAGATGACATATCTGCTGCAGTCGAAGAAGATGTACCAAGTTGGATGACACGGATAGTAGAATTTTTGAACATTGGAACTTTGCCAATAGATTCAACAGAGACAAGGAAAATTAAAATGAAAGCACCAATGTATTTTCTAGAAAAGGCATCCTATATAGAAAATCTTTTTTGGGACCTCATTTGAGGTGTCTTAATCCAACTCAAGAAGATACAATTATACGGGAAGTACATGAAGGGATGTGCACTTTGCATTCAGGACACAAAACAGTTGCATCTAAGATAATGCGGCTTGGGTACTATTGGCTATCAATGTACAGAGATGTCGCAGAGGTAATACGCAAATGTTGGTCAGGTCAGCTGCATGCACCGGTAAGCAAAGCTCTGCGACATTCAATGATACCAGTCGCGTCTCCATGGTCATTCTGCAAATGGGCAATTGATCTAGTGAGACCATTCCCTGCAGGACCAGGAGGGGTAAAGTTTTTGGTTATGGCCATTGATTACTTTACAAAGTGGGTAGAAGCCAAACCGCTCAAAACAATTTCGGGCAAACCAATCCGCAATTTTGTATGGGAGAGCATCGTCTGCCGATTTGGAATATCAAAATAAAATAGTAAGTGACAATGGTACACAATTTGAAGATAACCTATTCAGTGATTGGTGCCAAGAGCTAAATATACATCAAACGTTCACATCAGTTGCACACCCCCAGGCAAACAGCCAGTGTGAAGTAACAAATCGAGATATCGTGTTAGGTATCAAAGCAAGACTTGGGTTGTGCCAAAGGGGTTGGATAGATGAACTACCAAACATGCTGTAGGCACACCGCACGACCCTAAAAGGTGCGACTAATGAAGCACCTTTCAGTTTGGTGTATGGGTCCGAGGCTGTAATACCCGCAGAGATAAATGTACCAACCATGTGCATAGCTTCCTTTGATGAAAGTAGCAATAGCGAAGAACTGTGTGAAAACCTAAATTTTCTTGAAGAGCGCAGGGAAATGGCGGCAATAAAAGAAGCAATCAACAAGCAAAGAATCGCAAGCTATTATGATAAGCGCGTACAACCATTATCTTTCCAATTGGATGATTTGGTATGGCCGAAAAATGAAGCAAGCACAGCGGAAGACATGGGTAAACTTGGACCTAAATGGGAAGGACCATAGAAGGTTATTGGTGTAAGCGATACAGGGGTGTATCGGTTAGCGAGTTTGGATGGAAGAGCAATAAAGCGCACCTGGCATGCACAAACACTTAAACGATGCTACTTATAAAAAAAACAGAGGGATTGATCACCCCAAAGCAACTGTTTGATATTTTTTATTATGTAATTTTTGATTTTCCATTGTAAACATGACAACTAAGTGTTGATCAAAAGATGTTTGAAATAAATTGAATCATTCAGTTTAAGCCAATAACTTGTGTATTTTTACATTTGTTGATTGCATGCCCCTAAGCTGCATAGGGACACACTCCGAGTCTCAAGTGTCATAGTTTAGTTTTGTTACTAATACTATTTTTTAATGGTGATAGTAGTAAAACATTGGATTATTTCAAATGCGTGTACACCTCGCAAGACGGAGACTTGCACAGTCTAGACTATATAATACAAGTTTGGGTTACTTGTTAAAAAATACCCGGACATTGGCGTGGCTAGAAGACTCTTGAATAAAGATATTGGTTTGTCTTAAATACGGATAAATTGCATTGGATTGCTTATGCGTAAAATACTTATAAATTGTTTTATAAAAGTCTTGAGTATAATCTTACAAGCATTGGTTTGCTTACTTTGTGTATAACATTGGATTGTTAGGTCAAGAATAAAAAGATCATGGTAAGATTGAGGAGTCGCTCCCGTCATGAAGTCATGGCATTTATTCTAAATTAGAGTTATGACATGCATAAAAATTGTAATGAATCATTATATCCGCCATAATGATTTCATAAAATACAATGATATAATTGCAGATAACCAATAGAAATATTCGATTATAATAGTTGAACCTAACAATTACAGTTGGGCAAAAAATATAAAGTCTAACGCTTAGTATAAAAGCGTGACTTGTACAAAATATAAATTAGTATATGCTAATAAAAAGAAAAAATATAAATAAAAAAGGGGTGGCTTCGTTGGAACGTTGCCTTACACTAAGAAGAATATGCCATCCTCGCACGCAGCGATCAGATGCATACCCTGCTTTAAACAGAAAATAAAAATATAATATAGGGATGTCACAACCCGAACTTTTCCGACCAAGTTATTTAATCTAACTTTCATGAATTAAAATTTTCAACTTGACTAATAGTTTTGATAAATTAAATCTTGATTTATTTTTGGGATTTGTAAGGCTCTAAGGTTATAATTAAGTCATGTTTAATCAAGAGTTTTTTTGAACATTTGCATAATATCTTGAAACCCTAGCTTATCACCATAAAACCTAGATTTGAAATATATATATATATATATATATAATATATATATATATATATATATATATATATATATATATATATATATATATATATATATATATATATATATATATATATATAATAAGTTAATGAGTAAACTTATTAATCAAGTATTTAGAATAAAGACTTGTGACTAAGTTACTTAGACATTAAATCATAAGTTAAGACTTTCTCAACACTTCATCATTTTCACAACTAGTCTTGACACTTTGTACCTAGCCATTTCTTTCACTTAACCAACCTTGATCTATCTTGATTAGAACCTAATCTTAGCTTACTTTCTTACCCTTAGACATACAAATTAACCCCTTAGATTATACATTAGGTAAACTACACAAGTACATGTACATTTAAGAACTAAAAATTGACAAGAACTCTCCCACCATCATCATCATAATCGTCCACCATCACCATCATCATCTTAAAATATCTTCATGCAAGACTTAACCCATGCACACTACCACCTTCTCCTATAAATATCTAAGATATTTCTTTCCATTCAAAACACCATCATCATCATTTGCATGCTCAATTAATGAAGGAGGTTAGTCATCTCATCCATTGCATCTCCATATGCCACCTCCACCACCACCTCATCACCACCATCATCATCCCATGAACTCTTCCTCTCCAAGGAACCTCCCATGCAAAACATCATCATTAAGGTTGCATGATCATTTAATGGCAACTAGATGAGTCATCCCCTCCTTTGTTCTCCTTATGCCACATCGCCACCCACCATCTCTATATAAACCCCTCACTTGCTCACTTCTTCTCATTTTTGATCACCATCACTCACTCACACTTCATATTTACAGATCTAAAACTCTCTCTTGTTCATCTTCTTGAAGCCCTAAGATCATATATCTTCAAGGAATAACAAACTATCTAATTCTATTCATCATTTCTAGTCATCTTCAAGAACATTCATGGTCTAATTGCTTGATCTAGAGTGTTTAATCACTCAATGATGACTATATAGCTAACCATAATCTTGATGTTAAATCAGTAACCTTAAGTTCTCTACATGTCCTATGTCTTAAAATGAACCTTAAGTCAGGTAATCTAAGAATTAGGGAACAGACACCCTAATTGACGCAAATCCTAAAGATAGATCTATCGGGCCCAACAAGCCCCATCCAAAGTACCGGATGCTTTAGTACTTCGAATTCGTTTTTATCATGTCTGAAGGATTTCCCGAAATGATAGGGGATATTCTTATATGCATCTTGTTAATGTGGATTACTAGGTGTTCACCATATGAATGATTTTTGTCTCTGTGCATGGGACGTATATTTATGAGAACTGGAAATGAAATTCTTGTGGTCTATTAAAATGATGAAAATGAATAATTATGATAAACTAATGAACTCACCAACCTTTTGGTTGACACTTTAAAGCATGTTTATTCTCAGGTGTTAAAGAAATCTTCCGTTGTGCATTAGCTTATTTTAAAGATATTTGGAATCATTCATGGCATATTTCAAAAGACGTTGCATTCAAGTCGTTGAGTTCAGTAAAGATTATGATTAAGTAAATGACAGATTAGATCATTTATAGATGGATATTACGATATGGTATGCATGTCTGTCAACTTTCGATGTAATGAAAGATTGTCTTTTAAAACGAATGCAATGTTTGTAAAATGTATCATATAGAGGTCAAATACCTCGCGATGTAATCATATGTTATTGTATTCATTCTTATGGATTAGGACGGGTCTTTACATGTGGTATCAGAGTGGTGGTCTTAGTGAACCAGGTCTGCATTAGTGTGTCTAACTGATAAGTCATTAGGATGCATTAGTGAGTCTGGACTTCGACCGTGTCTGCATGTCAAAAGTTTTGCTTATCATTTCTAGTCGGAAATCATCTGCTCATCATCCTTAGAAAATTACCTGCTTATCATTATTAGTCTAGACACGTCTTGCTACATTAATTGCATGAGTAGTGTATAGAAAAAATTCATATCTTAGTGTATCTGCTAAATCATATCTTATCGTATATGTTACTTTAAACTTTGCCTGACATATCCCGCAAATTCCTCCGTAATCTACGAAATCTTTTGATCTCTATATATAGATATCCTATGTAAATAGAATACCACCCGATAGCCGGAAAATTATTTTATATCAAAAAATCCTTTATCCAATCGTACGAAATGGAATTTGTCATCAGTTCAAGTCACTCGGATTCCAAAATGGAATCTCACTCAAGCTCCGAAAGCAGTGTGACCGAAATAGATCAACCAATCAGTCATCACCTATTCTGGATGAATTGGGGATGGGTTCGTAGCCTCCTCAATCATTGGAAACAAGAAGAAGGCGATCCTTTCCATCCACCACATTGCCTTCTTGGCGAAGAACCTGAAGTACTTACCGGCGAACCTGTTCGAGACACCATTTTCTCTCTCATTTCCAGGGTATCTCGTCACGATTATATACTACATCAAATTCTAGATTTTATTTATCCGCTCGTCCGAACCGACAATCACCCCGGTGTAATAGAAGAAGTCAACGAGCTTCACGCTCGGGTAGTGGCTTTGGAGAATATGGTGCAGAGATTACAAACACCAGCACCACCACCAGCAGCATAACCAGTACCACCATCATCAACACCAATAGTACCATTACCACCTCCAACCACAACTGCGTCATAAACCTCAACTTCACAATCTGTCCTACGAGCATCAACGTCATACGCACCATAGATACCAAGGAGTACGAACAACAATAACTGACGAAGTATTAATTCATAACTTCATTGGAGAAACATTCCGCGGCGATTATATAATCTCTAAAGTCTTAGAGATTATCTAATCTAGCCCTAACCATAAATCAGTTAAGCAAACCAAAATGATAGAAGGAAGAGTAGAAACCCTGACAAAAATGGTGTGTGATTAACAAGTTAAACTTGTTTTACCAACATCATCAACAGTACCGTCAACGTCACCAGCATCGTCAGTACAGTCAACATCAGAATCAACAACACCTATAACATCACAAACTCCGTCAGTTCAAGAATCACTGTGGACATCATTACGAATCAATAACGCGTATATTGTATCAACAAGTTATGAAGAATTAACTCATTCCCTCTGAAGAAATTATATATATATTTTATATATATATATATATATATATATATATATATATATATATATATATATATATATATATATATATGTATATGTATATATATTGTGAAATAAAAATAAATCTTTCCATGCTAAGCTACTGTGTGTGAATCTTAACTACTCGGTTAATTCATATTATAGATATGCAATAATGTACGTCCCTCGCCCGCGACTTAACTATCGTTAACTACAATCTCTGTCTCAATTCAACAAATTCCAATTCCTAATAAATCAAGTATATATTTGATTTTACACTTCATCATTGATGTAACCGAAACTTTTCAGATAACATCATTCGTACTTTGCAAAGTTCACAAGAATTTAACAAAAACCAACATCACCTCTCAACAAATAACGAAGTATTAATTCATAATTTCAATATTATTGAAGAAATACTTATGTAATCTCTAAAGCCTTCAAGGGATTATTCAATTCTAGTTCCAACCGTAAATCGAATGAGTTTAATTTAGTATTAACTCATTAAAATCTATGTTACATCTGAGGAGAATATATACATATATATTTTCATAAAGATTGTAATAAAATTCTTATGTACAAAATATTAATTGTGAAATTTTTTTTAACGGGTAGGTAATACCCGAGATATATATTCACAATTAATATGTTACATTCTTCGAATCAGATTAAGAAAATTATCAACTATACTTCCTACTTTCACAATAATATACATTCTTTTATAAAAATCAAAACAACCATACTCATTCAAACCCAATTACATATTCTGATTTTGAAATCTCAGAATTCAATTCGAGATATAATCGGTACCACCACTTTTAGATTCCTACATCTTTCAAAGCTATACTTTGACTTCAAACCTGTGTTAGAACATCAAATGTATATAAATGATTACAATCTGTGTTCAAACCCTTCGAAAATCTCTGAAGACACTTCAAATAATGAGCAATCAAGATGATGATCTAACCACATATTACCCACAGTTAGGTACTTAAAAAGCTCTCGAAACCAAAGTCATAATTCAACACATATCTGTGCCAGATCTTTTGGCATTTATTAGCAAAAATAACCTTGCAATTCCTGTGCAAAGTAGCAAATTATATCACAGCTCCAGCAAGACAACTTCGATTTTTCATTCGGAGTAGCCTTATCATAATTTTGATATATGTGATTACCCTTTTGTTATCGGGGAATCTTTCATATTCCACCACATTAGCAATAAACTTACCAACAACTTCACTGATCCTGGGCATTCCGAAGAATCATTATATTTATCGAAACCTCATCATTTACTCATTCGCATCTTGTAACGAGAATTGCTATACGAATCATCGGGAATTAGTAATTAGTATTTTGAAATCTCGAAGCATGTCTACGCCAACAGTTATATGTGTACATATAACGTCTATCTCCTGAACTTACATACTTAAATGTGAAGTTTCTGAAAAACACCCTGAACTGCGGAATAGTTCTCGAAATGTTGATGAAGCAGCAAAAACTATAAAACGGCCTTAACAATAAAAAGTTTGATGATGATGAATAGTATGCTGGCAAAGCGCAGAAAAATAGAAGTTTTGGAACTGGAAAACGGATTGAGCAAAGTATGAAGGAGGCTGTGGACAAATCACAAAGACTGAACCTGCCTTTAAAGAATCCAAATGATTCAGTATCTGCTGAAGTCATTAACGAATATCTTGCTCCTGACTCTAAACCCCTGCAAACAATACCCTTCATCATCCTCTGATATTAGAAATTCTAATATATCATCGTATCTTTCATTATAAATATCCTCCATATTTCTGAAGATATTTCCATAACTATTCTTATCTGAAATCTTTAATCTCATCGCGCTATCTATATTACATCATAAAAGAAACTATTTTAGTTTTTAAATTCTGAAACATTTAAGTTTAAAATAGGAATATTTTTGGAATAATGTTGGGAACTGAAGCATGAGTTAGTATAATATAATGACACTTGATCAACGTGATTATATTACAGTAATTCATGCTGAGTTTCTAAATGGAACGTGATGATTCACAGATCATAACGTCATCATTTGCTGTGTTACACGACTCTTATATTCTATTTAATCTCTAAAATATCAAGAAAATATTTCTTGATGATTCGGTCTTTTCCAGGGAATTCTGATAATTTACCAAATCAAGATCTGGCCATTACCATTTCCTTCTTAGAACATTAATAATGTTTATTCTGAAATTTATATCTGCGAATTCTAGACCATTACAAGCGGTGCTTAATCGCAAGAAGAAGAAACGAAAGGATAAAATTCTGAAATAAAAATTGGGGTATAAATCGCAGCAAATAAAAGAGAGCATTAACTGTGGATGACAATGATTATAGAAGACAGAAGCATAGACTTTGAAATATAAGGGAAGATATAAAGCTCAACGACAAACCAGAAATTATAAACCATATATATCGATGCGTATGGCAATATAAAGACACGGGAGAACTAAAAACACTATAAAACCAAGTGTATAGTAGAAGTAAATAGATTCTTCCGGCGGTAGATGAAAAAGAAGAATGACAGATATGAAGGTAAGGAGTATATCAATAATCAGAAATGGATGGAGCATATTGACAAATACTTTAAAGTATGAGCTGAGGGAGAAAGAAGAGAAGGTGTGAGTTGTAAGGAAATGAAGGGAGTGGATTTATAATAAAATATCCGACAGAGCAATCAAAATGGATGATCGCATTTAAAGCGGATCCTAATTTCCTTAATCAAATCCTATTACGAAGATTTTCTCCAAATCTCTTAAACTTGGAAATCAATCCTATCTACGTCAAAAGATATGACGAATCTATACCTACTCATTTCACTCTTTTGGTAATAGCTTCACTCGTACTCTTCACAAAATCAAATGATTTTATCCATATTACTCAATGATGATAAAACCCTAATCTTCAGCTTATATGCGTCATGAAAACATACTTATTGTCAGCCATGACCATCTCAATCAAATTTTGGGACGAAATTTCTTTAACAGGTAGGTACTGTGACAACCCAGAAATTTCCGACCAATTTAAACTTTAATCTTAATATATTCCCGACACGATAAGCAAAGTTTGTAAGTTGAATCTCAAGAATTTTAAACTGTGTTCATACATTCATTTAAGCTCGACCAAATTCCAAAGATTCACGAACCATTATAGGAACGGATATGATTGTATATGTATATATGTATATATTATAACTTGAAAATGTTAGCAGGTATTAGATGTATAATACTTTACATAAACGTATTTATTTCAAAATATATTTAGAATAATTATCGATGAAATTAAAAGATAATATCAAAAGATTGAAATATCAAATACATTGAATTATGATTTCGAGTCTCTATTGAGAGGTCCACTTTGATTTAGAAAAACCTTTCCTTTTTAACGATATTCGGAATAAATGGAAAAGTGATCTTCGAGTAAGGACAAAGTGTCAAGAAGTGAGAGCAAGACAGATTGGTGGAAATTTCTGTTAAATTCCAATTCATGCCTTACAATAATTGCCTTGTGACTTTTGATAAGATAAATTAATTAACATTCATATTAGGTATTGTGAAAGTAAAATTACAGATTATAGGTAAATTAGAGAATAGATATGGACAAGTTAAATAGATCAACATTTTACATTAAGATGATTCCTTACGTTTGATTTTCCTTTAGACTTAATCCTACGAGTCATGATTAAACTAGAAGTTAAAACCTTGAAACCTGATATGATTTATATATGATTTTTACTTTCATAAACGAAAACGTCATTTCGATATAATAGACTTTTTTTAAGAACGTTTTATGACATAACAACTTCTTCTATTATAACCGTTGTGATAAAATGATTTGGAATATAAAGTAATTGGAATATTAAAATGTCTTTGTAAACGTTTTATATAAATAAAGTATATCAATTTTAAACTTTAAAAATACAAATGTTACGAAATAGTAATTCTTGATATTTAAACAATTCCTAAATACGTAAATTTTGAATATCATTAGTTTTGAAAAACTATATGTTAAGTAAAGAGTTCAAACTTATATTTTGAAATGAAAATATATATTTTAACTTAGTCATAAAACGTCCTGATTTAAAATAAAATATTTTGACAAATAAAGAGTCACTGATTTATAGAAGCAAATGACCACAACACTCAATTTTACAAGTTACATTTATCACAAAATAATTTATTGATGAGTAAGTCAAAGTATTAATAAGGGTACACGTCGTGTAACATAAAAGGCTAGTTTTCTAAACGTACGAAGGTGCACTCGAAAAACCGAAAGTGGTACACGAGTCGAGTGACAACGTCCGTGTCATTTGAGTAAAAATTATATTTTTACCATGAACGTAAATATAATATAATATATAATTAATTATATGAATTAAATAATAATTATATAAAATAATATGTAGAAAATATTGACAAAGGAAGGTTATGCGAATATAAGGAAAGTTATACGAATATGTTGGTGACTTAATCCATGTTTCAGCTCCTAGTCTATAAATGGAAATCGAGTTCTAGATCCAAATTCATTTCTCAATCTCTCGTCATCTCTATATATAACAGTATATTATTATTATTATTATTATTATTATTATTATTATTATTATTATTATTATTATTATTATTATTATTATTATTATTATTATTATTTTTATTAATCTTAATATTATTATGAGTAGTATTAGTAGTATACATAAAATACTACGATGAGGGTACGCGCGAGTTATTTTAAAAATGGGTTTTGCGAACGGGATAGGGCTAAGGAAAATATGGGTTATAGCTATGGAGGTGATGGGTAATGTTCATGGGTATGCTCATGAGGTCAATCTAGTGTTTATCGTCTCTGTTGCGTTTACGTACCTTTCCTGCAATATTGAATCTCAATATTGATACGTGAGTACTCATAATTTAATTTTTACATACTAATAGTGTATCCCTGACTAGTGCTCGAGTATATAGGATTGTGCATGCTGGTACTTTTGATATTGCCATTAGATAGGATGTGTTGAATCTTGAATTAGTTACATATGCGGTTGAGATAAGGTATAAGATATTCATGTCGTTGGAAAGCTAGCGAAAAATTAAGAACTTTTCATTTAGATATCTAATGGTTTCGATGAACGGATTAGAAGTTATAGTCAATTAAATCTTTGTATTATTATTAAAAATGATTATTACTATCGTCGTTACTATCGTCGTTATAACTTTTATCTAATTATTATTATTATTATTATTATTATTATTATTATTATTATTATTATTATTATGATAATTATTATTATTATTAATATCTTTATAAATAAAAAGTGTTAACATCAAAAATTGTTATTTTTATTATTATTACTATCGTATTTATCGTTAAAATTATAATCAGTATTATTATTAATATTATTATCATTAAAATAGTTATTAAGTATTATCATTAAGATTATCATAATATTTATTATCATTAATATTATTAAAACTAATATTAGTAACACTTAATTTTTTTGATTACTATTATTATCATTAAAATGAACACGTTATAAAAGACAATTAAAAGTTATTAAACGAATCGATTAGGAAATAATAAGTATGAGTATCATGATGAAACTAAAATATTGTAAGATATTAATTTAGACAAAATTATTGTTCTTATTATTTTATCATTACTATTATTAAAAGTATCTGTTGGTCCCTTGATAACAACATGAGTATTGTAGAGGGGGGGGGGGGGGGGGGTGAATACAATTTCTTTTAAAATAACTTAACAGTTAAACACGATTAGTATTCAAGCATGCAAATAAACAGAGTCACAGGTAATTTTCAACAGTTATTCTTTATTGATTGAATCACAAAGAATCACAACTATCCTTGGCAGAATGATAGTTGGTTGATACAAATTACCTAGATTATAGCTATGAGGTAAACTAACAGCTATTACACGTTTTGACTCTATAAAAATAAAACTCACACCACTAGTTGTTACAATAGTGGATACAACAATTTATAGTAGTCCTATTAACCGTGTAATGGTTCTATTGTCCACTGGTACATCGGATGTCTGTACTTGTGAGGACAACTACATCAGAGGGCATGCTCTCCTCTTTCTTCTTTGGTAGCTATTTGCAAGAACACCCCAATTCGGTTTGGCACCACTATTTGATTATACAAATAGAATGTTGTATTCCCTAGGTGTTGACAAAGTATAACCCATGTCTGCACATGCGTTAAACTTCTGCATTCCCACGTGGTCTTGTAAGGTCACTTTTCAGCCACCGACGCGTGTCCTTTTCTGTTCAACTTTGTCTTAGACCTCTGTTGAATAGTACCATTGATGTAGACCACTCGAGAAACTACTATGCTTATAATGGAGCATAGCTGTCTTGAGTAGTAAGCTGCATTCCAGCTGTGCTGGTTCTTCATTGCTGAGCCACTTCATGTTCTTGATTTGCTGAGTACACATCCTGTGCTGATTGAAGAACACTGTCTACCTTGTGCTGGTAGACTGAGCAGCAAACTAAACACTCTACACAGCAATATATGCTGTCTATACAATAACAAACTTGTGCTAACTGTACATAACATTTTAGTGCAAATAAATCAAAGTTTTGTCATAATTAAATCCTTAATTATTTTGGGGACTCAACAATCTCCCCCTATTTGATGATGACAAAACCTATGACATATAGAGAAAACACTAAAGCCAGCACCGAGGGACCTTATGAAAAATAGGCAGTAAATTTGTCCCTTTTTAAGTTTGTTTTTGGGATCTTTTGTTGAGTTATCCATATCTTATAAATTGATATGATTTTGAAGATAAACTCATTTCACTTTCATTACAATAGAGAATGTACAATAATTACAGCAACAGCAAAATGAAAAGTGAATTAAACAAAAGATACAATTTGAGCACATAGGAGACTATCTATCTTTATCTTTATCTCGTTCTTCTTCAGATAGCTCCCCTTGTTTGATTCTCCAGGCTTCAGGAAACAGATAAGGTACATCAGCGGGGCTAAATAAAGGGATATGATGAGGTAGAATGATGGGGCCTCTTCCGGTTGGTCCTTTACCAGTAGATTGCTTTCCTTTAGGATTTTGAGAAAGAACTTCTTCTACATTCACTACTGGTGCATTCCCAAACATTGTTGCTTTCTTGAAGAGCTGTTGGAGTCCAGATTTAAGTGTATTTTTGATAGCACTTTCACCCTTACCGATGAAATACTCCAAGATCTCCATCCATTCACTAAATCCTAGGGATCTTAACTCATCATAGTTTATTCTTTCTTGAACCTTATTCTCCCTTATGACATTGAAAGCTCTTTTTGACCCTCTTTTCACTTTGATGATCCTGCTGGGATTGGATCTTCTATTCATCACATCACCATACCTACCCCTACAATAATGATCAGGAAATTCAATGGAACAGATATGTTCT
Organism: Rutidosis leptorrhynchoides; assembly: GCF_046630445.1. Classification (NCBI taxonomy): domain Eukaryota; kingdom Viridiplantae; phylum Streptophyta; class Magnoliopsida; order Asterales; family Asteraceae; genus Rutidosis; species Rutidosis leptorrhynchoides. The sequence continues at coordinate 297,826,793 of NC_092334.1, read as the reverse complement.
ATAGGAGCAGTAGCAGGTGCTTTCTCAGAAGCTTCCATCTCATCAAATGCCTTATCCTGTTCTTTGACAATGGCTTTGGCTAATTTTAGGGACTCAACCTCTTGCTTTCTATCAGCAGCCAATTTGTCTTCTATATCCTGAAGCCTTACCCTCTCAGCGAGTTCAGCATCAGCAGCCTCCCTTCTTTGAATTTCAGCTTGTAAAACCAACATATAATCGTCGGCAGTAATTTTCAGGGATTTTGCTGCTTCAATCATCTTTCTGCCCTCTTCAGTTCTAAGGGCAGCACGATACTCCCTTAGATCCATACCCAGCTAGCGAGCCTCTTGAAATTGAGCTTTCTCCTCATCAATAGAGAGCCTTTGACCACTGTTGTTTAAGTATACACCAATTTCAATGCCATAAGTCAAAGCAGTGATGTAGAGTGGCTGATCAAGGGGATGATGCAGCAATCTAACTTGGTGTATCCTTTCATTAATAGCAGCTTGTCTTTGCTCAAGCAATTCTTGCACAGTGATCTCCAGCCTGTAAGCATCTCTTTCATCTGGATTCATTTTAAATAATTCTGGCTCACCACAGGTAACTGAATCATCTTCCCAAGTTCTGTGTTTACCATGACGTTTTGGGGAAGATGGAGGATACATGATTGATTCACCTATGCCAGATGAACTCACTGGAAACTGATTAACACGATTATCCTGTGTTCTGTTAAAATAAGTGAGGGTCTGGGGAGAGATAGGTGATTGAACAAATAAGTGATTTCCACTACCCCAGATTATAAAGTCATCAGGATTAACCGTGTCATCATCTTGGTTAGCACCAGCTCAATCACCTTGGCTGGATCTTCAACAGTTGTAACACCCAACAGCACACTTCTGGCTGGGTCTTCATTCACAGCACTCATTGCTGTGTCTTCAGTACCAGCTGACTGATTAGTATCAGCTGGTACAACCACCTCAGTATCTTCATCAGCTGCCTCAAATAAGGGTCCTTTCCTTAGGGGCTGATTGTCCCTAGGAGCAGATTTCACCCTTTGTTTATCAATGGGCATGGGTTCAGCTGATGATTCTTGTGTTGATACTGGCTCAAGTGGAGGTAGGTAGGGAACGATAACAAGATGCTCCCCCTAAATATCATCATCACCAAGATTGATTAGTTCTACTGGTTGTTGTTGTGTAGCTGGCTGTAAAAGATGTAGGTCGAGAAGATGAGCTGGTTTCTAACATAACATCTAACCACTTCATAAAAATGTCAGCTCTAACTCCTTCCCCTGACTCAGTAGATGCAAGATAATCTTTCATTTCTTCATGAGTCATCCGTTTGATCCTGTCTGCTCGCTCAGCATACATCTTTGCCATCTTTTTGTCGTATTTGACCATGAACTTAGCATTTCTTTTTCGTGCATCCTTTTTGAATTTGTCAATGCCAATCAGGTCATCATCAATGTCCCTCTTTTTTAGGGTCAGCCATCTCCTATGCTCAATTCTGTGGCGTTTAAGAGCAACATAGGCATCCCATTTGACATTGAATGTGACGATCCGGGAATTTCCGATCAAATTTAAACTTAATCTTTATATGATTTCAACACGATAAGCAAAGTCTGTAAAGTTGAGTCTCAAAAATTCTGAACTGTTTTCTTATATTTGATTGATCTTCGACCTTTCCCGACGATTCGCGAACTTGTACTTGTAAATAAATATGTATATATATATAAATGTAATATATATAAAATGTATAAGTATCAAATATTTAAATAATGTTATCATATAGTGAATGATATAATTACATAATTAATAGATTGTAATATTAATATATTAAATGTAGTTACAAGTTAAAATATAATTATTATACTAATATTATTATTACTTTCATTATTAATATAAAAATCAGTATTAGCTATTTTATTATTTTCAATATAAAATATATGAAAGTTAACACATGTAATTTGTTATATCATTATTATTACTAAAAATTATCATTTTTTATTTCAAAATTATTATTATTATTATTATTATTATTATTTTTATTAATTCTAATCATTAATACTTGGATATTGTTAATATTATTATTATTACTATACCTAATTATTTAATTATATATAGTAATGAAATATTAATATAGATATATGTATATACAGATAAAAAAACAAATATATATATATATATATATATATATATATATATATATATATATATATATATATACTGTTAAATACATATACATATTAGGAATCAGTATTAATGTATTAATTATACGAATTTATACAAAAATCTGTTTCACGTTGCAATCAGATTACATACAACTTTGTTTTTTGTCTCCTAAATTGATATACCTCATAATCATTCGTACCAATCTATTCCCTTTCAAATCAATTTTTGTATTTGGCAATATTCCTGATTGAAATTTCTGTAAATTTGATATCTCCTTTATCTGTTAAACATCTCCATCAAACTGTATAAGATTCTTGTTCTCGTCTATAAGATTGTATCCATCGATCTCCATACTACAGGAATTTGTTAGCAGCCGAGATCAATTCACATTACAAAAACAAAATTTTGTTACCTATCGATATCAAACAATCAAATTCATATCACTTTTATATATGTATATATTTTTATGTGTACCTGATTGATTCTTCTGTCGACCCAATCAAAGCTACGAAACAATTTGCAATCGAATCTTGTACTGTATATATCGTACAAATCTGTTACACTTCATTTTCTACTTATCTATCTTTGTTTGTTCCTTCTTGGCTCGAATACTTCGATCGACAACCATCACCACCTTTTCCCCTATATATGATATGCACATATGTTACATTACAGAGAGAGGTAGAGAGTTATAGAAATTACAATTACCATCACCATCGAATCATTCTTGTTTCTGTTATTATTAGATGAAGGTCACATTCCATTCACAAACCATCACCTACGCCACCTTCATCAAACACCTTCACCATTATGAACCCATGAACCCATCAACCAAGAACACGCTCACTATATTTTTCTTTGTTTCGTTTGATATCCAATTAGCCACCATGATCATCAAAACCTCCATTAACTGTACGCCCATCTTGTCCCTTCAGTTACTAATCAAACAACACAAGAACCCATCGACACACACAATCCCACTTCAATAACCACTTCACAACCCTTACAACCACCACCAAGCCACTTCAATCCACCATTGATTATTCCTGTTTAAAGTTCGAAGAATAAATTACTACATACATCCTCCTCTGGTTTAAAATGGTCTTGAGTCACAACTATCACCGTCACACAACATTATGTGTGACAAGTTGAGAAATAAATAAATTATAATATGAGTATGCGTGTTTTAACAATTGTGAATACAAGTTCACGTAAAAACTCTATTTAAATGAGTTTTACACCTTACAAACTTCTCATTTAAATTACATTTCTCAAAAGTTCGGACCCACCCATTGTGTTAGTGGATTTCACTACAAGTAGTTAAGTTATTTGTTATTTACATGGAACGTGAAACCAGGGATCGTGGCCGACCAGTGGACCCATATGGATATCACATGAGATAACGTTTATAATTTTTTTTGAGTTATACGCGAAGGATGATGATGATATTATACTATTATTCCTGCTACGCCTCTTGTCTGCAACCCAATTTGTCGCATAACCATTACTGCTACTGCAGCCATAAACCGCCACCACCTCAATTCTTTTCACCTTCGCACCTGCAGCCCATGATGTATATACTATCAAATTAAACTACTAATGGGTTCTTTTCTTTTCCTTATCCGACACATACAAACCATACAACCCCACTTCACCCTTTAAGTCTTGTTCTATTTGAAAGAAATGAGCACTTATAAAGTATGATTTATGCTTTAGCATTAATACTAATACTAAATTAGGAGTGGGTCATCTTGAAATCATCATACAGATAATGGAATAATGAAGTGAGCATTGGAATGATTATCAAACAATACATGGGTGGGCAAATATACGCACGAGATGTCTTCTTAACGGAATGGATTATTTTTTTTTACAAAAAGAGTTCGTTGACGTATAAAGTTATTGGGGTATTTTTTTTACTACTTTGCATGGCCACTCCGTTAGTTGTGGTCCTGTGATGTGAAATTCATGCACGTATTCATGCAACTCAATACCGAACATCGAATGAAGACAACGACTCAGCAAACCATCAATTATGGCTGTTTTGTTTCGGTTCCTGTTCCGATCATGAGCAACCCCACCGAACATCACCTATATCTATGATGATAAGATGGTGACGTTAATTATTGAAAATGATAAATAATGAAGGAATAATGTTTCTTTAAATCATGGAAATGGTGACTAGTTAGATTAGATAATACATGAGTGATACGATGATAATGAGATGGGTCTCTGAGTTTATAGAAAATAATGAAAGAAACAGACACACTAGTTATATATTTATTTACGGGAATTAAATCAGAAAGTGAAGTGCAGCTTGATAGTTAGGGTGTGTTGGGTTTAACCGTGGGGTCTCGGGTTCGAGTCCGGGCTAGGACAATAATTTTAAGCCATTTCCTTTTTGAGGTAGAATTTCTATTTAATATTATTATTATTATTATTATTATTATTACTTTTATTATTATTATTACTATTACTATTATTATTATTATTATTATTATTATTATTATTATTATTATTATTATTATTATTATTATTTTTACATTAATATTATTATTACATTACTATCATTTTTACTAATTATTAGTATCATTATCATTATTAACATTATAAGAAAAATATTATTATTATTATTAACTATATTACTATTAATATTATTATTATTATTATTACAATAAATTGTTATTAAAAATACTTATATAAAACATATATAAAAGTATACATATAGAGATAATAATATAAACAATTGAAATAATATACATATTAAAATATAACTTGTTCAATTATGATTATTTGTACACGAGATATGTGTACGGTTACTAAAATTTATGAAAGATGATTTCGTACACGAGAAATGTGTACTGTATTTAAAAGATATCACATGTACATTACAGGTGGGTATAGGATTCGGGCCCATTTGTACCATGCAGGATTTAAATCTTGTGGTCTATCAAAATGATGAATTTTACTGTTTATGATAAAATTATGAACTCACCAACCTTTTGGTTGACACTTTAAAGCATGTTTATTCTCATGTATGAAAGAAATCTTCCGCTGTGCATTTGCTCATTTTAAAGATATTATATGGAGTCGTTCACAGCATATAGAGGTCAGTACCTCGCAATGGGACCATCTGCTGAAGACTTTGTCCAGGTGGATTAGGACGGGTCACTACAGGTGGTATCAGAGCGGTGGTCTTAACGAACCAGGTCTTACATTAGTATGTCTAACTGATAGTTATTAAGATGCATTAATGAGTCTGGACTTTGACCGTGTCTGCATGTCAAAAGTTTTGCTTATCATTTCGTGTCGAAAATTACTTGCTTATCATCCTTAAAGTCTAGACACGTCTTACTGCCTCTATTGCATAGATAGTGTATAGACAAAAAAAATCCATATCTTAGCATATCTGCTAATTCATATCTTAGCGTATCTGTTACTGTTCCCTTTGCCTAACAGCTTTCGAAATTTTCTTCGTAATCTGCGAAATCTTTATGCTATATATACGTATTCTACCTAATTAGAATATCATCTAATATTCGAAAATCATTTCACATTGAAAAATCCTTTATTCGAAAGTACGAAATGGAACTGGTCACTAGTTCAAATTCTTCGGAACCCGACAGCTATTCCGACATGGATGTTCACCTAAGCTCCGAAAGCAGTGTCACCAGAATGAAGCAATAAATCAGCCATTCCCAATTCATCTGATGGGTTCGTAGTATATTAAATCATTGGAGATAAGAAGAAGGCGATCCATTCCATCCACCACATTGCCCTCTTGGCGAAGAACCTGAAGCACTTACCGGCGAACCTATTCGAGATACCATTTTCTCTCTCATTTCCAGACTAGCTCGTCATGATTATATTCTATCCATAATCCTAAACCTTATTCGTCCGCTTGTTCCGACCGAAAATCATCCCGGAATAATGGAAGAGGTCAACGAGCTTCGCGCCCGAATTATTGCCTTGAAAAAAAAATATGGTGCAAAACTTACCAGCTTCAGCAACATCACCGACACTAATAGTACCACCAACATCAGTACCGACAGCACCAGTACCACTAACAACAACATCCGCATCCCAAGCCTCAATTTCCCAATTTGTCCCACGAACATCAACATCATACACACCATAGATGACCAAGAGTACCAACAACAATGAACGAATGAAGTATTGATCCATAACTTCATTGAAGAAATATTCTGTGAAGAATATGTGGTTCCTAATAGTTTTAGAGATTACTTATTCTAACTCAAACCAAAAATCATATGAGATTAATATCATATTAACTCATTAAATCCATGATTGCATCTGAGGAAAAAAAATTATATATAAAATATATATATATATATATATATATATATATATATATATATATATATATATATATATATATATATATATATATATATATATATATATATATATATATATATATATATATATATATATATATATATATATATAATTAAAAGTTCTTTTGTACAAACTGCTAATGGTGAAAATATTTTAACTGGTAGGTAATACCCGAGGAATAATTAGTTTCACATTAATAAGTTACACTGTACATTCTGCGAATCTGATCCAACAATCGTTTACTATCCTACTTACATCCACAGATATACGAATCCGTTCTTATTCGATTTCATATTTGGATTTTGATTTATCAGAATCCAACAAGTGGCATAATGAAGAAAACATTGGATAATTAAAATGAATTAAAATATTGATTATAACATATGAAACTAAACAATTCTTCAAGTCTGCCACTTGATTTCATCTTAAACCTCATTTGTATCTTGACGATTCCAATCTGCGTTCCAACATTTCATAATTCTTGAAAACACTTCAATCGAGAGGATGAACCAACCACACTTCATCTACGGAAGAAAAGATTGATGCATATAGTTATGCACCTGAAAACACTCGAAACCTGAGTAAATGTTTAAGACGTATCTGTGCTAACCCTTTAGGAATTGTTATTACCAAAAATAACTTAGCAATCCCTTCTCAAATTAGCCAATTTTGTCACAGCTCCAACAAATCAACTTCAACTTTTCATTCGAAACAACCTTATTATAACCTTGATATATATATGTTCTCTTTTATTGTTACCTGGGAACCTTTTATATATCACCATACTACCATCAGTGTTTAATCATCTAAAAACACAATTCTTCTTAAAACACCGCGGATTGATAACCGACGATTCAGATATGGCTGCATTAAATGCAGACGAAACAGTAAAATTGTAGATGGCCTAAATAGCCAAGAGTTGATGATAAAGAATGGGGTGTTGGGAACGCTCGATAGAAAAATTTGGTACTGAAAAACGGATTGAGCTAACCATGAAGGAGACCAAGGACAAATACAAGGACCATACCATATATACAAAGGATGCAGGTAATTTCGGATCCGATGAAACCTTCGACGAATACCTTGCTCCGAAGTCATGTTAAAATCTTGCGGAAAATTTTTCTCCATCAACCTTCGAACTTAGAAATTCCAAAATATCATCATAAATATCTTCGATATTTCTGAGGATATTTTCATAAATATTCTTGTCCAAAATTATCTACCTCTTCATGTTTTCTGTATTCCATTATATTAAAAACTTCTGTAAAATCTAAGTATAAATTATTAATGAATTATGGAGAATGGTTGGGAATTGAAGCATGGGTTAGTATAATAATATAATGACACCCGGCCAACGTGATTATATTACAGTAAGTCATGCTAAGTTTCTAATGAAATGTGTTGATGGTTCACAGTAGATCATACCATCATCACGTGTCATGTTACATAACTCTTTCATTCTACTTAATCTCTAAGCATATCACGAAAATATTTCCTTGATATTTCCGTTCTTCCGTAATTCTGACAGTTTACTAATAAATCGTGCGATTACATTTTCTTTCTGATTAGAAGATTTCTTTAAATTCCTTGAATTCCGGAATTCAATCATGACTACGACGAAACTTGTTTAATTCATTTCATTCTTTTATGACAGTTTCACTCGAACGCTTCACATAATCAAATTTCTTTATCTATATTAATCAATAATGATGAAACTCTATTTATCAACTCATATTCATCATGAAAACATTTTTATTGTTAGCCATGACGACCACATTCAAATTTCGGGACGAAATTTCTTTAACGGGTAGGTACTGTGACGACCCGGGAATTTCCGATCAAATTTAAACTTAATCTTTATATGATTTCAACACGATAAGCAAAGTCTGTAAAGTTGAGTCTCAAAAATTCTGAACTGTTTTCTTATATTTAATTGATCTTCGACCTTTCCCGACGATTCGCGAACTTGTACTTGTAAATAAATATGTATATATATATATATATATATATATATATATATATATATATATATATATATATATATATATATATATAAATGTAATATATATAAAATGTATAAGTATCAAATATTTAAATAATGTTATCATATAGTGAATGATATAATTACATAATTAATAGATTGTAATATTAATATATTAAATGTAGTTACAAGTTAAAATATAATTGTTATAATAATATTATTATTACTTTCATTATTAATATAAAAATCAGTATTTGCTATTTTATTATTTTCAATATAAAATATATGAAAGTTAACACATGTAATTTGTTATATCATTATTATTACTAAAAATTATCATTTTTATTTCAAAATTATTATTATTATTATTATTTTTATTACTTCTAATCATTAATACTTGGATATTGTTAATATTATTATTATTACTATATCTAATTATTTGTTAATACAAATTATATATAGTAATGAAATATAAATATAGACATATGTATATACAGATAAAAAAAAGAAATATATATATATATATATATATATATATATATATATATATATATATATATATATATATATATTGTTAAATACAGATACATATTAGGAATCAGTATTAATGTATTAATTATACGAATTTATACAAAAATATGTTTCACGTTGCAATCAGATTACATACAACTTTGTTTTCTGTCTCCTAAATTGATACACCTCATTATCATTCGTACCAATCTATTCCCTTTCAAATCAATTTTTGTATTTGGTAATATTCCTGATTGAAATTTCTGTAAATTTGATATCTCCTTTATCTGTTTCAAATCTCCATCGAACTGTATAAGATTCTTGTTCCCGTCTACAAGATTGTATCCATCGATCTCCACACTACAGGAATTTATTAGCAGCCGAGATCAATTCACATTACAAAAACAAAATTTTGTTACCTATCGATATCAAACAATCAAATTCATTCAACTTGTATATATGTATATATTTTTATGTGTACCCGATTGATTCTTCTGTCGACCCAATCAAAGTTACGAAACAATTTGCTATCGAATCTTGTACTTTATATATCGTACGAATCTGTTACACTTCATTTTCTACTTTATCTATCTTTGTTTGTTCCTTCTTGGCTCGAATACTTCAATCCACAACCATCACCACCTTTTCCCCAATATATGATATGCACATATGTTACATTACAGAGAGAGGTAGAGAGTTATAGAAATTACAATTACCATCACCATCGAATCATTCTTGTTTCTGTTATTATTAGATGAAGGTCACATTCCATTCACAAACCATCACCTACGCCACCTTCATCAAACACCTTCACCATTATGAACCCATGAACCCATCAACCAAGAACACGCTCACTATATTTTTCTTTGTTTCATTTGATATCCAATTAGCCACCATGATCATCAAAACCTCCATTAACTGTACGCCCATCTTGTCCCTTCAGTTACTAATCCAACAACACAAGAACCCATCGACACACACAATCCCACTTCAATAACCACTTCACCACCCTTACAACCACCACCAAGCCACTTCAATCCACCATTGATTATTCTTGTTTAAAGTTCGAAGAATAAATTACTACATACATCCTCCTCCGATTTAAAATGGTCTTGAGTCACAACTATCACCGTCACACAACATTATGTGTGACAAGTTGAGAAATAAATAAATTATAATATGAGTATGCGTATTTTAACAATTATGAATACAAGTTCACGTAAAAACTCTATTTAAATGAGTTTTACACCTTACAAACTTCTCATTTAAATTACCTTTCTCAAAAGTTCGGACCGACCCATTGTGTTAGTGGATTTCACTACAAGTAGTTAAGTTATTTATTATTTACATGGAACGTGAAACCAGGGATCGTGGCCGACCAGTGGACCCATATGGGTATCACATGAGATAATGTTTATAATTCTTTTTGAGTTATACGCGAAGGATGATGATGATATTATGCTATTATTCCTGCTACGCCTCTTGGCTGCAACCCAATTTGTCGCACAACCATCACTGCTACTGCAGCCATAAACCGCCACCACCTCAATTCTTTTCACCTTCGCACCTGCAGCCCATGATGTATATACTATCAAATTAAACTACTAATGGGTTCTTTTCTTTTCCTTATCCAACACATACAAACCATACAACCCCACTTCACCCTTTATGTCTTGTTCTATTTGAAAGAAATGAGCACTTATAAAGTATGATTTATGCTTTACCATTAATACTAATACTAAATTAGGAGTGGTTCATCTTGATATCATTATACAGATAATGGAATAATGAAGTGGGCATTGGAATGATTATCAAACAATACATGGGTGGGCAAACATACGCACGAGATGTCTTCTTAACGGAATGGATTATTTTTTTTACAAAAAGAGTTCGTTGACGTATAAAGTTATTGGGTTTTTTTTTACTTCTTCGCATGGCAACTCCGTTAGTTGTGGTCCTGTGATGTGAAATTCATGCACGTATTCATGCAACTCAATACCGAACATCGAATGAAGACAACGACTCAGCAAACCATCAATTATGGCTGTTTTGTTTCGGTTCCTGTTCCGATCTTGAGCAACCCCACCGAACATCACCTGTATCTATGATGATAAGATGGTGACGTTAATGAATGAAAATGATAAATAATGAAGGAATAATGTTTCTTTAAATCATGGAAATGGTGACTAGTTGGATTAGATAATACATGAGTGATACGATGATAATGAGATGGGTCTCTGAGTTTAAAAAAATAATGAAAGAAACAGACACAATAGTTATATATTTATTTACGGGAATTAAATCAGAAAGGGAAGTGCAGCGTGATGGTTAGGGTGTGTTGGGTTTAACTGAGGGGTCTCGGGTTTGAGTCCGGGCTAGGACAATAATTTTAAGCAATTTCCTTTTTGAGGTAGAATTTCTATTTAATACTATTATTATTATTATTATTATTATTATTATTATTATTATTATTATTATTATTATTATTATTATTATTATTATTATTATTATTATTATTATTATTTTTACATTAATATTATTATTACATTACTATCATTTTTACTAATTATTAGTATCATTATCATTATTAACATTATAAGAACTATATTATTATTATTATTATTAACTATATTACTATTAATATTATTATTATTATTACAATAAATTGTTATTAAAAATACTTATATAAAACATATATAAAAGTATACATAAGAGATAATAATATAAACAATTGAAATAATATACATATTAAAATATAACTTCTTCAATTATGATTATATGTGTTAATATATAATTGATATAGGTTCGTGAATCCGAGGCCAACCTAGCATTGTTCAGCTTCGTCGTATGCATATTTTTACTACAAAATATCGTATTGTGAGTTCATTTGATTCCCTTTTACTCTTTATATTCTTGGGACTGAGAATACATGCGCTGTTTTTACAACTGCTTTATTAAATGATTTTGAAATATATTTTGAACTGCGAATACATGAAATGCTTTTATAAATGTTTAACGAGATAGACACAAGCAAAACATTCATCGACTGAATTATTATGCAGATAGAAGTTCTGCGGATTATTATTGAATTGTGTGGACATGATAATTGCCACCATTGAATTATGTGGACATGATAATTGCCACCATTGAATTATGTGGACATGATAATTGCCACCATTGAATTATGTGGATATGATAGTTGCCACCAATTGATGTGAATGTTATGTATCGAGAGAATGATTTTATACACATGATATGTGTATGTTATTTTTGTACACGAGATATGTGTACGGTTACTAAAATTTATGAAAGATGATTTCGTACACGAGAAATGTGTATTGTATTTAAAAGATATCGCATGTATATTACAGGTGGGTATAGGATTCGGGCCCATTTGTACCATGCAGGATTTAAATCTTGTGGTCTATTAAAATGATGAATTTTACTGTTTATGATAACCTTATGAACTCACCAACCTTTTGGTTGACACTTTAAAGCATGTTTATTCTCAGGTATGAAATAAATCTTCCACTGTGCATTTGCTCATTTTAAAGATATTATATGAAGTCGTTCATGGCATATAGAGGTCAGTACCTCACAATGGGACCATCTGCTGAAGACTTTGTCCAGGTGGATTAGGACGGGTCACTACATTGAAGGCATCATTTAAATCTTGCTGTCTCTTCTGATGTCTCTCCAGTTTTCATTTCATTTTTCTTTCAATAGTTTGAGAGATAACAAAAGCTTCAGCAACAGCCAATGCAGAAACATCACTGGGCTTACTGCCAGAACCAATATCATCCACTAATGTGGCAGACACACTGGGTTGAGATTCACCAGCTGCCTGTACACCAGCTTCAGTATGAGCGTTGATGGGCTTAGTGCCAGAGTCTTGACCAGTAGTACCATCACCATCACCATCACCATCCCTCCTTGGTTGTTTTGGAGCCTTTTCATGCTCATACTCCCCCTCTGATTATTTTCTCTTTTTGAGTTTCTTTTTAGATTTCTTCTCCCCCCTTTTTGTCATCAGCAGGGGCAGAAGGGTGAACAGGGGATACCTGTGCATCAAGGTCACTATCTGAATCTGGAACAGAGAATGCAAAATTGTTCCAGTCAGCAACTTCACGAGTAAGATGGGCACCAGGATTCACACCAAATTGTCGAAGAAGGAGGTTGGAAGACCTAACTTCATTCCTTGCAACACCCATAGCCATCTGTTCAAAAATGGCCCTAACATCACCCTGTAGGGTAGCCAGTCATTGCATATTTTCTACCATTTGAACATAGGCAGAAGTAGGAATCATGTTAGCCATTTGCTATTCCTGCGAATCCAATCTCTCATGTAGCACCGTATTTTCTTCAGTAAGAAAAAGAATTCTGCGATTAGCAGCGTCCAAATCAGCTTGAAGATGGGCAATATCCTCAGTATACTCATTGTGAGAGATGATTCGTTTCTTTAAATCCTCCTCCTCTTCATGTTGTCTGATAATGGCATCCACCGCAAGATCTGCAAAGGTACATACTTGTCTGAGCTGGGCTTCAATATTGGAAGTGGTAACTTGCCCAGGATTGCGTGTGGCTTCAGTCATGCTATCAACAATAGCAGTGCGAATGGTGTTTTGTAGATGAGGTGTAACTTCGGTGAGTGTCTTATAGACAGCCAAGGTGGAGATGTCAGCCACCTCATCAGCATTAAATTTAACATAGCTGGTTGAGGGGTGGTCAGTAGCAGCTAACACAGAACTACCTCCGTGGGGTGGTGGCGGTGGAAGGTCAGAACCTAACTCGTCACCATGATCACCATCATTTTTACCTTCACCCGAAGGTTTAGAACCACTGGTACTCTTGTCAGCATCATTATCAGCATCATCAGTGAGATCCGCTAGTTTATCTTTGGAGCCAGTCACATTATCATGAATGACTGGCTTTTCCTTACCAGTACCTTAATCAGCATCACCATCAGATGAAGAAGATGATGAGGAAGAAGCTTATGAATCAGAAGGTACTGGCGAATCAGGAAGTTGTTGCATGATAAACTTACCAGTAGTGGGATCTTTGATGAACTTGAGAGGCCTCCATGTACCAGGCCATGGAGAAGCAGCTGGAGCCATACCAAAATAGTGATAATATGGCTGCTCGTTTATCTGTTCTAAAGTAGCCAGCCTCTCATAAACTTCTTCTCTTGCTGTTCGATCAAGCTGAGACAATAGTTCAGTCAGCTCTTGGCAAGGCAATTTGCTGGCTGAGACTATGGCAGTTTGAGGATCAATAATTAGCTGATCCACTAGCAGAGCAACTCTGGGAGTGATAGACGCTCCCCTATAAATGAAGTGAGGTACAACTTCATCAGGATTTGGCACCTGGTACACATATGGTTTCTTTTCAGCAGAAACAGTAGCCTGAGAAGAGTCAGTAGTGGCAGTAGCAGGGGTACCAGCATCCATAATGGGTTCCGCAGAGCCAGTAGCAGTAGTAGGTGACTGTGTAGTAGGTGAAGAAGCAGCATCTGCAGCACCTTTAAAGAAAATATCCGGTGTGGAATCAAACACCTGTAGATTACCAGAGAAATCCACAGTAATAAATTGTCTCGATTGAAGATCAGAAACATCCAGAATAACATTAGTAGCAGCAGTATCCACCTTTTGCTCTTTGGAAACATAGCCAACATCCTAAAGAAACGAAGGCCAGGAATCATCATCAGCATGCAAGCCACCACTAGTAACCACTTCAGTAGTAGTAGCAGTTGTAGTAACAGTGGTAGTGGCAGCATCATCAAAAACAAGAACCTCCTGAACAATATTACCCTGTGCACCAGAGTCAGATGGAAAAGTAGCACTTGTACCATCATCCATGATAACATCCTGTACATTAGAATCAGATGGAAAAGTAGCACAAGTACTAGCATCCACAATAACATTCTGTGCATCAGCAGAATCAACAGTAGAATCAGCAGCTTTATCAGCACCCTTTGGTTTACTGACAGGTTCATCAAGTAGAACATCCTTGATAATATTGTCAATTACCTTTTTAAGAACAGGACGATCCACTATGATTTCATCTTCCACTTCAGGTACAGTAGTGGAAGCAGCAATACTGGGAGCAGTATCACCACCAGCTGTAGAAGCAACAGTACCAGTATCAGCACCACCAGTAGGAGAAACAGTAGCACCAACACCAGTAGCAGAGGCAGCAATCTCATCAGTAGGAATAATTACATCTTTAACTTGCTCCCCCTCTACATGTTCATCTACCCTGCTAAGAACTGAAACAATAGAACATTTTATGTTAACAACTGTAGAACCAAATAAATTTGACTCAACAATTGCATCTATTGCTGGTCTCTGGGGACAGACTGGTGATTTGGTCAACCCTTCGAATGAGATAAAATAAGGTGTCTGTAAGTACAGCTGTAACTCTGCTGACTCATTGGTGACACATGTTGACCCAGATAGTGTAAGAGTTCTAGCTGGTAATGATGTAGGAGTGAGACTCTTGTCATGATCCAAGTAATATAATGGCTGTGCAGTATCCTGAGCTGGTTCAACACGATGAGGACCCAGCTCAAGTTTACTTTAGGGGTCAGGTATGTGCTCTGCTGGTTGTACTGTCAGCAGAGGATATAGCATTAAGTTCAATTTAGAAAAATGTGGAAGTGTCTGGCTAGAAGAGTATGGGTTGCTACTCTTCTTAATACTAGTTTTAAAACCAGTCAGCTTGGGAGCCAAGGTTATACCTTTAACTCTACTTTCATTTTTCAAGTCAGCAGTTAAAAGATTTTTAATTATGTTAGAATTTTCTGCTGTTTGTTCTAGAAACGCACCAGGTTCCATAGCCACATCCTTTGCAGGAGCAGCAGTTGAGACTGGTGCAATCTCCCCTATAGTGTGCTTGGAGCCTGCTTTTGCATGTTTGGATTTGCCTGTTACCAAAAAATAGTTAAGCAACGGATTCCAATACTAGAAGTGGATAGTCACTATATAAGACCAGAGATGTTCTTTATGATCAGAGAGCACTAGATTCTAATACAACTACTGCTTTACCAGTATGTGAGACGGTGGCTGTACTAGTTGAGATAGCTGGCTTCTTCCTTTTTACAGCTGGATTATGCTGAGGTCCCTCCCCCTCAGCTGGTGCAGCACCAGAGGTAGTCGGTTGGTTCACTCCACCTCGAGCAGCAAGATACTCAAGCATGCCTGGTGTCAAGACATTATATGGGGAAGCAGGAGCATCTTTTGGCATTCCCCCTTGTTTTGGAGGCAGGTCGAATGATTCATCAGCAATCTGCTGGTAAGCTTCACCCAGCTCATTTTCAAAAACAAGGCTCAAAAACTTTGGAAAGGGAATTAAGTGTGTTCGTTTGGGTGCCAGCACCATTTCCCTTAGACTTAAGTAAATTTCATCGGCATAATCAATATTTCAATTGAACAGCATCCCGTGACCAATCTTCAGCTCAAAATCTGAGCACTGATCAAAGCTCCCGGACTTCTGACTGATGCAATGAGTCAGCAAACCAAAGAAGTAATTCCACAGAGGTGGCATCTGCTTCCTTAAGGGCGTATGAGCCACTGGTCCATCAAACCCTATAATTTCCAGTACTTCTCTTCTAAACTCATCACTGGTTGGTGAATTAACAAATGGACCAATAGGTAATTGGAGAGCACGTCAGATGGCATCAACAATGATGGAGCAGGGTAGGGTTTTAGTCACCATGCCATGAATACATGGAACGTTCTGTTGAGTGGTGGCCATGGTGGCAGTATACCAGAATCTGGCCAAACAAGTCGGATAAAGACGAGAAGGTATGCCGGCAATAGCTCGAGCCAGTGGTGATTGTCTTATGTAATCGATAAGCGTATTATAGCCCATGTTGGCTTTGGATTTAGGAATTGAAAGGTCTTGAGCAGCATTGCCTCGCGATAGGCAAATGGAAGAGTGTTCTGGTGCATTTGCAGCCCTAACAAGGCTTGGGTGCAGGTTGAACAGAGGGCCCTGCACCACTTGTTCTTCGATGACCGGTGGTGGTTGCTATTCCGGTTGTTGTGGTTCTACCGGTTGTTGTTGCTGTGGTTGTTGTTCCTCTGGCTGGTTTGCAGCATGTGGTGATTGATGTTGTTATTGTTCTGCCATTGATGATTTCTTAGAAGATGGATGTATGAATTGATTTGAAGATTTGGGGATTTTAGAGAGAAGAGTGTGAATTTGAAAACTGAATAACCGAAGGTTATTATGGAAGATAAAACACTCTTTTAACCGTTGTGATTGGATGAAAAAGGTAGGAGATAGAAAATGGCAACTGCCATTAGCAGGCGCGTGGGCAGATGTGACAGACTGGCACACTTTCGAGGGGACACAGACTGTTGATTTGATGTATATATGGCTTGAACACTCATACCTCCCATTCAGCATTAAATGCAACAGTTTTTAATTCAAAAAATGATTTAAAAACCACAAAATAAGTTTTGTATTAAATACAAAATACTTTGTTACATTTAATATGTCATGAATTTAATTTAAATTATTGGGAGTAAATGAGTTTCAGATTTAAGGAATCATTTAATTTTGTGAGCTATTTATTATTTCAATTAAAAACATTTTGAGTAACCAAAGTATAAAAGACCTTGTTGTACTGAGTGTTTTACATGTAGGCAGTAAGGTAACAAAAATGACTTACTGGTTTGCCCTACATGTTGTAGAGCCAGGGCACCAACAAAAATTGTCTTTTATTTAAAGTTCAAGCATACCCAGCTCAGAGATGATATAGTTAAAACGTTTCTCATCTAAGGGCTTTGTGAATTGATCTGCTAACAACTGGTCTGTTGAAATAAAATGTAGCTCCACATCTCCTTTTTGAACATGATCCCTTATGAAAAGATATCGAACGTCAATGTGCTTTGTTCTTAAATGCATCATAGGATTGTTGGTGATAGCGATTGCACTTGTGTTGTCACAGTAGATTGGAGTCTTTGTAACATGAACACCATAGTCTTTCAGCTGGCTTTGCATCCATAGTACTTGAGCAATACAACTACCAACAGAAACATATTCTACCTCAGCAGTAGATGTGGACACAGTATTTTGTTTTTTACTCATCCAGCTGACTAGCCTACCACCCAGTAACTGGTAACCACCAGTAGTACTTTTCCTGTCTATTTTACACCCTGCAAAGTCAGCATCTGAATATCCAATTACCTTAAAATCCTGGTCTTTGGGGTACCAAATACCACGTTTAGTAGTAGCTTTCAGATACCGAAATATCCTTTTGACTGCTAGCAAGTGTGACTCTTTAGGATCAGCTTGATATCTGGCACAGAGACATGTGGCAAACATAATATCTGGTCTGCTGGCTGTGAGATAAAGTAGGGAGCCAATCATACCTCTATATTCAGTGATATTGACTGGTTCACCATTGAGATCAGCATCTATTTTAATAGATGCTGCCATTGGGATCCCTATATCTTTTAAATAGGTTAGACTAAATTTCTTTAGCATATCTTTGATATATTTATCCTGACTTATAAAAATTCCATCATCAAGTTGTTTAATTTGCAATCCCAAAAAGCATTGCAAATCTCTTTGTAAGCTCATTTCGTATGTCTTTGACATAAGTTTTGAAAAATCTTGACAATGTTTCTCATTTTTAGATCCATAAATATTATCATCCACGTATATCTGTAACAGCAAGAGATCACCATCTGTCTCTTTTGAGAACAGAGTGGTATCAATTGTTCCAACTTTAACACCTATACCAGTGAGATACACATGATGTGTCTCATACCATGCTCTTGGAGCCTGTTTGAGGCCATAAAGAGCTTTGTCTAGCTTGTAGACATGGTCTAGATATTTACTGCTTATAAAATCAGGAGGCTGTTTGACATAAACTTCTTCTTGCAGCTTTCCATTTAGAAATGCAGATTTGACATCCATCTGGAATACCCTAAAGTTCATCTTAGCAGCATATGCCAAGAACAATCTGATAGCTTCCAGCCTAGCCACTGGAGCATAAGTCTCTCCATAATCCAATCCTTCTTCCTGTTTGAACCCTTGAGCTACTAATCTAGCTTTATTTCTGATCACAATCCCATCTTCATCCATATTGTTCTTGAAAACCCACTTGGTACCAATGATTTTCTTAGTTTCATCATCAGGTTTAGGTACCAATGTCCAAACCTTATTCCTATCAAACTGGGAGATCTCTTCTTGTATAGCTCCTGCCCAGCTTAGATCTTTGATTGCTTCATCAAGACATTTAGGTTCAATGGTAGACACAAAATTTACATGCATACAAAAATTGCTGGTTGCATGCCTTCTTGTTTTAACACCACCAGCCAGATTACCAATAACTTGCTCAATTGGATGCTCTTTTGTCCATATAGTGTTATGAATAGGTGAGATTGTCGTGGAACACACAGCATCTTGATCATCAGCTAGTTCAAAGGTATGAGCAGCAGTTGGAGACAGCTGTTCAGTATTAATGTAACCAGTACCTGCTTGTGATCCTTCAGAACCAGTAGACCTATGTTCAAGTTGTAGGACTTCAGTAGAGCCAGTAGGTCTACTAGGTTTAGACACAGATGGAACAGAATGTTCCATCTCATCATCAAAGAACCCATCAACATGGATTAGTGAGGGATTTGCAGCTGGTTCCTCTTCATCATCAAGAGCTTGCTGAGTAGGCTCTTCAAACAATAACTCTTCATCTTCTTGACTGGGAGATGAGGCTGGGGCAGTTCCACCAAATGTAACATTAATTGATTCTTCAAAACAACCCCTTCTTTTATTGAAAACACGATATGCCTTTGACATGTTGGAATATCCCAAGAATATACCTTCATCAGCCTTGGCATCAAACTTGCCCAACTGATCCATATTGTTTAGAATGAAACAGGGAGTGCCAAATACATGAAGAAATGAGATTGAGGGTTTTCTTCCTTTGAGAACTTCATAAGCAGTTTTCTGATGTCTTTTCACTATTAAAGATCTATTCTGGGTAAAACATGCAGTGTTCACAGCTTTTGCCCAATATGAATTTTTCAGTCCAGACTCAGCTAACATAGATCTTGCTGCTTCAATGAGAGTTCTATTTCTTCTTTCTGCAACATCATTTTGTTGAGGTGTTCTCACAGTAGAAAAGTTCTGTGAAATACATTTATCAACACAAAATTCTTCTAATGTAGCATTTCTGAATTCTGTACCATGATCACTTCTTAGCTGTTTTACCAGTTGCCCATTTAAAAGCTCCATTTTTTTGATAAAATTGATAATTTCATCAGCAGCTTCACTCTTTTACTTCAAAAAGAATACCCAGGTGTATCTGGAATATTCATCAACAATAACCAGTGTATACTTCTTCCCACTACAGCTGGCCACATTAACAGGACCAAAAAGATCCATATGAAGTAAATGAAATGGTTTCTCAACAGATGAGATTTGCTTTGATTTGAATGAGGCATGGTAATGTTTTCCTTTTTCACAACCAGGACACAATCTGTCCTTTACATAAGACATGGTGGGTAGCTCAGACACCAAACTTCTACTGGATAATTTGTGAATATCTTTGAAGTTGAGATTTGAGAGTCTCTTGTGCCATAACCACTTCAGGTTGTCTGTTGCCTTTGAATAGAAACAAGTATCAGTTGTTGTGACTGCTGTGTTCATGTCAATTTGATACATGTTTTCATGACGTTTTGCAGTCAGCAGTGGCTTCTCTGTCTTATCAAAAATAGCACCAATTTTCCTTCTGAATTGGACAATCTTATTCTTACTTGTCAGTTGGCTTATGCTGAGTAAATTATGTTTAAGCCCAACGACATATGCAACATTTGAGAACGTGACATTCCCATTAGTCAAAGTACCAAAACCCTTTGTGTAACCCAACGAATTATCTCCATACGAAACAACTGGACCATCTTTTTCTTGATAGTCCATCAGCAGGGACTTACATCCGGTCATATGTCTCGAACAATCACTATCGAGATACCAGATTTGCTTGTTTTGAATGCCTTGCACAGTAGCTAAGAGATTAGTTCTTTTTGGGAACCCATCCAAGGATGGGTTCTGGAAGGGTCATCTTTGATGATCTCTTCCTGTCTGCTGGTTTGCTTGAAGAAGCAGCAGCAGATGGGGTTGGGGTAAAAGGACACCGGTTGGCTAAGTGAAACTTGCTGCCACATTTGTAGCATTTTCTCACATTTGGTATCGGTGACTGGTCATACACTGAGTAAAGGGGTGAAGTAAAATCGGGTCGATTTTTGATTACTGCCTCAATTAGCTGGTCAAGCTTGACTGTCATAATCTCAGTAATAGACAGCTCATCATTCGAGTCCACTTTTGCTTTTCCCTTAAGGGCAGCTTTCTTCTTGGAACCTGTACCATAGTCATGACGTATTGCTTTGCCTTTATCATTTGACGAGCCAGTGTGGGAAGTTACTGGCTTGTCTCCAGAAACTGATGAGCTAGAGGAAGTTTTTCCTGCTGTCTTGGACTTACCAGTATTACGCTTGACTGGCTTGTCTACAGCTACTGGTTGACCAGTAAGTTTGTCATCAGCTGGCTCAACACAATTTGAACTCGAACACGAAGGGGAATAAGTAGGTTTAATTTTTCTAAGATTATTTTCAGTGATTTCCCTTTTGATACGTCTTTCTTTTGGAGTCATGTAGTAGATGCTTGAGGGGTCAGTAGTCTCATCAATTGAGGTACTGGCTTCTCTTGCTCTAAGTTCATCCTCCAAAATCTCTTTCATGGCAGGTGGTGGGGACACAGCAGGTCTTACAAACTTATTTGTCAAGACCTTTTTACCCTTAACTATCTTGGCAAAAGTATTTGGCAAGACAGCTTCAGGATCCATTTCAAGAATTGGGTCCATGAAAGTAACTTCTGCAATAGCAGCAGCAGCATAGTCACCAGCAAAGAAAGCTTCAACTTGGGCAGGCAACTGCTCATTAACACACTTTGATGTGCGTTGAGCAGATGTACACCACGAAGCGATAACAATTTTAAGATTATCCAGCTGGTTCTTGACTTCTGCTGCCTCAACGTGAAGAGACCTTAAAGCAAAGTTTTGTTTTTCAAGTTTTGAAATATCATCTTTCAAGATTTTAATTTCATCATTTTTGCTTTTAAGTTTCTCATTTAAAGATTTGTTGTCAGTTTTCAAAACTTCTTCACGTTTGCTGCCTCTACATAAGTCAACTCTTAGGTAGTCAAATATTTTGGCTTTTTCATCATCAGTATAAGTTCAAAAATTATCAACCTTATACATCAATTCAGTTTTCCATTGAGGAGAATCTCTTTTCTGATCAGCTTCCCTCATATCAGCCAAAAACTTGCAACCACTATCATCCTCATCAGACTCCTTGACCTCCTTGGCCATTAAACACAGCTTTTTATCTAGAGCATAACTAGCACCATCATCATCAGTATTATAATCAGAGGAAGACGACGAGCTGGTTTCATCCCAATCATGTTGCTCAGCAACTAGAACCTTTTCTGGCTTTTTACCCTTCTTATCTGTCTTAGCACTTTCCTTCATCTAAGCTTTCATAGCTTTGTACTTGTTCTTGTACTTGTCAGCTTTTGAGAAAGAGTTAGCATGTGAAGTAGAATGTTTCCTGGACATGCATTCAGCAGCAAAATGTCCAACCTTTCCACAATTATAACACTCAGATTTAGGACCCTTGACTGACTTGCTGCTATACCTAGCACTCGGTTTCTTACTCCCTTTGTATGACTTACTGGTTCTATTACGGTTGAACCTTTTGAACTGCCTAGCCAGCAAAGCCATACCTTCAGCAAACCCTTTTGCATCACTTTCATCATCACTGCTTTCTTCAGACCCAGTACCACTATCCACTTCACTCTCAGCTGTCTCTTCTTCTGCCAACAACTTTTGAACCAGTAAAGCCTTTTGAGCTTTCTTTTTAGCAGCAGCAATAAGAGCAGTATCATCTGTCTTAGAAGATTTTGAAGTGGTGGGGGCAGACCTAAAGTTTTCTTTCAAGTTAAGTTCAAATTTAGCCTCTGCCTTCTCATGGTTCCAAAGTGAACTGTAGAGAGAAGACATGTTAAAGTTCTTTAGGGTCTAAGTGGTTCTTAAAGGGTCAGTAACAGATTTCCATTTAGTAGGCAGTGAATCTATGAATTTGTTTACTTGTTCAAACTCAGTATATGTGACATTCAAAGTGATCAGGTCAGCAATCAAGGAGTTAAACCTAATGAAGGTTTGCTTAAGGGTTTCATTCTTGTAGGCAAAGAACATTTCATATTCTCTTTTTAAAGCAATCATTCTGTTCTGCCTAACTTTTCCCATACCCTCATAGGTAACTTCTAGATAGTCCAACATAAGCTTGGCATTTTCTTTTCCCTTAATCAGTTTGAACAGTGGGTTAGGC
The DNA here is from genome assembly GCF_046630445.1 of Rutidosis leptorrhynchoides. Lineage (NCBI taxonomy): Eukaryota > Viridiplantae > Streptophyta > Magnoliopsida > Asterales > Asteraceae > Rutidosis > Rutidosis leptorrhynchoides. The sequence goes on along the minus strand of NC_092334.1, from coordinate 297,803,400 downwards.
AAATTTATAGCTAACAAGGTTCTAATTTTAGGGTCAAGTCCAACACGACGTTTATCCTCAGCATCCCATCTATAAGGGGTGAGAATAACCTCTCTGTCAGGAACAGTAGGAGTGTCAGCTGTAGCTGGTGCACTACCAATAGTCTCAGTAGGTACAAATGGACCATCTGTGGCAATACCAAGCATGAGTGGGTCAATAGACTCAAGGTGAAGCATGAATCTTGCCTTCCAAGTTTCATACTCATCTTCATCAAATTTGGGTGGTCTATTAGATGAGCCATTTTCAAGGTAAGCTGTATTTGAATATGCAGCCATGAGAGAATTCAGATCCAAGATATTAATTATCAAGACTGAAGCTCTGATACCAGTTGTTGGTCCCTTGATAACAACAGGAGTATTGTAGAGGGAGGGGGTGAATACAATTTCTTTTAAAATAACTTAACAGTTAAACACGATTAGTATTCAAGCATGCAAATAAATAGAGTCACAGGTAATTTTCAACAGTTATTCTTTATTGATTGAATCACAAAGAGTCACAACTATCCTTGGCGGAATGATAGTTGGATGATACAGATTACCTAGATTATAGCTATGAGGTAAACTAACAGCTATTACACGTTTTGACTCTATAAAAATAAAACCCACACCACTAGTTGTTACAATAGTGGATACAACAATTTATAGTAGTCCTATTAACCGTGTAATTGTTCTATTGTCCACTGTTACATAGGATGTATGTACTTGTGGGGACAACTACATCAGAGAGCATGCTCTCCTCTTTCCTCTTTGGTAGCTATTTGCAGGAACACCCCAATTCGGTTTGGCACCACTATTTGATTATAAAAATAGAATTTTGTGTTCCCTATGTGTTGACAAAGTATAACCCATGTCTGCACATGCATTAAACTTCTGCATTCCCACGTGGTCTTGTAAGGTCACTTGTCAGCCGCCGACGCGTGTCCTTTTCTGTTCAACTTTGTCTTAGACTTCTGTTGAATAGTACCATTGATGTAGACCACTCGAGAAACTACTATGCTTATAATGGAGCATATCTATGTTGTGTAGTAAGCTGCATTCCAGCAGTGCTGGTTCTTCATTGCTGAGCCACTTCATGTTCTTGATTTGCTGAGTACACATCCTGTGCTGATTGAAGAACACTTTCTACCTTGTGCTGGTAGACTGAGCAGCAAACTAAACACTCGACACAGCAATATCTGCTGTCTATACATAAACAAACTTGTGCTGACTGCACATAACATTTTAGTGCAAATAAATTACAGTTTTGTCATAATTAAATCCTTAATTATTTTGGGGACTCAACAGTATCGTTAGTATTAAAACTATCATTTTAACAAAAATTATCATTTCAAATGAAATGTTATAGTTATTACAAAATATCATTATTATTATCATTTTAAATAAAATTATTATTTTAAAGTTAAAATTAAAAAGTATCGTAAATATTAAAGTTATCATAATTAGAATTATCATATTATCATAATACCATTTTTCGTAAATATAAATATTGTTATTATTATTAGTAGAAAAATAATAATTATTATTACAAAATAAATTACTTTTACTTACTATTATCATAGATATTATTTTATCAAATAAATATGTGATACAAACATATTTTTACTACGGGTAATAAAATTACTTTAATAATACCTATCATATTATCTTTATAATATTAAATGAACTCTATAAATTTTATTACTTAATATATATACAAGTATATTTTATTATATAAATTTTAATATAAAATTTATTTATTAATAAATGAATTATATTATTTACTCTAAAGTATGTAACTTAAATTAAAAAGTATGTACATACAATGTATTACGTGTGTAAATACATCCTTACAAGTATTGAATACACTTTATAATATACCAATACATATAAAGGATAGTTATACTAGTATTTTCGTTCAATTTCCTCAAAAATTCTACTCGCATTCATACTGTATTTTTACCCGTATTATACACAGCTTCTAGAAGTATTTACTATTGGTATATACCAATAGAAATCTGCAATTATTTGTGTAATATGTCATCCATGACCTAATCAATTTAATATGTCATCCATGACTTAATACATTTTAACTTATCTTAGATATTTTCACTAAAAACCAAATTTTCAAGCCTATAAATAAGCACCATTTCTAACTCATTTTTACACACACTTGCAAGAACTCTCTCAAGTTTTTTTCAACTACTTCTTTCCAGCAACTTTACATTCTAAACTTGAGGTAAAAACTCTACTTCAACTCTTGTTCAATTTATATGTTTATAACTATCTATATAAGAGTTTATAAACTAGAACATAGTTTAGTTGATTCTAAACTTGTTTGAAAAACTAATTTAATATTTCTAACTTAACTCTAATAACACTTATTTATATGTATTATGATGTTATATTAAGTTAATATAAGAACTTATAACTTGTACATATGATTAACACCTTGAAACTTAACATATATCCTTTAATCTCCATTCGGTAAAAAGCGGGATGTTTTGGGTTGGGAATTAAATACATATCTTAGACTTTGATTTCGAGGCTAAGACTTTAGAAATATGTTAATATATGTAAATAAGACTTCCAGTATTTTTTTCATTATTTTAGACAAAGTGGAAGTATTATATCAAAAATCATATATTGGGTGGATGACGGGATTTTCCCAAATCTGTCCACCGATACAAAAAGAGGGTAAAGCTCTAAAAATTACTACTTGGGCTGATCTTTTCGAATTGGTTTTTTACTTCTTAAGGAATCCATAGTAATTTGATTCACTTTAAACGAAGTTGTAATGAATATTTGGCGAATAAAACAAAATCTGCTAAAATTAACGTTGTATGGACGAAATTTATATTATAAAAACTATATTAACCATATCCTTGCTAACTTTTCCTATATCCTATGTATATTTGGACATGTTATCATTAGTATAAAAAAATATTATAATCTTGGTTAATTCTGAGATTGTATATATATAATAATCTTTGTACGTTCCATGACAATACATGCACAATACGTTTTGATAAATCCTAAGACAATACGTACACAATACGTCTTAGTTAATTCTAAGACAATACGTATACAATATGTCTCTGGATTGATTCAAGATAATACGTATACAATACGTCGTGGGGTAATTCTAAGATTATATATATATATATATATATATATATATATATATATATATACCGATTAATGGACTTTACGAACTATTTTGGACTACCAACATTTTATATATATATATATATATATATATATATATATATATATATATATACCAATTAATGGACTTTACGAACTATTTTGGACTACCAACATAAAATGTTAAAAATTATTATATAAGTATTCTATGAACTTTCTTTATTTTATATGTCGTATTATTATCTGAATCGTTATTATTGTTATAGGTTCGTGAATCCAAGGACGACGATCATATTTTTAATAAGTTGAAAACTTATTATTAATATACTTTTACTACTGTGAGTATATAGTCCCATTTTTAAACTCTAAAATATTTTGGGATGAGAATACATGCATTTTATGTTTTACGTCATGGACACAAGTACTTAAAATATATTCTACGTTCAGTTGTACCACCTTGCATATCTTCCCTAATAGTTTGGTAACTAATATTTACATGTTGTAAGAACATGTAAGCGCGAATCCTATTGATAGATCTATCGGGTTTGACAAACCCAACCGGGCTAGTCGCTCTAGTATCGTAAACGGTTGCATAGTACTTCATTTTTACTACACTTGGTACAGTGTAGGGAGATTTCATAATAAAGGGAATATGCCACATTAATGGTTAAGTATGGTTACCGAAGCACTCAAAAACTTATAGAATATCCTTATTGAAATGTTTGTAACTATGAAATCTTTTGGTCTATATTTATATCGATGCTAGCTTTAAACCTATATATCTCACCAACCTTTGTGTTGACTGTTTAAGCATGTTTATTCTCAGGTCCTTAATAAAGTCTTCCGCTGTCGCATTATCTGAGAAAGCTTTGCATGGAGTCTCATGCTTTTGTTTAAAAGAGGGTTGCATTCAATAAAACTTTGGTCATGTATTATATTCGACTGTTATGTCACCTTTGTAAAATTTGAAAATCGATGTTTCATGGGGATTATTTTGTAAATAATCGCCCATATGTTTAAAACTCGTATTATGTATAATAATGGTGTGCTTTTTATGAAACGAATGCAATATTTTCTAAAACGTATCATATAGAGGTCAATTACCTCATTATGGGACCAATGAATAACGTACTGCGTTTATAGTAATATGGACGGGTCGTTTCAACTACGAAATACAATAGGTGAGTTTCATTTGCTCCCTTTTTAAATGCCTTTGCAATATATATTTTTGGGACTGAGAATGCATGCGCTGCTTTATAAATGTCTGACGAAATAGACACAAGTACTTAAAACTACATTCTATGGCTAGATTATTAAATTGAATATGCCCCTTTTTAGTCTGGTATTCTAAGAATTAGGGAACAGACACCCTAATTGACGCGAATCCTAAAAATAGATCTATCGGGCCCAACAAGCCCCATCCAAAGTACCGGATGCTTTAGTACTTCGAATTCGTTTTTATCATGTCCGAAGGATTTCCCGAAATGATAGGGGATATTCTTATATGCATCTTGTTAATGTAGGTTAACAGGTGTTGACCATATGAATGATTTTTGTCTCTATGCATGGGACGTATATTTATGAGAACTGGAAATTAAATTCTTGTGGTCTATTAAAATGATGAAAATGAATAATTATGATAAACTAATGAACTTACCAATCTTTTAATTGACACTTTAAAGCATGTTTATTCTCAGGTGTTAAAGAAATCTTCCGCTGTGCATAAGCTCATTTTAAAGATATTTGGAATCATTCATGGCATATTTCAAAAGACATTGCATTTAAGTCGTTGAGTTCAGTAAAGATTATGATTAAGTAAATGACATATTAGATCATTTATAGATGGATATTACGATATGGCATGCATGTCTGTCAACTGTCATATAGAGGTCAAATACCTCGCGATGTAATCATATGTTATTGTATTCGTTCTTATGATTAGGACGGGTCTTTACAATATTCTCCAAAGCCAATACTCGAGCGCGAAGCTCGTTGACTTCTTCTATTACATCGGGATGATTGTGGGTTTGGACGAGGGGATGAATAATATTTAGAATTTGAGATAGTATATAATCGTGACGAGATACTCTGGAAATGAGAGAAAAAATGGTGTCTCGAACAGGTTCGCCGGTAAGTGCTTCAGGTTCTTCGCCAAGAGGGAAATGTGGTGGATGGAAGGGATCACATTTTTCTTGTCTCCAATGCTTAAGTAGGCTACGAACCCGCCCCCAATTCATCCAAAATAGATGATGGCTAATTGTTTGATCCCTTCGGTCACACTGCTTTCGGAGCTCGAGTGGAACTCCATATCGGAATCCGAGGAACTTGAACTAGTCGAGGGATCCATCTCGTACGATCAGGGAAATGAATTTTGATATGTAATAGATTATAGGATTTAGTTTGGTATTCTTCAATACATATTTTACATATGTATATATAATACCAAGATCCCATAAGTTACGAAGAATTATTCAAAAGATGTCAGACAGAGTTTACTGTAATAGATATGTAAAGATATGAATTTGTCTATACACTATCTATGCAATGAATGCAGTAAGACGCGTCTAGACTTAAGATGATAAGCAGGTAATTTCTGACAAAAACATGATAAGTAAAAATTTTAACATGCAGACACGGTCAAAGTCCAGACTCATTAATGCATCTTAATATCTATCAGTTAGACACACTAATGCAAGACCTGGTTCGCTAAGACCACTACTCTGATACCACATGTCATATGTGGGGACGCATTCCACCCAGTGCCTTCCCAGCTAACTACTTGGTGACCACTGAGCGTACCTTAGACACCGATTTTACAGCCCTGCCTCTCGGCAAAGCCAACCATAATCGAACCGCGAGGATTAAGAGCCAATGCTTCATCACAGGTAATAATGTGAGAACCCCCTCTATGATTAAGCCGACGAGACAGCTTAAACCAGCTCTCATACCACATGAAATGACCCGTCCTAATCCATAAGGAAGAATACAATAACATATGATTCTAATGCGAGGTATTTGACCTCTATATGATAAGTTTTACAAACATTGCATTCGTTTTTAAAAGACAACTTTCATTACAACAAAAATTGACAGGCATGCATACCATCTCATACTATATCCAAACAATAAATGACTTAATAATAATCTTGTTGAAATCAACGACTCGAATGCAACGTCTTTTGAAATACGCCATGAATGACTCTACGTAATATTTTTAAAATGAGAAAATGCACAACGAAAGATTTCTTTAATACCTGAGAATAAACATGCTTAAAAGTGTCAACCAAAAGGTTGGTGAGTTCATTAGTTTAACAATATCAATCATTTCCATCATTATAATAGACCACAAGATTTCATTTATTCAATAATCATACACTCGCAAGTGTTTAAAAAATCATTCATATGTTGAACACCTGGTAACCGACTAACAAGGATGCATATAGAATATCCCCCGCATACGATAGCAATCCGTATGCTATATAACGGCCGTCGCAATCAGTATATATAAATCGAAGTACTAAAGCATTCCAAATTCCAGAATGGGACTTGTCAAGGTCCATAGATCTATCTTTAGGATTCGCGTCAATTAAGGTGTCTGTTCCCTAATTCTTAGGCTACCAAGCTAAAGGGGTGATACTCTGTTCGATAATCCAACATAGAATATAGTTTTGATTACTTGTGTCTATTTCGTCAAACATTTATAAAAGTAGCGCATCTAATCTCAGTCCCAAAAATATATATTGCAAAAGCATTTAAAAAGGGAGCAAATGAAACTCACGATACTGTATTTCGTAGCATTAATGCAAATGAAGGCACTGAACAAGTGTAGAGTTGGCCTCGGATTCACGAACGTATATTAAGTATATATATTTATATGTTGATCAATATCTGTCTAACAATTTAGGTCAAGTCATAGTGTATCACAATCCTAATGCTCGAGATCGATATGCAAAAGTCAACTTGACCCAGAATGACTTCTAAAATCTATACATGTTTATTATATAACATAAATATAGACGTTTTATATATTTAAATATATTTATCAAATTTTATTAAAGTAAATAATACAAGTCATTTATTAATAAATAAAAATTTATATTAAAATTTATATATGAAGAAAATATACTTTTATATATCTTAAGTAATAAAATTTATAAAGTTCACTTAATATTATAAAAATATAGTGGTATGTATTATTAATGTAGTTATATTACGTGTGGTAAAAATATCTTTGTATCACATATTTATTTGATAAAATAATATTGATAATAAAGTTGTATTATTTTGTAATAATAATAATAATAATAATTATTATTATTATTCTACTAATAATGATAATAACAATATTTATTTAAAATGATAATTCTAATCATGATGATTTTAATAATAACGATACTTTTTAATATTAACTGTAATAATAATAATATTTTATATAAAAAGAATAATTCTATTCAAAATTATAATTTTTAATAATAATAATACTAAATGATATTAATAATGATATTTTATAATAACAATGATATTTCTATTAAAATTGATAATTTTAATAAAAATGATAGTTTTAATATTAATGACACTTTTAATAATAATAATAATGATAAAAATAATGAAAACGATATTTTTATCTAAATCAATATCTTACAATATTTTAATTTCATCATGATACTTATACTCATTATTTCCTAAACGATTTGTTTAATAGTTTTTAGTTATCTTTTATATCGCATTCATAATAATGATAATAATAGTAATCATAATAATTAGATGATACTAATATTAATTTTAATGATAATGATACTAATAATAATAATTATAATGATACTAATGATAATACTAATAATTATTATAATGATAATAATAATAATAATAATAATAATAATAATAATAATAATAATAATAATAATAAAAATAATAATAATAAAAATAATAACCTTAGTGATAATAACGATAGTATTAATAATAACAATAACAATTTTAATGCTAATACTTATATTGAAAACGATAATGATAATAATAATAATAATAATTATTAGATAATAATAATAATAACGATAAAAATAACGACGATAGTAATAATAATAATAATAATATTATTATTATAATTAATGATAATTCAATTGATCATATCTTTTAATCCGTTCATCGAAATCACACGATTTCTAAATTAAAAGTTATTAATTTTTCGCCAGCTTTCCAATGACATGCATATCATATATCTTATCTCAGTAACATATCTATCAAATTCGTGATTTATCATAAATTATTTAACTACAAAATTAAGCATACAAGCGTGCATAATCATATATACTCGAGCACTAGTCAGGGATACACTATTAATATATAAAAGATAAGATATGAATCCTTACGTATCAATATTGTGGTTCAATATTGCAGGAAAGTACGTAGACGCGACGAACATGACAAACGCTAGGTTGACCTCACGAGTAATACCCCCGAATAATACCCATAACCTCCATAGCTATAACCCATAATTTCCTTAGTTCTAAGCCGTTTCAAAACTCCTTTTGTAAACATGCGAGCAGAACCTCGTTGTAGTATTTTATATATAAAAGTACTAATAATAATAATACTAATACTCCTAATAATAATAATATAATTAATAATAGTAATAATATATATATATATATATATATATATATATATATATATATATATATATATATATATATATATATATATATATATATATATATACGAGAGAGATAGATAGTTTGATGAATTGTGAAATGAAATCAAAACGCGTTCGAGCTTTATTGCCATTTCTTAAACCATGAGCTCCGCGATTGCGGAGCATTTGAGTGTGATAGGGCCGCAATTGCGGCATGTCCAAATCCAGCTCAACATTAATTTAAAACGTGGGCTGCCGAGTTTATATTATATTTTAATATACAATATATTTAATTTATATAATTAATTATATATTATATTATATTCACGTGCATGGTTGACTTGTAATTTTAGTTCTGATGACTTGTACGTTGTCACTTGACTAACGTCTCAGTTCTGGTTTTTCGAACGTTACTTCATACGCTTAGAAAACTTGTATTAAACGATACACGACGTGTACCTATATCAATAAATAGACTTAAATTGCCAATAAACTATATCACTCTAAGTGTAACATGATCGTTCGAGTGTTTTGGTCATTTGCTTCATTAAATCATCGTCTTGTTATATATATATATATATATATATATATATATATATATACTATATATATATATATATATATATATATATTAGTATTCTTTGAAATCAAAACGTTTTATATCTAGTTAATATTTTATTTAATTACTTTATAAAATATATATATATATATATATATATATATATATATATATATATATATATATATGTCTTCATTTAAAAAAAATATAAATTTGTACATATTATTAAAATATTTATTTTATAATAGTATTTAGTTTTTCAAAATTTATTATATTTCAAAGTTTATATGATTAAAATCTTTTCGAAATTATTGTTTAGTGATACTTTTACCTTTTTGAAACGATAAAAATATATTTGCAAATTTATAATACAAAGCTTTGATTAAGTTCTTCAAAATTCATAAACAAATTAATTATAACACGTTTTAATAATAAAGTTCTTTTTAAACTGAAAAACGTTTTGTACGTTTGAAACTAAATCAAATAAATATGATAATTTTGTTTCAAAAATAAATATGATTAAGAATCATTTTGTTAAATGGAAATCGTTATATCATAAAATGTTTTAGAAAAATAAAAATATTTATACTCATAATAGGTTTCAAATTTTTATATTACCGTTTGATGATGAAGCGTGGGATAAAGTCCAAAGCTTAAATGAACGTATGGAATCATTTTAAGGTAAAACGTCGATATCTATTTTCTAAGTTATCTATATTCCATAACTTTAGTTTCTCATTAAATAATATGAAATCTAATAATTATCGTATCAAAAGTCACTAGGAAAATATTGTAAATTAAGAATTGAAATCAAACAGGAATCTCCACTAACCCTTGTCTAGTTCCCGTTAATTTAAACATATGTTCTTACTTGTAAATCACTTTACCATTTTCCGAATGTTGTTAAAACAAATAGATTTCTTAAATCATAGTGGACCTCACGACGGAGACTTATCATAATATCACAATACACCTAATAATTCAATCATTTGATATTATCTTTTAATTCCATCGGCAATTACGATCATGTAAAGTATTATACCTAATATTTTGTTAACGTTTTCAAGTTATAATATATATACATATATATTTCTATCCAATTATAATGGATCGTGAATCGTCGGGGTTTGGTCGAGGTTAAACGAATGTAAGAACACCGTTTAAAATTTTGAGATTCAACTTAACAAACTTTGCTTATCGTGTTGGAATAATATAAATATTAAGTTTAAATTTGGTCAGAAATTTCCGGGTTGTCACGCTGAATCTTTAAGGATGCTCATGCGTTTGTCCGCACTTGTGATGCATGCCAAAGAAGGGGCACAATCACCAAACGTGATGAAATGCCACAAACCGACATCCAAGTGTGTGAAGTCTTCGACGTTTGGGGAATTGACTTTATGGGTCCCTTCCCAAGTTCTCACAACTCCAAATATATCTTAGTAGCCGTCGATTATGTGTCCAAGTGGGCAGAGGCCAAAGCTCTACCCACTAATGATGCATGAGTCGTGGTGAATTTATTGAAGAATCTCTTCTCGCGGTTTGGAATTCCAAAGGCGCTCATTTCCAATCGTGGCACCCACTTTGCTAACAACCTTCTCTAAAAGGTGTTAAAGAAGTATAGTGTTACTCATAGATTCTCCACCGCTTATCACCCGCAAAGGAGCGGACAAGTGGAGAATACTAATTGTGCTCCAAAACGTATTCTAGAAAAAATGGTTAATGATAATCCAAAGATATGGCAACGCAAATTAGATGACGCATTGTGGGCTTTCCAAACGACATTTAAAACACCTATAGGAAAAACACCGTTTCGACTTGTCTACGGTCAAGCGTGTCAACTACTTAATACTCTATCTGGAGATAGACCCACTCGCCGAATACTAGTAACTAGCTCAGATAATCTATCACTGAGCAGCTTCCTTATCCTTATCACCTGAATATAAGGCAAATCAAGTTAGTTTCTGTCTGTTAACACAAAACAACATAGTACAGAAATTAATCACAAAAAAGCGCCGCTAACACTTAGTAACGGCTAGGCATCAACACTTAGTAAAATATTCTGCCCTCAAAGAAACTCGGTCGATTAACCGACACAGTCAGTCGACTGTGTCCACACACTCGGTCGAGTGTCCACTCACACGGCCGACTGAGTAAAATAAATCATCTGGTCAGAACTTAGACACACTCGATCGAGTGTGTCACTCAACCGGTTGATCGTCTACACGGTCGGTCGAGTGTCAAGAGACACTCGGCCGAGTGTGTTCAGCTGATGAAGAAGATGAACACTAATGGTGTATCCTATTGTATACACGCATAAAGACATAATATTTGCATGAAATTGGCATCAGGAACACTGAGAATAACAGTTTTGGGAAACTTTCCGTCAAGCGTTCTCCGCTGTGCAGGCTGCTTCCGTCATGCATAAGCCCTGAAGGCTGCCTAGCGCATAAGCCCTGACCGGAGAACGTCACATCCAGCGCATATTTTGGATCACAAATAACAGAACGTATCATCATCTGACACGTGTCCCCGAACAATCCGGTGGATCTATCACTATAAATAGACCCCTTGGGTCGTCATTTTCCACATTCAGACATTCTGAAAACTTGTGACCAGAGACTTCACCTTTCTCTCTCACATAATACTTTCTCTCACTAGAAGTCATCCGGCTAGCAGCTCTACGTTGAACGGACAAAAAATTGATTAAGCCACCCCACAAGTTTCTATACTTGTGAACCGGGTCTGCATGGATTACTTCCCGAGGGTAAACATCAATCGGCAACACTCCCCCACTTTTAGCTAGATACTTCTAGTATTGTGCTAACACACTAAACCTTACCTCATAAGGAAATAGGTGTTAACAATGGCGCCATCCACAAATGTTAAGAACACGCGGAACAGAAAAGGAACAAAAACAACTGAGGCCCCATCCACAGGTGTTCTCGAAAAATCCAACAATCCATTAATTGACAACGTGGAAATTTATCCATTAATGCCTGAAGGGGATGTAGTTATTCAGCCAACGGAGGATACAATTGAAGAAATAGTTTCTAAAACTGCAGAAAGGCTTAAATGCTTGGCAACTAATTCAGAGAAAAGGCCAGTAATTGAAGAAACAACAACCAAAAGTGCAGAAAGGCTTCAAAATCTTGTTAATAATCCAGAGAGGCGACCATTGATGCAACCACGGCGATGTCCATCATTTATACCTTTTCAACGGATAGCGGATGGCAAAACAAGCAAATCATGAAGAAGCAATCTATATCAAAGTACAAGTTATCCAGACTACTTGACAAGTTGGGCAGTCTTATTGATGATTCTGAAGATGATAATGATCTGAGTTATATTATTAATGATTCTTACGATGAGATTGATGAGAAAGACGAGTTCATGTCCGAAAAATAGGCAGTATTGCTTTTAAATGACATCCTTAAGCAGACAGCTCCGGTAAAGTACAAGCAACGCTTAGCGCAGCCCACCGTCCATGCTGTGGCTGTGGATAATTTTTTCGCTCTAATCACTGGAGAACAAGCTACAAAATGACCAGCTATGGCAGAGTCCACTCAATGCTTCATTGATCGAATTGCTAACTATCCATTGCCCAGGAACCTTGGCATACCGGCAATTGGAGTTTATGATGGTACTACAGATCATAAGGATTTTATTACTATGTTTGAAGGTGCAATGAGGTTGCAGCATTGGTATGACGAAGTAGCTTGTCATATGTTTCCAATGGTGTTGCAGAAAATGGCAAGGGAATGGTTTGCTAGGTTACCATCAAGGAGTATTACAGGTTATTTTGATCTTCGTGCGAAGTTTGTTATGCAGTATCAAAATCTTCGTAGCTGCACTTTGACGCATCTTGATGCACATGAGATAACGATGCATCATAATGAGTCCTTGAGTAATTTCATGAAGAGATATACGCTTGAAGCACAAAAGATACCTGATTGCCCAGAGTCACAACTAGTGTCTGGCTTTATTTTATGCTTGGATCAGCGAAGGTTTAGTACACTTGTTCATACGTTAAGGTATGACCTGCCAAAAACTCTGCACCAGGCATTCGAAGTTGCAAAAAAGCATGTCCGAGCCGTCGAGCGAGGACCAAGCAAATTTGATGGTGGCAGCAGCAGTACTAAACTGCATAACGGAGGATGGTACTTTGATAGAAACCATAGGAGAAATGAGAATTCCAATGGCGGATGGAGAGGAAACAATCATACTAATGATTTTCACCACAACAGGAGGCCTATAGAGAGACATCCATTGATAATGGCATTAATTAAATCTTTGACACAAATAATTGCAGGAGAGTTAACTATGGTGTGACTTTCATGAGGCATGGGGTCATGACACAAATAATTGCAAATATTTGACGAGAGAAATCATTGCAAAGATCAAGGCAGGAGAGTTAAATCATTTGCTTCCAGGAAAACAATACAGAAGAAATGATCCTCAAAAGAAATTCGCATGGCAGAAAAATGATGGTCGAAGAGGACGTCGAGATGAGAATAGAAGAAGGGAAGAGCATGGCGGAAGAGATAACAGAAACCAGTACGGAGACCGGGTAGCGGAGCGTGAACCAACTCCAGATGTGGTAATTAAGATGGTATGGTTTAATGACAGCTAGAGACATGCTCCAATCATCTTTTAACCAATTCAAAATTGGACTTTATCCGTCCATCCAGTGGTCATATCAGCATAAATTGCTAATAAGTTCATCAACTGTATCTACACGGACACAGGTAGTGAGGCTAACATCATTTATTGGCATTGTTTGAGAACTTTCCCAAGGCACGTGCAGGATAGAGCTAGGCGGACAAGTCTGAAAGTTTTAGGATTGACAGGTGCACCGGTGAACGCCATGGGGCGAATTCGTTTGGTGGTTGTCATGGGAACATACCCATTGCTAAGGACTGAAGCAGTTGATTTCACTATTTTGGAAGGCACTTCTCGATTTAATGTCCTTTTTGGAAGAACAGCATTGGCTAAACTTGGAGCAATTACATCCACCGCTCATGCAGAGATCAGATTTCCAACTCCTAATGGAGTAGCTGCCATACATTCACAGTATGTGGCACCAACTAGGGAACGATCCACATTTGCAAATTTGCCAGAGGATAGAGCACATCGGAGAAGGCGTAATCGATTGTTCAGAGATGATGAAGTTCGGGAGTTTTTTATACCCTGATCAAGTGTTTAGGCCAGACAACACAAGGCGCTTGGCGTATGAAGAACAAATTTTAGCATTTTATGAAGAGCAAAGTTTATCATTTCACTTTACGATATTGTAGCTATGCTGCAATGCCTATGTTTACAATGGCATACATCAAACTGTCATAATGTACTAATTAGGCCTGATCCACCTAAATTCATCATGATTTGTTTATGTACTGCTCACTATCAGTTAATAAAATTTTTATCTTTTTCTTATGCAAAGTGCTGCCTGTGATAAATGTAAAACATTACATTTATATCCTGCCCATAGAAGGAGAGTATTTCTATACCTCCGATGGCGGATGCTCTTGTGCCGGCCAGAAAAAGGCACAAGGGATCGGCTAGAAAACATGAAAGTTTTACTAGAACGCACCGAGGCAAAATGAAAAATCAGATACTTGTCATGACAAACATTATAAAAACTTACTTCACATAACGAATGAAGTTCTTACAATATATGAAGGCCAAAATATTTCACAACTCTTCCTCATAAATTTTACGACGGAAGGCGTATGGCGGAAAGGTTATTCATTCATAACCACTCTTCAACAATACTTCATAACTATTCCTCGTTAATTTTATGATGGAAAGCATATAATAGACTTTAATGTCCTAGCAATTATTTTGAAGGCATGATGTTTGCAAAGTAAAATTTCAATATTGGATATGTTATTAATTCAGCAGAAGTTACTAATGCAAAACATCTTCATAAGACTTACATCAAACACTTTTCAATATGCAATTAAACATGGAAAATCTATCATATGCTTAGTGCACAGCAGATTTATTTTAGCAAGAAAGCATCAAAATATTTGTAATAAACATAAATACAAATATCATCATAAAAAGTAGCATGTGTTATTAACATAAAAAGTAGTTAAGTTTATTACGAGACATTGTTCAGGAATCATTATAGAATTCATGTAAACTGCACACCAAGTACATCCTTCGCTGATGATTCTTCCATACTGCACACATCATCAAACACATCAATATTGAGATTTATCAATTTGTCCTTTGTCTCGTTGACTCTCTCCAGGGTCCCAGGACACATCAGATTAGCAATAAAAGGGGGAAGAGACTGGTTTGGGGCAAGGCGTTTGGTTACCTTATCGGCAACATCAGATATGGTGTGGGTGACTATAGTGTCAACATAATCATTGTAGGGAGTCCCAATAAGTTGAGATCCTAGGACCTTCGCTATTACACCCGAAATCCCCTTCTTCAGCTCAGCAAAGTTACCCTCACCGGCCTCTGCCCTGCAGAGAAGTTCAGCAGATTTTTCCTTTTCAGCATTTAGCCAATTCTCCAAATTGCTAACCTTCAGCTTCTCTTCCTCAACCTTCTTCCTTTCAGCTTCCACCACTCTATCCTTCTCCCCTTGCAGAGTAACATCAGCATCTTGAGCACTTTTCAACTCAGCTTCTCTAGCCTTTAACGCTTCTTGAGTGCTAGTTAAGGCACGTTCAGCATCAATAGCTCTTTTGCGAGCATTTGCATCTTCAGCAATTTCAGTACGGGCTAATGCAAGAATAGACTCTTGATGCTGCTGTAATTGAAGAGCATTCCTTAGATGATTCATGAACAACATAGTAGATGCAGCAACTGACTGCCTAAGTTGTTCAGAACGGAGAGCGGCAAAGTGAGGATTTAGCTCAGGGATAGCACAATCCTGTGAAAGAAGAATGTTATGATCAACATTAGCAATTCACATAAATAAATTGTTGGCGCAAATTGTTTTATCATTGTTACCTGAAGAAGAGCCAAAAGATCATTGCACTTAGTGGCAGGGTTATCAATAAACGCCTGCAGCGCACCCAAATGAGAAGGAATTGGTGGTACAGGAACATTTGATGATGTGACAGCAGGGGTAGTGGTACTGGGAGGAGGAGAATGATAAGAAGAGTCACCTTCCGTCCTCAGCTCCTGAAAATCAGCCTCATCAAAGGGAGTAAAGTTTCGGTCAGGAGATTTCAAAATTTCATCCTCTTGACTTTTGAGGTTCTCCGCCGTCTTCTGCTCACCACCTTCAGCAGCCTTTCCTTAGCTATCATCAGAATCTGTTAAAACCACTAACATAAATAAATTAGCAAACATAACAGTTATGAGTAAAGATATATGTAATATCAAGAAAGGACAATGTTGGCATACTTCTTCTACGTTTTAGATTAGGGCTTCCCTCAGCACTTTTTGCTCTCTTAGAGCCTATACTCTTCTTGCGAGTCTTTTTGGTTGCAGGAGGGCTAGGAAGCATTTCACCAGTAATGTCAACCGATCCTGTTGTTTCCTACTCGATAGTGGTGTCCTCCGCTGTCCGTTCAGTGTCGGACTCGGACTCTCTATCTAAACTACTACCGCTACCTTCCCCTTCCTTTTCAACATTAGCAGCAGCAGTAGCAGCCTAATCTTTAGTAGCAACCCTTTCTGCCTCTAGTTCAGCAGGGGTTTTGTCATGGGCAGTGATCTTGCAGAGTACTGGCACAGAAGCAATAATGACATGAAAAAGATAGACAAATATATATGTTAGGATGATCATATCACATCCTACCCTGGTTTTTTCTTGCAGAGTACTGGCACAGAAGTACTTGGCCATTCTTGGCTCACTTTACACAGCACAAGAATACCCTCATATTTCTCATATGATCTAGGCGGAAGACGGAGAGCTTTAAGATTATTTACTATTCGCTTCTCTGTGGCGGTTACCTTAACGTCCTTTCCCACACCAGTATCTATATACTTCCATTATCGGACCACGGAATACTCCTCCGGAATAACTCCTTCGTCAATAAAGAAAAATTGACTCTTCCAGTCCTTTAAGTTTGAAACTTTATTTTTCCCAACAAAATATGTATTTCGTTTATTGTCAATCGTAAGCCAGCAGTGGATAATCATTCAAATTCTAAAATGTAGTGACCCGAACTTTTCCATGATTATATATTAATTGAAAACTATATTTGCATGATTAAATGTTTCCAACATGTTAAGTAATCAAACTTGTTAAGACTTGATTATTTGAAATGAGTTTCTTGTAGACAATTGACCACCCAAGTTGTCCGGCGATTCACGAACGTTAAAACTTGTAAAAACGACATGACGATATATATATATATATATGGATATACATATAGTTAACATGAGATTATGATAAGTAAGTATCTACATAAGTATATTAACAATGAGTTATATACATAAAAATGAGACTACTAAGTTAAGAAACTCGAAACGATATATATAACTATTATCGTTATTACAACGTCTTACTAAATACATATGTATCACATTAAGATATTGATACACTATGTTTAATCATGATAAATGATAAGTAAACATGTCATTAAGTTTATTAACAATGAACTACATATTTAAAAACAAGACTACTAACTTAATGATTTCGAAACGAGACATATATGTAACGATTATCGTTGTAACAACATTTAACTGTATATATATCATACTAAGATATATTAATATATCATAATATCATGATAATGTAATAATTTAACATCTCTTTAGATATAATAAACAATGGGTTAACAACATTTAACAAGATCGTTAACCTAAAGGTTTCAAAACAACATTCACATCTAACGACTAACGATGACTTAACGACTCAATTAAAATGTATATACATGTAGTGTTTTAATATGTATTCATACACTTTTGAAAGACTTCAAGAAACTTATCAAAATACTTCTACTTAATAAAAATGCTTACAATTACATCCTCGTTCAGTTTCATCAACAATTCTACTCGTATGCACCCGTATTCGTACTAGTACAATACACAGCTTTTAGATGTATGTACTATTGGTATATACACTCCAATGATCAGCTATTAGCAGCCCATGTGAGTCACCTAACACATGTGGGAACCATCATTTGGCAACTAGCATGAAATATCTCATAAAATTACAAAAATATTAGTAATCATTCATGACTAATTTACATGTAAACAAAATTACACATCCTTTATATCTAATCCATATACCAACGACCAAAAACACCTACAAACACTTTCATTCTTCAATTTTTTTCATCTAATTGATCTCTCTCAAGTTCTATCTTCAAGTTCTAAGTGTTCTTCATAAATCCTATAAGTTCAAGTTTCATAAAATCAAGAATACTTCCAAGTTTGCTAGCTTACTTCCAATCTTGTAAAGTGATCATTCAACCTCAAGAAATATTTCTTATTTACAGTAAGATATCTTCCTAATACAAGGTAATACTCATATTCAAACTTTGATTCAATTTCTATAACTATAACAATCTTATTTCGAGTGGAAATCTTACTAGAGCTTGTTTTCGTGTCATGATTCTGCTTCAAGAACTTTCAAGCCATCCAAGGATCCTTTGAATCTAGATCTATTTTTCTCATTTCTAGTAGGTTTATCCACAAAACCTGAGGTAGTAATGATGTTCATAACATCATTCGATTCATATATATATAACTACTTTATTCAAAGGTTTAAACTTTAAATCACTAGAACATAGTTTAGTTAATTCTAAACTTGTTCGCAAACAAAAGTTAATCCTTCTAACTTGACTTTTAAAATCAACTAAGCACATGTTATATATCTATATGATATGCTAACTTAATGATTTAAAACCTGGAAACATGAAAAACACTGTAAAACTGGACTTACGCCGTCGTAGTAACACCGCGGGCTGTTTTGGGTTTGATAATTAAAAAATATGATAAACTTTGATTTAAAAGTTATTCTTCTGGGAAAATGATTTTTTTATGAACTTGAAACTATATCCAAAAATCATGGTTAAACTCAAAGTGGAAGTATGTTTTTCAAAATGGTCATCAAGACGTCGTTCTTTCGACTGAAATGACTACCTCTTACAAAAACAACTTGTAACTTATATTTCCAACTATAAACCTATACTTTTTCTGTCTATATTAATAAAATAGAGTTCAATATGAAACCATAGCAATTTGATTCACTCAAAACGGATTTAAAACAAAGAAGTTATGGGTAAAACAAGATTGGATATTTTTTGATTGTTGTAGCTACGGGAAATATTGTAACAATTCTATACAAATCATATCCTAGCTAACTTATATTGTATTATACATGTATTCTAATATATTATGTAATCTTGGGATACCATAGACACGTATGCAAATGTTTTGACATATCATATTGACCCATGTATATATATTATTTGGAACAACCATAGACACTCTATATGCAGTAATGTTTGAGTTAGCTATACAGGGTTGAGATTGATTCCAAAAATATATATACTTTGAGTTGTGATCTAGCCTGAGACGTGTATACACTGGGTCGTGGATTGATTCAAGATATTATATATCAATTTATTGATGTACATCTAACTATGGACAACTAGTTGTAGGTTACTAACGAGGACAACTGACTTAATAAACTTAAAACATCAAAATGTATTAAAAATGTTGTAAATATATTTTGAACATACTTTGATATATATATGTATATATTTGTTATAGGTTCGTGAATCGACCAGTGGCCAAGTCTTACTTCCCGACGAAGTAAAAATCTTTGAAAGTGAGTTATAGTCCCACTTTTAAAATCTAATATTTTGGGATGAGAATACATGCAGTTTTTTAAATGTTTTACGAAATAAACACAAGTAAATGAACTACATTATATGGGTGAATGATCGAAACCGAATATGCCCCTTTTGCTTGGTAACCTAAGAATTAGTAAACCGATCTACTAATTGACGCGAATACTAAAGATAGATCTATTGGGCCTAAGGAACCCCATCCATAGTTGCGGATGCTTTAGTACTTCGATATTGTTTTATCATGTCCGATGGATTTCCCGGAATGATAGGGGATATTCTTATATGCATCTTGTTAATGTCGGTTACCAGGTGTTCACCATATGAATGATTTTTATCTCTATGTATGGGATGTATATTGAAATATGAAATCTTGTGGTCTATTATTATGATTTGATAATATATAGGTTAAACCTATAACTCACCAACATTTTTGTTGACGTTTTAAGCATGTTTATTTTCTGGTGATTATTAAGAGCTTCCGCTGTTGCATACTAAAATAAGGACAAGATTTGGAGTCCATGCTTGTATGATATTATGTAAAAACTGCATTCAAGAAACTTATTTTTGATGTAATATATTCTTATTGTAACCATTATGTAATAGTCGTGTGTAAACGGTATATTTTAGATTATCATTATTTGATAATCTACGTAATGCTTTTTAAACCTTTTTAGATAAAATAAAGGTTATGGTTGTTTTAAAAATGAATGCAGTCTTTGAAAAATGTCTCATATAGAGGTCAAAACCTCGTGACGAAATCAATTAATATGGAACGTTTATAATCAATATGAACGGGACATTTCAGTTGGTACCCGAGGGTTGGTCTTAGAGAACCAGAAATTTGCATTAGTGTGTCTTATCGAGTTTGTTAGGATACATTAGTGAGTCTGGACTTCGACCGTGTTTTCTTTAAAAACGATTGCTTAACACTTTTGTTGGAAACTATATATTATTAACGTGTAAATATTATGTGATATATTAACCTCTTAATGTGTTTGATATTGTGTGATAGATGTCTACCACTAGTACAAATCCCATCGATTCACCTAATAATAATGAAGAGTCGAATATATTTTGGGAAGATTCACAAATTCCCGAAGAGGAACCGGAAGAAGAGGAACCAGAAGAGGAGGAACCAGAAGAGGAGGGACCGGAAGAGGAGGAACCGGAAGAAGAGGAACCGGAAGAGGAGGAACTGGAAGAGGAGGAACCGGAAGAAGAAGAGGTTCTCAGGAAGAAATATTGATACCTATAGTAAATCGATTAAATAAAAGAAAATCCTCAACCAACGGACCAAAGATAATAATGGTCAATGGTGTTTCCGCCGAGGAAGCAAAATATTGGGAAGATTACCAATTTTCCACTGAATCGGATCCCGATGAGGATTCCGATGATGTTATAGAAATTACCTCAACCTAATTTAATAAAGCGAAAGAAAATAATAAGGGAAAAGGTATAAAAATAAGGAAATCCGATTCCAACCCCGATGAAATTTATATGTATCGGCAACATCCGTATTTCCTAAAATGTAACAATGACCCGGGAACCTCTAAACCACCAGGTTTTTCTAAACCATTGTGGAAAACGACGGCTCGTATTAGAGGGACACCATATATCCCTAGAAAATTAAGAAAACGAACCAAGTCCGAAGAAGAAGAAACCAGTGATTCAGATTAGGGAGTTGTAATCATTTTGTGTATTATATGTATTATAGTGTGCTTGTACTTTTATGTTCTATGTAAAAAAAAATTGCTTGTATTGTTTGTTAAGTATCTTTTATGAATCTAATCCTTGTCTATTTTACAGTATAAAAACAAAATGGACGTTAAGGGTAGACAACTGAATATTTTAGAAGACCTATCAGAGGATATGATTGAGAAAATCTTGTCTAGAGTCAGTCAGAATTCATCAGCACAATTGGTTATGGCGAAATTAACTTGTCAAACTTTTGAAAGACTTTCCAGAAATGCCTTATTTTATAAAAGGCTTTCCTTTGATAAGTGGGGTATATCACATTGGAGAGACTGTAAGTTACGCCGTGTTTTCTTTAAAGCGTTAAATGCGGGGAACCCAAATGCAATTTTACGCTACGGGTTAAGAACCTATTTTGACTCAACATATCCCAACATAGGATTTCATGAATTAGAAAGAGCTTCTAACATGCAACATAAAGAAGCATGTTATGCTTACGGGTTAGTGATGTTAGCATCTTATCAAAGTGAGAAAAAGAACATCGGATTGTAGCTTTTAAATAAAACCTTCCCACAAGTGACGGATTCAGTAGTTGGGGTGAGAAACAAGGTTTTTAGATTATTACGGGGCTGTTGGACATTACGAAACCCTCATCCTTTTGAAGACATTACAACATGCTGCCTAGCCAATGGTCATAACGGTTACTTTCCACAAGACCAAGGATGGGAAGTCGTCTTAGTAAAACCAGAATGCATGACTTATTTATGGACTTATGAATTACGTGTCTTTATTTATTTTGCTGAACAACTTGCGTATTAACTAGAATTGCCTTTATAGATGCCGAGTAACAAAGTTATTATGTGCTATATTTCATCCTATATGTATAATAGCGGTATTGTAAGTTTGTAAAATATTGTATAAAATTTGAACGCAAATTTTTATTATAATCAGTTCTTTTTTCATATAGAATTGTAGTAGTTGATTTGTATATTAGCTACTAAGTATGAACTTAACGGGTAGGTACTACCCGAATTAAAAACTATAAAACGCTAATATGAAGAAAAATCTTTTATAAATAAGTTCATACTATGCTATGAAATACTATTGACTACTCTTAAAATTCTATATGATTAACTTAATTCTTTTGGGCTATTTTTGAAGGAAATGGCACCGGCGACTCGTCAGAATTTGAACATCAGCGAGGAAGATTTCCGTGTTTTTCTTGCAGCAAACATAGCCACAGTACAGGCTGCGATGCAAAATAACAATAACTCTGGATCTAGCAGTGGAACTAATTTCACAAGAAATCGTGTAGGATGCTCCTACAAAGAATTCACTTCCTACAAACCTTTGGAATTTGATGGAACCGAGGGTCCAATTGGATTGAAACGGTGGACAGAGAAGGTTGAATCGGTATTTGCCATAAGTAAATGTACTGAAGAAGACAAAGTAAAGTACGCTACGCATACCTTCACAGGTACGGCGCTAACATGGTGGAATACCTATCTCGAGCAGGTAGGACAAGATGCTGCTTACGCACTACCGTGGTCAGCATTCAAGCAATTAATGAACGAGCAGTATCGTCCCAGAAACGAGGTCAACAAGCTCAAGGTAGAGCTTAGAGGATTATGAATGTAAGGTTTCGATATCACCATGTACGAACTACGATTCACCGAATTGTGCCTATTGTGTCCCAGAACATTCGAAGACGAAGAAGAGAATATCGACGCATTTGTAAAAGGATTACCGGAAAGGATTCAAGAAGATGTGAGTTCAGACGAGCCCGCCTCCATACAAAAGGCAAGTCGAATGGCTCACAAATTAGTGAACCAGATTGAAGAAAGGATTAAAGAGCAGATGACTGAAGAGGCTAACATGAAACAAGTCAAGAGAAAGTGGGAAGAAACTAATGACAAGAGTCACCAATACAACAACAACAATCACAACCACAATCGCAATAACTATCCCAACAACCGCAACATCAATCGCAACAACAACTTCAACAAACGTCCTAACAACAACTACCATAACCGTCCCAACAACAATAACAACAACAACAATAGCAACAATAACAATCCCAACAATAATCTCAATAATAACAATGGCAAAAAAAACCAAAAACAGTCATGCCAAAGGTGTGAAGAGAATCACCAGGGGTTCTGCACGACATTTTGCACTAGGTGTAGAAGAAATGGTCATAGTGCGGCAAAGTGTGAGGCCTACGGACCAAAGTTTAATAGAATTAAAAGAACAAATAATGTCAGAACAGATAATGCCGCCATAGTTTGCTTTACATGTGGAAAACCGGGCCACATTAGTAGAAATTGTCCGAATCAGTGGAATACTAGTGGGCAGGGCCACGGAAGAGTTTTCAATATTAATACGGCAGAAGCGCAGGAAGACCCGAAGCTTGTTACGGGTACGTTTCTTATTGACAATAAATCTGCTTATGTTTTATTTGATTCGGGTGCGGATAGAAGCTATATGAGTAGAGATTTTTGTGCTAAACTAAGTTGTCCACTGACGCCTTTGGATAACAAATTTTTACTCGAATTAGCAAATGGTAAATTAATTACTGCAGATAATATATGTCGGAATCAAGAAATTAATTTGGTTAGCGAAACATTTAAGATTGATTTGATACCAGTAGAGTTAGGGAGTTTTGATGTGATAATCGGCATGGATTGGTTGAGAAAGGAGAGAGCAAAAATCGTATGTTACAAAAATTCAATTCGTATTGTACGAGAAAAAGGAAATCCCTTAATGGTGTACGGAGAAAAGAGCAATGCGAAGCTAAATCTTATTTGTAATTTAGAGGCACAAAAACTAATAAGAAAAGGTTGCTATGCTGTTCTAGCAGATGTCGAGAAAGTACAAACCGAACAAAAGAACATCAATGATGTTCCCGTCGCAAAAGAATTTCCCGATGTATTTCCGAAAGAATTACCGGGACTGCCTCCACACCGATCTGTTGAATTTCAAATAGATCTCGTACCAGGAGCTGCACCAATAGCTCGTGCTCCATACAGACTTGCACCCAGCGAAATGAAGGAACTCCAAAGCCAATTACAAGAACTTTTAGAGCGTGGTTTTATACGACCAAGTACATCACCATGGGGAGCTCCTGTTTTGTTTGTCAAAAAAAAGGATGGTACATTCAGGTAGTGTATCGACTACCGAGAGTTGAACAGACTTACCATCAAGAATCGTTACCCACTACCGAGAATCGACGACTTATTTGATCAGCTACAAGGCTCGTCAGTTTATTCGAAGATCGATTTAAGTTCTGGGTATCATCAAATGCGGGTGAAGGAGGATAATATTCCGAAGACTGCTTTCAGGACTCGTTACGATCATTACGAGTTTATGGTTATGCCGTTTGGGTTGACTAACGCACCAGCTGTGTTCATGGACCTCATGAACCGAGTGTGTGGACCATACCTTGACAAGTTTGTCATTGTTTTCATCGATGACATACTTATTTACTCAAAGAATGATCAAGAGCACGAAGAACATTTGAGAAAAGTGCTAGAGTTGTTGAGGAAAGAAAAATTGTACGCTAAGTTTTCAAAGTGTGCATTTTGGTTGGAAGAAGTTCAATTCCTCGGTCACATAGTGAACAAAGAAGGTATTCAAGTGGATCCGGCAAAGATTGAAACCGTTGAAAAGTGGAAAACCCCGAAAACTCCGAAGCATATACGCCAATTTTTAGGACTGGCTGGTTACTACAGAAGGTTCATCCAAGATTTTTCCAAAATAGCAAAACCCTTGACTGCATTAACGCATAAAGGGAAGAAATTTGAATGGAAGGATGAGGAGGAGAAAGCGTTTCAATTGTTGAAGAAAAAGTTAACTACGGCACCTATATTGTCATTACCTGAAGGGAATGATGATTTTGTGATATATTATGACGTCTCAAAGCAAGGTCTCGGTTGTGTATTAATGCAACGAACGAAAGTAATTGCTTATGCGTCTAGACAATTGAAGATTCACGAGAAGAATTATATGACGCATGATTTGGAATTAGGCACGGTTGTTTTTGCATTAAAGACTTGGAGGCACTACTTATATGGGGTCAAAAATATTATTTATACCGACCACAAAAGTCTTCAACACATATTTAATCCGAAACAACTGAACATGAGGTAGCGCAGATGGATTGAATTATTGAATGATTTCGACTTTGAGATTCGTTATCACCCGGGGAAGGCAAATGTGGTAGCCGACGCCTTGAGCAGAAAGGACAGAGAACCCATTCGAGTAAAAGCTATGAATATAATGATTCACACTAACCTTACTACTCAAATAAAGGAGGCACAACAAGGAGTTTTAAAAGAGGGAAATTTAAAGGATGAAATACCCAAAGGATCGGAGAAGCATCTTAATATTTCGGGAAGACGGAACCCTGTATAGGGCTGAAAGGATTTGGGAACCAAAATTTGGAGATATGAGAGAAATGGTACTTAGAGAAGCTCATAAAACCATATACTCAATACATCCTAGAATGGGGAAGATGTACAAGGATCTCAAGAAACATTTTTGGTGGTCGGGTATGAAAGTCGATGTTGCTAAATACGTAGGAGAATGTTTGATGTGTTCTAAGGTCAAAGCTGAGCATCAGAAACCATCAGGTCTACTTCAACAACCCGAAATCCCGGAATGGAAATGGAAAAACATTACCATGGATTTCATCACCAAATTGCCAAGGACTGTAAGTGGTCTTGATACTATTTGGGTAATAGTTAATCGTCTCACCAAATCAGCACACTTCCTGCCAATAAGAGAAGATGACAAGATGGAGAAGTTAGCACGACTGTATTTGAAGGAAGTCGTCTCCAGACATGGAATACCAATCTCTATTATCTCTGATAGGGATGGCAGATTTATTTTAAGATTCTGGCAGACATTACAGCAAGCATTAGGAACTCGTCTAGACATGAGTTCTGCCTATCATCCACAAACTGATGGACAGAGTGAAAGGACGATACAAACACTTGAAGACATGCTACGAGCATGTGTTATCGATTTCGGAAACAGTTGGGATCGACACCTACCGTTAGCAGAATTTTCCTACAACAGTTACCATTCGAGTATTGAGATGGCACCGTTTGAAGCACTTTATGGTAGAAAGTGCAGGTCTCCAATTTATTGGAGTGAAGTGGGGGATAGCCAGATTACAGGTCCGGAGATAATTCAAGAAACTACCGAGAAGATCATCCAAATTCAACAACGATTGAAAACTGCCCAAAGTCAACAAAAGAGCTATGCTGACATTAAAAGAAAAGATATATAATTTGAGATTGGAGAGATGGTCATGCTTAAGGTTTCACCTTCAAAAGGCGTTGTTCGATTTGCTAAATAGGGGAAACTAAATCCAAGGTATATTGGACCATTCAAGATTATAGATCGTGTCGGACCAGTAGCTTACCGACTTGACTTACTGCAACAACTCGCCGAGGTACATAATACTTTTCATGTCTCGAATTTAAAGAAATGTTTTGCTAAAGAAGATCTCACCATTCCATTAGACGAGATTACAATTAACGAAAAACTACAATTCATTGAAGAACCCGTCAAAATAATGGATCGTGAGGTTAAAAGACTTAAGCAAAACAAGATACCAATTGTTAAGGTTTGATGGAATGCTCGTAGAGGACCCGAATTCACCTGGGAGCATGAAGATCAGATGAAGCTGAAATACCCTCACCTATTTCCAGAAGATGCGTCAACACCTTCAACAGCTTAAAATTTCGGGACGAAATTTATTTAATGGGTAGGTACTGTAGTGACCCGAACTTTTCAATGATTATATATTAATTGAAAACTATATTTGCATGATTAAATGTTTCCAACATGTTAAGCAATCAAACTTGTTAAGACTTGATTATTTGAAATGAGTTTCATGTAGACAATTGACCACCCAAGTTGACCGGCGATTCACGAACGTTAAAACTTGTAAAAACGACATGACGATATATATATGGATATACATATAGTTAACATGAGATTATGATAAGTAAGTATCTCCATAATTATATTAACAATGAGTTATATACATAAAAATGAGACTACTAAGTTAAGAAACTTAAAACGATATATATAACGATTATCGTTATTACAACGTCTTACTAAATACATATGTATCACATTAAGATATTGATACACTTTGTTTAATCATGATAAATGATAAGTAAACATGTCATTAAGTTTATTAATAATGAACTACATATGTTAAAACAAGACTACTAACTTAATGATTTCGAAACGAGACATATATGTAACGATTATCGTTGTAACAACATTTAACTGTATATATATCATACTAAGATATATTAATATATCATAATATCATGATAATGTAATAATTTAACATCTCTTTAGATATAATAAACAATGGGTTAACAACATTTAACAAGATCGTTAACCTAAAGGTTTCAAAACAACATTTACATGTAACGACTAACGATGACTTAACGACTCAGTTAAAATGTATATACATGTAGTGTTTTAATATGTATTCATACACTTTTGAAAGACTTCAAGACACTTATCAAAATACTTCTACTTAACAAAAATGCTTACAATTACATCCTCGTTCAGTTTCATCAACAATTCTACTCGTATGCACCCGTATTCGTACTCGTACAATACACAGCTTTTAGATGTATGTACTATTGGTATATACACTCCAATGATCAGCTCTTAGTAGCTCATGTGAGTCACCTAACACATGTGGGAACCATCATTTGGAAACTAGCATAAAATACCTTATAAAATTACAAAAATATTAGTAATCATTCATGACTTATTTACATGTAAACAAAATTACACATCCTTTATATCTAATCCATATACCAACGACCAAAAACACCTACAAACACTTTCATTCTTCAATTTTCTTCATCTAATTGATCTCTTTCAAGTTCTATCATCAAGTTCTAAGTGTTCTTCATAAATCCTATAAGTTCAAGTTTCATAAAATCAAGAATACTTCCAAGTTTGCTAGCTTACTTCCAATCTTGTAAAGTGATCTTCTAACCTCAAGAAATATTTCTTATTTACAGTAAGATATCTTTCTAATATAAGGTAATACTCATATTAAAAATTTGATTCAATTTCTATAACTATAACAATCTTATTTCTAGTGGAAATCTTACTTGAACTTGTTTTCGTGTCATGATTCTGCTTCAAGAACTTTCAAGCCATCCAAGGATCCTTTAAAGCTAGATCAATTTTTCTAATTTCTAGTAGGTTTATCCACAAAACCTGAGGTAGTAATGATGTTCATAACATCATTCAATTCATATATATAAAACTACCTTATTCAAAGTTTAAACTTGAAATCACTAGAACTTAGTTTAGTTAATTCTAAACTTGTTCGCAAAAAAAAGTTAATCCTTCTAATTTTACTTTTAAAATCAATTAAACACATGTTCTATATCTATATAATATGCTAACTTAATGATTTAAAACCTGGAAACACGAAAAACGCCGTAAAACCGGACTTACGCCGTCGTAGTAACACCGCGGGCTGTTTTGGGTTTGATAATTAAAAACTATGATAAACTTTGATTTAAAAATTGTTCTTCTGGGAAAATGATTTTTTTTATGAACATGAAACTATATCAAAAAATCATGGTTAAACTCAAAGTGAAAGTATGTTTTTAAAAAGGTCATCAAGACGTTGTTCTTTCGACTAAAATGACTACCTCTTACAAAAACGACTTGTAACTTATATTTTTGACTATAAACCTATACTTTTTTGTTTATATTCATAAAATAGAGTTCAATATGAAACCATATCAATTTGATTCACTTAAAACGAATTTAAAACGAAGAAGATATGGGTAAAACAAGATTGGATATTTTTTTATTGTTGTAGCTACAGGAAATATTGTAACAATTCTATACAAATCATATCCTAGCTAACTTATATTGTATTATACATGTATTCTAATATATTATGTAATCTTGGGATACCATAGACGCGTATGCAAATGTTTTGACATATCATATCGACCCATGTTTGAGTTAGCTATACATGGTTGAGGTTGATTCCAAAAATATATATACTTTGAGTTGTGATCTAGCCTGAGACGTGTATACACTGGGTCGTGGATTGATTCAAGATAATATATATCAATTTATTGTTGTACATCTAACTATGGACAACTAGTTGTAGGTTACTAACGAGGACAGCTGACTTAATACACTCATATCTTTAAAATATAATAAAAATGGTTGTAATTATATTTTGATCATACTTTGATATATATGTACATTTTTGTATAGGTTGGTGAATCGATCCGTGGCCAAGTCTTATTTCCGAGGAAGGAAATATATGTGAAAGTGAGTTATAGTCCCACTTTTAAAATTTAATATTTTTGGGATGAGAATACATGCAGGTTTTATAAATGATTTACAAAATAGACACAAGTACGTGAAACTACATTCTATGGTTGAATTATCGAAATCGAATATGCCCCTTTTTATTAAGTCTGGTAATCTAAGAATTAGGGAACAGACACCCTAATTGACGCGTATCCTAAAGATAGATCTATTGGGCCTAACAAACCCCATCTAAAGTACCGGATGCTTTAGTACTTCGAAATTTATATCATATCCGAAGGGTGTCCCGGAATGATGGGGATATTCTTATATATGCATCTTGTTAATGTCGGTTACCAGGTGTTCACCATATGAATGATTTTTATCTCTATGTATGAGATGTGTATTGAAATATGAAATCTTGTGGTCTATTGATACGATTTGATATATATAGGTTAAACCTATAACTCACCAACATTTTTGTTGAATTTTAAAGCATGTTTATTCTCAGGTGAATACTAAAGAGCTTCCGCTGTTGCATACTAAAATAAGGACAAGATTTGGAGTCTATGTTTGTATGATATTGTGTAAAAACTGCATTCAAGAAACATATGTCGATGTAATATATTTCTATTGTAAACCATTATGTAATGGTCGTGTGTAAATATTATATTTTAGATTATCATTATTTGATAATCTACGCAATGTTTTAAAACTTTTATTGATAAAATAAAGGTTATGGTTGTTTTAAAAATGAATGCAGTCTTTGAAAAACGTCTCATATAGAGGTCAAAACCTCGCAACGAAATCAATTAATATGGAACATTTATAATCAATATGAATGGGACATTTCACCATGAACCAACTTAGAACATTGATCCGCTTAAAATCTTGTTTTAGCCATTCCAAGTGATCCGTGGCTCAGATTTCGATGACCCGAACATGAATGTTCATCTAGTCATCAATCCTAACCCACTAGTACACCCTATAGCATCCAAAAATTGTCACAAAGTTTGACCAAAACTGATTACATTCATTTTTATATTTTAATTCCATCAAAACACTAAATTAAGCATAACTTTTGATCCGGGACTCGAAATAACATGAATGCAAAGCCTAAAATTATTTTCTTGATGAGAGGAACTCATCTATACACTTTATTTTATCAATAACACATGTTAAGTTTACGTATTCATCAAAAAGTCCGCTGTCCAAAATTAATCAAACCGAAAACATACACAAACGAGCATTTCTACGCATACAATCATCAATACCACAATACACAAGTACTATACAATCATAATAACATTAAAAATAGTAAAAATGAATAAAAATGAAAAATTTAGGGTTAGGGTTTATACCCTAATCAAGAAATGATTAGTATAATCGTGTAGAGGATGAAGAGAGCAATCCGAATATGCAAGCAATTGAATGATCCAAGCACTTGATGATGAACAATTGAAGATGATGATGAGAGTGATGGTGTGCGGCCAAAATAAAAGGGAGAGGGAAGAAGGTAAAACCTAAATTTTAGGTTTTAGAGAAAATAAGGAAGTGTAATTTGAAAATAAAATGGGAAATGAAAAATGTAGGGGATTATGGGGAGGGGTTGGCCGATTTTGGAATGGGTGGGTCCCACATGGCCCACTTTGACCCAATGGATAATAGCTTGTGGCTCGAATGCCCAAACGAAACCCAAAACGCGAAAATACCGTTACGCGATTAAATATTCGGAAGAATAACACACGCGCGAAAAATAAAATATATAAATACTATATGTTATCATATGATATAAAAATATCATATTTAAAATAATTGGGATTCAAAAATCTCAAAAGTCTGACCGTTTGTTTGAAAACCGAAAAGATTCGCCGGATACAAATCCACAAAACGTAGAACCGTACAAATTTAAATACGAATACAAATATTCATATAACACATAATAATTAATATATATTACTAAAATAATAATATAAGTCATAGAAATGATGTGGCATGAATAAAAATTAACGAACGTTAAATAATAAACGGTAAAAGTGTGACAACCCTCTTTTTCCATTCTTGAAAAGACTAAATTACCCCTAGGGTTTCTTTGCATGTTTATGTGTGTATTGATTACTAGGGTTGTTATTTGAATCCTAATCAATGCGAAATAAATCAACGTTGACCTAATATCTAGTTTTAAGTCAACAACATGCATATGTTAATTAAAGTCATATTATGAAATGTGACTAGTTAATAATGATAATGTATTTAAAATACATGTATAACATAAATTAATTAAAGTATATATTAAAATGATAATGTATTTTAGTTAATATAAATAAAATAAGTATTTAAATAAAGTGTGATACTTTTATAAATTATAAACTATAATGTAATTAAACTAATTTAATTAAAAGATAAAATAATATAATTAATTAGTTATATCAAATGAAATTATTATTATTTATTTATTTTCGGATATTGAATAAATAATAATTCTAAAATGTTCTAAATTATTAAATAAATATAAAAATCTTGAATATTCTTAAAGATGAATATGGAAAATATAAAAAAATTAATTTCTATTTATTTTTAATTAAACAATTCGGCCTATATCTTATTTTTGAAAAAAAAAAAAAATTTTATCTTTTTTTTAATTAATTTGTATCTTTTTCTCCAA
Organism: Rutidosis leptorrhynchoides; assembly: GCF_046630445.1. NCBI lineage: Eukaryota > Viridiplantae > Streptophyta > Magnoliopsida > Asterales > Asteraceae > Rutidosis > Rutidosis leptorrhynchoides. The sequence goes on along the minus strand of NC_092334.1, from coordinate 297,770,594 downwards.
GTTAATTCACCCTATAAACACAAGACCACCTTCATAATTTTTTTTACAAACCTTGGAGCTCTCTAAACCTTAAGAAAATATTGTAAGTCTTTTATTCATTTTTTATGCTCATTTTCGTTTTTTTATATATATATTTTAGCCAAATCTTGTTTTGATTTTTAATAAATATGAAACGAATTAAAATATTCTAAATAATACATGATAAATACTATTATGTATTATGGGTTATAGGAAAAATAATTCTACAGATTTATAACTCATTTTTATATTTTTAATTAATTAAAAATAGTAAAATGGTATATGTATATGTAATCGGTATGTATATATTTGTAAAAAAAATAAACATCATGCTAATTAAATTATGTAATTATTTTTACAGGAAAGAATCATACATATAATAATTATTCTGATTAAAATATAATTTATATATATTAAATGTGAATTTATATTGAATTAGTCTTATTTTTGTTAACCGAAAAATTAAAAAAAACAAAACTAATTGAATACAATTTCATATTTTTGTGGAATCTGATCTAAAAACATATTACTATTATTCTACCACTGAAATATTGTTTTCCTATTTTTATAACCACCAAATCTATTATTTTCTATTTATTGTTTCGGTTTGTGTAAATAATGTGCTTTATTGTGAATTAAATCGTATAAAATATATAAAATAGTAAAAATTATATAAAAAGTATTTAGAATATTAGTAGAACATATAAAAATAATTTTTGGAATTCTTGGAATATTATTTATGATTAAATACGAATTATGTATTATTTAATCATAGAAACATTGTAAAATTCATAATAAATATAAAAACAGTAAATAAAATTAATATAAAATTTTTTCTAAGTTTTGTATAATATACCTAGATCTGTGAAAATTATAAAAAATAATTATTTTGTCGAATTATTATTTATTTTGTAATTTAGATTCTATTGTATATATACCAAAAATAGATAACAAGATAAATACAAAATAAATATAATATTAAGTTAGATAATTTTTATGAATTTTTATAAAGGTTTATTATCTACAAAATATTTGTAAAAATTATAATCTTATTTGTTTTGTTTTATTTAAGTAATTATGAATTTATATATATATATATATATATATATATATATATATATATATATATATATATATATATATATATATATATATATATATATATATATATATATATAAGATATATATATATAAATATAATATATAATAATTAATTAATATTTTAGAGATATTTAATTAATAATAAACATTAATATTAATTATTAAATAATAATAATTTATATATTAAGTTAACCTATAATGTGTATTAAATTTATTAGTGTATATATAATTAGTACAAATAAGGAATAATATTAAGTAATTAAATATAATATATTATATACTTGTTATAACAATAATAGTTATGTATTAATATAATAACATAAAAAGAAAATATTTATATATGTGATTAACATATACATATTTAATATAATATAACAATTAATATATAATATAATATAAGAAACAAATTAATATATAATAAGTAATAATGATAATTAAATACTTATTATATATAACTTGAACTATAATTGTATGTACAAGTAATCTATTAAGTATTGTATTTATATACACACACAACAAGTGAATGCTATAATCATACCGATGAGAGTACGATTTATACAAACTACACCGCTACTTACGGTCGTAAGTGAATGATGTCTAGGTTTCCATTATGGGATATGGTTGTGGATCTTGAATGTCATGACATAGTTTCTGATCAAGAATCTTGGCCCCTGGTTACATCTGGTCATTCCGGACTTATTTGATAGCATCGATGTCATACCCCCAAATAGGGCCGGGGTAAATATGACTTCACAATATCACAACACAAGTATATATAAGCGATAACGACTCTAAATGAGACGTTTTAATAAAATAAAATTTGGTTTGCAGCAGAAACGTAATAATGTTTTACATAATGAAATTCATATGTAAATAACAATTGATAAGTTCTAAATACGTGGACTCCAATGCAACAGCTAGCTAAGCATCATAGGGAAGCACATAAGCTAACCTTCACTTGAGAAAAACATGCTTAAAATGTCAACACAATGGTTGAGTGAACATCATAGGTTTATATAATCAATAAAGTTTCAGACTACAAGATTTAGTTATAAAGTTTTATCAGTTCATTAGTAGTGCTGAGGTATATGATATCGAGACTAAACAAAGTTACCCTATGACACCTTGAACTGTCAGTGTCGTTGAATCATTATTATGTAACCCCTTTACGATCACGCCAATGGGTAGAGACGTCACTCTCAGTAGGCCTACTCATAATAACTAAGTTCGCGTTTCAAAGCAGCAATTAACGATATCATGGTAGGGATTTAGCATGAAACAAAGCATGTCATAGCACAATTTGAACTAATAATGTTTGAGTACTTGTGTCTAATCGTAAAACAGTTTAAAAGCAAGCATGTGTCTCACCCCAAAGTTTATAAACAGTTAAGAAATAGTAAAAAGAGGGGCTATGAAGTTCACCTTAGTAGCAAGTAATCGGAGATCTCAACCTAGAGATACAATCTTTGATTAGTTAATGTTTAACAGACATAAAGTTTTTTTATTAATATAGCAACTATATTAACAGTGAAGGTTTTCGAGAAAAATTCCTATTTCTCAAAAGTTTCTATTTTTGGAAACCTACTATTTATGGAAAGCTTCCACTTATAGTAAGCTCCTAGTTTAAAGAAGTTCGGGTTATAATTCTTCATAAAGATGTTTTACAATCTTGTCCAAACTTCGTTGCTATCATGCAAGTCACTCTGATGATCTGTTGTTACCGGGCGCCCAGGACTCTTGACCAGAATCTAAGTCTTGGCATTCGAAATCCACAAGCGGTTCCCATAAGGCAACAAGGACCACCCTAGGCCACAAGTAGCGATGAAGTTTGTAGACTTTGTACGTTATCTTTAATTATAACCTTCACGTTATAGGTGTATACACACAACGAGTTATTAATGTACTTAATAGTTATATATATAGGTGATAATATAACTTAGTGTACTTAAGGTGTTACAATATAGATAGGTTTATAAGTTATAATAATAATAATAATATTCTTTAATTAATCAACCATTGTGTTATCTTATCATTATATGTGTTACATATATAAATATACACCTATGTGATACATACATATATTCTTTATTCTTATAATACATGTATTTGTTCAGAACTATACGATATATATGTATATATTCTATGTAAGTGTTACATATATATAAATAGATAAGTGGTATATATATATATATATATATATATATATATACACACACACACACACATACTGTTACTTATCAACTTTTATAATTACTTATAATATATACACGATACATATACATACATATACACGTATGAATATATTTACATATACACACACACACACATATATCTACAATGTATACATGTACATACGTACGTATGCATGCATGCATGTGTATCATTATCATTATTATTTACCTTATTCATAACGTAAACATCTAACTATTATCATCTAGTTTAACTCATAACTTTTATCATAATCATAACCTAATAACTTATTAATCATTAACACATATAATCATAATCTTTTATTAACATACTTAATCATAATCATAAACTAGTCTCATAACTTACTCATAATCTTTCATTAAAGCTTTTAACCATTTATTTATCTAGTTTATATATCAAGATCATAGCTCAACCATAATACTTTTAATTTGACAATCTTATTAATCATAATCATGAATAATAATTGTTCATATTCATACTCTTTAACTTATCAAACTAGTTTTATGATCATCATAATTTCATAATCTCAATAACCATATATCATAATCATATTCTTATAACCATTCTTAGTCGTTAATCATATTCATTATCATCTTTATTCATATATACAAGTTCATATTTAATTACATAATACCTAATCATAATAGTTATAAGATAACATGTTTATTCTTATTACTAATAATTTATCCAACATCATAATTATATTAACTTAAACAAATCAAGAGTATAATTAACTAGGGTTTTAGGTATACCTTAAGAAGATTAAGATCAAGAAAAGAGTGTTGATTAAGGAGCCAAAACAGCAGCAGATTCAGCAGGAGATTCGAACCAAACAAAGGTTTCTTGGGTCTGTTTTGGCTCGACAGAAATAGCAGGAATAGCAGCAACAAAAGAAGTCGATTTGCAGGCTGTTTGGGATCACGATTTGCAGCAGGAAACAAGACCAAGAAGGGCTGTTGGTGGTGGTCGAATTACACAGCAACAAGGCTGCAGGAAGTCGACTAAAAAAGCTATTAAGGTGGCAAACAGGAGGCTGTTTTGTGGAGGTTAAAGGTGACTACAGAAGCTGCAGCAGGTGACGAATTAAAGGGCTGAAAAGAAGCTATTTTGGTGATGAGTTTTGTCGATGCAGGTGGGGGTTTGGGAGGATGTTTTAGTCGACAAAAAGTGTGAGGATGGGTTATAGATACTGTCGACTAAATGCAACAATAAGAGGGATTTTTTTGTTTTATTTTATGATGCACAATATGGAAAATCATGAGCCTTTTTATAGAATGCATTTGGAAATCCTAATCTTACTATGATTATAAGGAATACTTGGTGATCAAGGACTAGATTAGGATTAGGATGCAAGGAAATTAAGTTTGATTAGAATTGTAGTTTACTTAGGAATCAAGCTCTTTTTTTTCCCCAAACCGCCACATTTTCTTTTATATATATATATATATATATATATATATATATATATATATATATATATATATATATATATATATATATATATATATATATATATATATATATATATATATATATATATATATATATATATATATATATATATATTATTATTATTATTATTTTATATCCAGCCATTTTTTTATTTAATATCATTATTATTATATTTTTTATTAAATAGTTACATTTATTTTAAATACATTTTATTTAATCATTTAATTATTAGCCATGTCTTTTATTAATTTTACTTAGTTCTTAATAGTTTTAATATAAATGTCACAATTAATTTATTTATATTATTAATTTAATATTAGGGTTAGGGTTTATAATTAATATTTAGGTTTAGTGCTTAAGTAATAAATACAATCAATTAATACCAGTATTAATTATAGATCATTAATCGTAAACGGATAACAACCTAAATCGAATACACAGAAGAACAAATAAAAATCCCAAGGGCATTTTGGTCATTTTAGAATGGAAAAATGAGGTTGTTATAGTACCTCCCCATTAATTTAAACTTCATCCCGAAGTTTCTGATGGACTTCTCGGATGCATCAGCAGTTGAGAAGAGATGGGGATATTTCCGCTTCATTTGGTCTTCACATTCCCAGGTATACTTGGGGCCTCTCCGTGAATTCCAACAGATCTTAACAATAGGAATAGTGCTTTGTTTCAAGCCTTTAACCTCACGATCCATAACCTCTATCAGTTCTTCAACGGAATGCATTTTATCATCAATACGGACATCATCCAATGGAATGACAGGTGTGTCATCAACAAGACACTTTTTAAGATTTGAGATGTGAAATGCATGAACTTTAATTAACAGGAAGTGTTGACTAAAAATTACCATTCGGTCAAGGTTTTGTTAAAACAAAGTTTACACTTAATTACAGTGGGGATCTACATTTTCGTCTGTATGAGGCCTCCAATAAAACTTCTTCACATCGTGATGCATTTTACTAGAGCCTAGGTGAATTGAATATCTAGTCTTATGTGCTTTATCCAAGACTAGTTCTCGAAAAATTTCTGAATAGCGGTGATTTTTATAGGATCAACATGTATTCCTTCACTATCAACTACATGCCCAAGAAATTGTACGGTTCGCAGCTAAAATTCACAGATTGCTCATGCTCTTTCTCGCTCTTGGAGTAGATTAAGATGTCATCAATGAAAATGATCACGAATTTATCAAGATAAGGTTTGCATACACGGTTCATAAGATCCATGAATATAACAGGAGCATTAGTTAAACTAAAAGGCATGACAAGAAACTCATAATGTCAATAACGAGTTCAGAAAGTAGTCTTAGAAACATCAGCTTCCTTGACTCTCAATTGATGCTAACCCGACTTGAGATCAATCTTTGAATAGATACTTGATCCTTGCTGTTGTCAAACAGGCCATCAATACGCGGGAAAGGATAACAATTCTTGATGGTTAGCTTGTTGAGTTCTCGGTAATCAATACACGTCCTTAACGTGCCATCTTTCTTCTTGACAAAAAGAACGGGTGCTCCCCACGGACACGAGCTAGGATGAATGAAACCTTTCTCCAAAAGTTCCTGGAGTTGGTTGGATAATTCCTTCATTTCGGATGGTGCTAAATGGTATGGTGCCTTTGCAATACGTGCAACACCATGCGTAGATAATTTGAAAGCGAAATATAATATCTAATGTTGATATTTTTAGTTGACAATATAGAGATAAGGAGTAGGTAACGGTACACAATGGTCCTGAGGTTGATCAAACCTTATTTCCATCATGATCCATTAGGATTTCTGCATGACTTATCATAATATAACTACATTGATCAGGCGTCATTATATTATACTAAATCATTCTTTTATCACTCCATAAAGTTACTACTATGTCATCTTGAAATGTCCCGTTCTTATTGATTAAAAACGTTCATATTAATTGATTTCGTTGCGTGGTTTTGACCTCTATATGAGACATTTTTCAAAGACTGCATTCATTTTAAAACAAACCATGACCTTTATTTCATCAATAAAGGTTTAAAAGCTTTACGTAGATTATCAAATAATGATAATCTAAAATATCCTGTTTACACACGACCATTACATAATGGTTTACAATACAAATATGTTACAACAAAATAAGTTTCTTGAATGCAGTTTTTACACAATATCATACAAGCATGGACTTCAAATCTCGTCCTTATTTAAGTATGCGACAGCAGAAGCTCTTAATAATCACCTGAGAATAAACATGCTTAAAACGTCAACAAAAATGTTGGTGAGCTATAGGTTTAACCTATATATTATCAAATCGTAACAATGGACCACAAGATTTCATATTTCAATACACATCACATACATAGAGATAAAAATCATTCATATGGTGAACACCTGGTAACCGACATTAACAAGATGCATATATAAGAATATCCCCATCATTCCGGGATCCTCCTTCGGACATGATATAAATTTCGAAGTACTAAAGCATCCGGTACTTTGGATGGGGCTTGTTGGGCCCAATAGATCTATCTTTAGGATTCGCGTCAATTAGGGTGTCTGTTCCCTATTCTTAGATTACCAGACTTAATAAAAAGGGGCATATTCGATTTTGATAATTCTACCATAGAATGTAGTTTCACGTACTTGTGTCTATTTTGTAAATCATTTATAAAACCTGCATGTATTCTCATCCCAAAAATAATAGATTTTAAAAGTGGGACTATAACTCACTTTCACAGATTTTTACTTCGTCGGGAAGTAAGACTTGGCCACTGGTCGATTCACGAACCTATAACAAATATGTACATATATATCAAAGTATGTTCAAAATATATTTACAACACTTTTAATACATTTTGATGTTTTAAGTTTATTAAGTCAGCTGTCCTCGTTAGTAACCTACAACTAGTTGTCCACAGTTAGATGTACAGAAATAAATCGATATATATTATCTTGAATCAATCCACGACCCAGTGTATACATATCTCAGTATTGATCACAACTCAAACTATATATATTTTGGAATCAACCTCAACCCTGTATAGCTAACTCCAACATTCACATATAGAGTGTCTATGGTTGTTCCGAAATATATATAGATGTGTCGACATGATAGGTCGAAACATTGTATACGTGTCTATGGTATCTCAAGATTACAAAATATACAATACAAGTTGATTAAGTTATGGTTGGAATAGATTTGTTACCAATTTTCACGTAGCTAAAATGGGAAAAATTATCCAATCTTGTTTTACCCATAACTTCTTCATTTTAAATCCGTTTTGAGTGAATCAAATTGCTATGGTTTCATATTGAACTCTATTTTATGAATCTAAACAGAAAAAGTATAGGTTTATAGTCGAAAATATAAGTTACAAGTCATTTTTGTAAAGATAGTCATTTCAGTCGAAAGAACGACGTCTAGATGACCATTTTAGAAAACATACTTACACTTTGAGTTTAACCATGATTTTTGGATATAGTTTCATGTTCATAAGAAAAATCATTTTCCCAGAAGAACAACTTTTAAATCAAAGTTTATCATAGTTTTTAATTAACTAACCCAAAACAGCCCGCGGTGTTACTACGACGGCGTAAATTCGGTTTTACAGTGTTTTTCGTGTTTCCAGGTTTTAAATAATTAAGTTAGCATATCATATAGATATAGAACATGTGTTTAGTTGATTTTAAAAGTCAAGTTAGAAGGATTAACTTTTGTTTGCGAACAAGTTTAGAATTAACTAAACTATGTTCTAGTGATTACAAGTTTAAACCTTCGAATAAGATAGCTTTATATGTATGAATCTTATGATGTTATGAACATCATTACTACCTTAAGTTCCTTGGATAAACCTACTGGAAAAGAAAAAAATAGATCTAGCTTCAACGGATCCTTGGATGGCTCGAAGTTCTTGAAGCAGAATCATGACACGAAAACAAGTTCAAGTAAGATCATCACTTGAAATAAGATTGTTATAGTTATAGAAATTGAACCAAAGTTTGAATATGATTATTACCTTGTATTAGAATGATAACCTACTGTAAGAAACAAAGATTTCTTGAGGTTGGATGATCACCTTACAAGATTGGAAGTGAGCTAGCAAACTTGAAAGTATTCATGATTTTATGTAACTAGAACTTGTAGAATTTATGAAGAACACTTAGAACTTGAAGATAGAACTTGAGAGAGATCAATTAGATGAAGAAAATTGAAGAATGAAAGTGTTTGTAGGTGTTTTTGGTCGTTGGTGTATGGATTAGATATATAAAGGATATGTAATTTTGTTTTCATGTAAATAAGTCATGAATGATTACTCATATTTTTATAATTTTATGAGATATTTCATGCTAGTTGCCAAATGATGGTTCCCACATGTGTTAGGTAACTCACATGGGCTGCTAACAGCTGATCATTGGAGTGTATATACCAATAGTACATACATCTAAAAGCTGTGTATTGTACGAGTACGAATACGGGTGCAACGAGTAGAATTGTTGATGAAACTGAACGAGGATGTAATTGTAAGCATTTTTGTTAAGTAGAAGTATTTTGATAAGTGTATGGAAGTCTTTCAAAAGTGTATAAATACATATTAAAACACTACATGTATATACATTTTAACTGAGTCGTTAAGTCATCGTTAGTCGTTACATGTAAGTGTTGTTTTGAAACCTTTAGGTTAACGATCTTGTTAAATATTGTTAACCCAATGTTTATAATATCAAATGAGATTTTAAATTATTATATTATCATGATATTATCATGTATGAATATCTCTTAATATGATATATATACATTAAATGTCTTTACAACGATAATCGTTACATATATGTCTCGTTTAAAAATCATTAAGTTAGTAGTCTTGTTTTTACATATGTAGTTCATTGTTAATATACTTAATGATATGTTTACTTATCATTAAGTATATTAACAATGAACTACATATGGGTGGTCAATTGTCTATATGAACTATATATATATATCCATATATATGTCATCATATAGTTTTTACAAGTTTTAACTTTCGTGAATCACCGGTCAACTTGGGTGGTCAATTGTCTATATGAAACCTATTTCAATTAATCAAGTCTTAACAAGTTTAATTTCTTAACATGTTGGAAACATTTAATCATGAAAATATCAATCTCAATTAATATATATAAACATGGAAAAGTTCGGGTCACTACAGTACCTACCCGTTAAATAAATTTCGTCCCGAAATTTTAAGCTGTTGAAGGTGTTGACGAATCTTCTGGAAATAGATGCGGGTATTTCTTCTTCATCTGATCTTCACGCTCCCAGGTGAACTCGGGTCCTCTACGAGCATTCCGTCGAACCTTAACAATTGGTATCTTGTTTTGCTTAAGTCTTTTAACCTCACGATCCATTATTTCGACGGGTTCTTCGATGAATTGAAGTTTTTCATTGATTTGAATTTCATCTAACAGAATAGTGAGATCTTCTTTAGCAAAACATTTCTTCAAATTCGAGACGTGGAAAGTGTTATGTATAGCCGCGAGTTGTTGAGGTAACTCAAGTCGGTAAGCTACTGGTTCGACACGATCAATAATCTTGAATGGTCCAATATACCTTGGATTTAATTTCCCTCGTTTACCAAATCGAACAACGCCTTTCCAAGGTGCAACTTTAAGCATGACCTTCTCTCCAATTTTAAATTCTATATCTTTTCTTTTAATGTCAGCGTAGCTCTTTTGTCGACTTTGGGCGGTTTTCAACCGTTGTTGAATTTGGATGATCTTCTAGGTAGTTTCTTGTATTATCTCCGGACCCGTAATCTGTCTATCCCCCACTTCACTCTAACAAATCAGAGACCTGCACTTTCTACCATAAAGTGCTTCAAACGGCGCCATCTCAATGCTTGAATGGTAGCTGTTGTTGTAGGAAAATTCTGCTAATGGTAGATGTCGATCCCAACTGTTTCCGAAATCAATAACACATGCTCGTATCATGTCTTCAAGCGTTTATATCGTCCTTTCACTCTGCCCATCAGTTTGTGGATGATAGGCAGTACTCATGTCTAGACGAGTTCCTAATGCTTGCTGTAATGTCTGCCAGAATCTTGAAATAAATCTGCCATCCCTATCAGAGATAATAGAGATTGGTATTCCATGTCTGGAGATGACTTCCTTCAAATACAGTCATGCTAACTTCTCCATCTTGTCATCTTCTCTTTATGGAAGGAAGTGTGCTGATTTGGTGAGACGATCAACTATTACCCAAATAGTATCAAAACCACTTGCAGTCCTTGGCAATTTAGAGATGAAATCCATGGTAATGTTTTCCCATTTCCATTCCGGGATTTCGGGTTGTTGAAGTAGACCTGATGGTTTTTGATGCTCTGCTTTGACCTTAGAACACGTCAAACATTCTCCTACGTATTTAGCAACATCGGCTTTCATACCCGGCCACCAAAAATGTTTCTTGAGATCCTTGTACATCTTCCCCGTTCCAGGATGTATTGAGTATCTGGTTTTATGAGCTTCTCTAAGTACCATTTCTCTCATATCTCCAAATTTTGGTACCCAAATCCTTTCAGCCCTATACCGGGTTCCGTCTTCCCGAATATTAAGATGCTTCTCCGATCCTTTGGGTATTTCATCCTTTAAATTTCCCTCTTTTAAAACTCCTTGTTGCGCCTCCTTTATTTGAGTAGTAAGGTTATTATGAATCATTATATTCATAGATTTTACTCGAATGGGTTCTCTGTCCTTCCTGCTCAAGGCATCGGCTACCACATTTGCCTTCCCCGGGTGGTAACGAATCTCAAAGTCGTAATCATTCAACAATTCAATCCACCTACGCTGCCTCATATTCAGTTGTTTTTGATTAAATATGTGTTGAAGACTTTTGTGGTCGGTATATATAATACTTTTGACCCCATATAAGTAGTGCCTCTAAGTCTTTAATGCAAAAACAACTGCGCCTAATTCCAAATCATGCGTCGTATAATTTTGTTCGTGAATCTTCAATTGTCTAGACGCATAAGCAATCACCTTCGTTCGTTGCATTAATACACAACCGAGACCTTGCTTTGATGCGTCACAATAAATCACAAAATCATCATTCCCTTCAGGCAATGACAATATAGGTGCCGTAGTTAGCTTTTTCTTTAATAACTGAAACGCTTTCTCTTGTTCATCATTCCATTCAAATTTCTTCCCTTTATGCGTTAATGCAGTCAAGGGTTTTGCTATTCTGGAAAAGTCTTGGATGAACCTTCTGTAGTAACCAGCTAGTCCTAAAAACTGGCGTATGTGTTTCGGAGTTTTCGGGGTTTCCCACTTTTCAACAGTTTCTATCTTTGCCGGATCCACCTTAATACCTTCTTTGTTCACTATGTGACCGAGGAATTGAACTTCTTCCAACCAAAATGCACACTTTTAAAACTTAGCGTACAATTCTTCCTTCCTCAATACTTCTAACACCTTTCTTAAATGTTCACCGTGTTCTTGTTCATTCTTTGAGTAAATAAGTATGTCATCAATGAAAACAATGACAAACTTGTCAAGGTATGGTCCACACACTCGGTTCATAAGGTCCATGAACACAGCTGGTGCATTAGTTAAACCAAATGGCATGACCATAAACTCGTAATGACCGTAACGTGTTCTGAAAGCAGTCTTTGGAATATCATCTTCTTTCACCCGCATTTGATGATACCCGGAACGTAAGTCAATCTTTGAATAAACAGACGAGCCTTGTAGTTGATCAAATAAGTCATCGATTCTCGGTAGTGGGTAGCGGTTCTTGATGGTAAGTTTGTTCAACTCTCGGTAGTCGATACACAACCTGAATGTACCATCTTTCTTCTTGACAAACAAAACAGGAGCTCCCCACGGTGATGTGCTTGGTCGAATAAAACCATGCTCTAAAAGTTCTTGTAATTGGCTTTACAGTTCTTTCATCCCGCTGGGTGTGAGTCTGTAAGGAGCACGAGCTATTGGTGCTGCTCCTGGTACATGATCTATTTGAAATTCAACGGATCGATGTGGGGGTAATCCCGGTAATTCTTTCGGAAATACATCAGGAAATTCTTTTGCAACGGGAACATCATTGATGCTCTTTTCTTTAGTTTGTACTTTCTCGACGTGTGCTAGAACAGCATAGCAACCTTTTCTTATTAGTTTTTGTGCCTTCAAATTACTAATAAGATGTAGCTTCGTGTTGCCCTTTTCTCCGTACACCATTAAGGGTTTTCCTTTTTCTCGTATAATGCGAATTGCATTTTTGTAACAAACGATCTCTGCTTTCACTTCTTTCAACCAGTCCATACCGATTATCACATCAAAACTCCCTAACTCTACTGGTATCAAATCAATCTTAAATGTTTCGCTAATCAGTTTAATTTCTCGATTCCGACATATATTATGTGCTGAAATTAATTTAACATTTGCTAATTCGAGTAAAAATTTACTATCCAAAGGCGTCAATGTACAAGTTAATTTAGCACAAAAATCTCTACTCATATAGCTTCTATCCTCACCCGAATCAAATAAAACGTAAGCAGATTTATTGTCAATAAGAAACGTACCCGTAACAAGCTCCGGGTCTTCCTGTGCCTCTGCCGTATTAATATTGAAAAATCTTCCGCGGCCTTGTCCATTCGTGTTCTCCTGGTTCGGGCAATTTCTAATAATGTGGCCCGGTTTTCCACATTTATAACAAACTACATTGGCATAACTTGCTCCGACACTACTTGCTCCGCCATTACTCGTTCCGACACCATTTGTTCCTTTCGTTCTATTAACCCCTGGTCCGTAGACCTCACACTTCACCGCGCTATGACCATTTCTTTTACACTTGTGGCAAAATTTGGTGCAGAACCCCGAGTGATACTTTTCACACCTTTGGCATAGCTGCTTCTGATTGTTGTTGTTGTTGCGATTATTATTGTTGTTGGGATGATTGTTGTAGTTGCTGTTGTTGTTGTTGTTGTTGTTGTTGTTGTTGTTGTTGGGCCGTTTGTTGTAGTTGCGATTGATGTTGCGATTGTTGGGATAATTGTTGCGATTATTGTTGTAATTGCTGTTGTTGTTGTATTGGTGATTCTTATCACCGTTTTCCTCCCACTTTCTTTTGACTTGCTTCACATTGGCCTCTTCAGCAGTCTGTTCTTTAATTCTTTCTTCAATCTGGTTCACTAGTTTGTGAGCCATTCTACATGCCTGTTGTATGGAGGCGGGCTCGTGTGAACTTATATCTTCTTGGATTCTTTCCGGTAATCCTTTCACAAACGTGTCGATCTTCTCTTCCTCATCTTCGAACGCTCCTGGACACACAATTCTGTGAATCGTCTTTCGTACGTGGTAGTATCAAATCCTTGGGTTCGTAACCCTCTAAGTTCTGTCTTGAGCTTATTGACCTCGGTTCTGGGACGGTACTTCTCGTTCATCAAGTGCTTGAATGCTGACCACGGTAGTGCGTACGCATCGTCTTGTCCCACTTGCTCTAGATAGGTATTCCACCATGTTAACGCAGAACCTGTGAAGGTATGCGTAGCGTACTTCACTTTGTCCTCTTCAGTACACTTACTTATGGCAAACACCGATTCGACCTTCTCGGTCCACCATTTCAATCCGATCGGTCCTTCGGTTCCATCAAATTCCAAAGGTTTGCAGGCAGTAAATTCTTTGTAGGTGCATCCTACACGATTTTCTATACTGCTAGATCCAAGGTTATTGTTGGTATGTAGTGCAGCCTGTACTGCGGCTATGTTTGAAGCTAGAAAAGTACGGAATTCCTCTTCATTCATATTCACGGTGTGTCGAGTAGTCGGTGCCATTTCCTTCAAAATAGTCAAATGGAACAAGTTAATCATACAGAATATTAAGCGTAGTTAATAGTATTTCGTAGCATAATATGAACTCATTTATAAAAGCTTTTTCTTCATATTAGCGTTTTATAAGTTTAAATTCGGGTAGTACCTACCCGTTAAGTTCATACTTAGTAGCTAATATACAATTCAACTACTACAATTCTATATGAAAAACTGATTATAATAATATTTCGCGTTCAAACTTTTACACAATATTTTACAAACTTACAATACCGCTTATTTATATATAGCATGAAATATAGCACACAATAAATTTGATACAAGATGGTTGTGAAGATAATTCTAGCTAGTACACAAGTCGTTCAGCAAAGGCAAAAAAGACACATAATTCATACGTCCAGAAACATGTCATGCATTCTGGTTTTACTAGGACTACTTCCCATCCTTGGTCTTGTGGAACATAACCGTTATGACCATTGATAAGACAGCATGTTGTAACGTCGTCAAAGGGACGTTGGTTACGTAATGTCCAACAGTCCCGTAACAATCTAAAAACCTCATTTCTTACCCCAATTACCGACTCCGTCACTTGTGGGAACGTTTTGTTTAATAGTTGTAGCCCGATGTTCTTGTTCTCACTTTGGTGAGAAGCGAACATTACTAATCCGTAAGCATAACATGCTTCTTTATGTTGCATGTTAGCCGCTTTTTCTAAATCACGAAGTCCAATATTCGGATATATTGAGTCAAAATAATTTCTTAACCCATTGCGTAAAATAGCATTTGGGTTCCCCGCAATATATGCGTCAAAGTAAACACATCGTAACTTATGGATTTCCCAATGTGATATCCCCCATCTTTCGAACGAAAGCCTTTTATAAACCAAGGCATTCTTGGAACGTTCTTCGAATGTCTTACAAACTGATCTCGCCTTAAATAATTGTGTCGAAGAATTTTGACCGACTATATACAAGATTTCATCAATCATGTCTCCGGGTAGGTCTCTTAAAATATTGGGTTGTCTATCCATTTTGTGTTTTTATACTGTAAAATAGACAAGAGTTAGATTCATAAAAAAAAATACTTATTAATACAAGAAATTTTTTTTACATATATCATAAAGCATAAGCACACTATATTACATATATTACACCACACGAATACAACTATCTTATTCCGACTCGCTCGTTTCTTCTTCTTCGGTTTTGGTTCGTTTTGCCAAGTTTCTAGGGATATATGATGTTCCCCTAATACGAGCCGTCGTTTTCCACAATGGTTTAGAAAAACCTGGTGGTTTAGAGGTTCCCGGGTCATTGTTACAACTTAAGGACTTCGGGGGTTGATGATACATATAAAGTTCATCGGGGTTGGAATTAGATTTCACTATTTTTATGCCCTTTCCCTTATTATTTTCTTTTGCCTTTTTAAATTCAGTTGGGGTAATTTCTATAACATCATCGGAATTCTCGTCGGAATCCGATTCATCGGAGAATTGGTAATTCTCCCAATATTTTGCTTCCTTGGCGGAAACACCATTGACCATAATTAACCTTGGTCGGTTGGTTGAGGATTTTCTTTTACTTAACCGTTTTATTATTTCCCCCACCGGTTCTATTTCTTCATCCGGTTCCGATTCTTCTTCCGGTTCCGATTCTTCTTCCGGTTCCGACTCTTCTTCCGGTTCCTCTTCGGGAACTTGTGAATCAGTCCATGAATCATTCCAATTTACATTTGACTCTTCATTATTATTAGGTGAGTCAATGGGACTTGTTCTAGAGGTAGACATCTATCACATAATATCAAACGCGTTAAGAGATTAATATATCACATAATATTCACATGTTAAAAATATATAGTTTCCAACAAAATTTGTTAAGCAATCATTTTTCAAGTAAACACGGTCGAAGTCCAGACTCACTAATGCATCCTAACAAACTAGATAAGACACACTAATGCAAAATTCTGGTTCTCTAAGACCAACGCTCGAATACCAACTGAAATGTCCCGTTCTTATTGATTAAAAACGTTCCATATTAATTGATTTCGTTGCGAGGTTTTGACCTCTATATGAGACGTTTTTCAAAGACTGCATTCATTTTAAAACAAACCATGACCTTTATTTCATCAGTAAAGGTTTAAAAGCTTTACATAGATTATTAAATAATGATAATCTAAAATATCCTGTTTACACACGACCATTACATAATGGCTTACAATACAAATATGTTACAACAAAATAAGTTTCTTGAATGCAGTTTTTACACAATATCATACAAGCATGGACTCCAAATCTCGTCCTTATTTAAGTATGCGACAGCGGAAGCTCTTAATAATCACCTGAGAATAAACATGCTTAAAACGTCAACAAAAATGTTGGTGAGCTATAGGTTTAACCTATATATTATCAAATCGTAACAATAGACCACAAGATTTCATATTTCAATACACATCACATACATAGAGATAAAAATCATTCATATGGTAAACACCTGGTAACCGACATTAACAAGATGCATATATAAGAATATCCCCATCATTCCGGGATCCTCCTTCGGACATGATATAAATTTTGAAGTACTAAAGCATTCGGTACTTTGGATGGGGCTTGTTGGGCCCAATAGATCTATCTTTAGGATTCGCGTTAATTAGGGTGTCTGTTCCCTAATTTTTAGATTACCAGACTTAATAAAAAGGGGCATATTCAATTTTGATAACTCAACCATAGAATGTAGTTTCACGTACTTGTGTCTATTTTGTAAATCATTTATAAAACCTGCATGTATTCTCATCCCAAAAATAATAGATTTTAAAAGTGGGACTATAACTCACTTTCACAGATTTTTACTTCGTCGGGAAGTAAGACTTGGCTACTGGTCGATTCACGAACCTATAACAAATATGTACATATATATCAAAGTATGTTCAAAATATATTTATAACACTTTTAATACATTTTGATGTTTTAAGTTTATTAAGTTAGCTGTCCTCGTTAGTAACCTACAACTAGTTGTCCACAGTTAGATGTACAGAAATAAATCGATATATATATATTATCTTGAATCAATCCACGACCCAGTGTATACATATCTCAGTATTGATCACAACTCAAACTATATATATTTTGGAATCAACCTCAACCCTGTATAGCTAACTCCAACATTCACATATAGAGTGTCTATGGTTGTTCCGAAATATATATAGATGTGTCGACATGATAGGTCGAAACATTGTATACGTGTCTATGGTATCTCAAGATTACATAATATACAATACAAGTTTATTAAGTTATGGTTGGAATAGATTTGTTACCAATTTTCACGTAGCTAAAATGAGAAAAATTATCCAATCTTGTTTTACCCATAACTTCTTCATTTTAAATCCGTTTTGAGTGAATCAAATTGCTATGGTTTCATATTGAACTCTATTTTATGAATCTAAACAGAAAAGTATATTTTTATAGTCGGAAATATAAGTTACAAGTCATTTTTGTAAAGGTAGTCATTTCAGTCGAAAGAACGACGTCTAGATGACCATTTTAGAAAACATACTTACACTTTGAGTTTAACCATGATTTTTGGATATAGTTTCATGTTCCTAATAAAAATCATTTTCCCAGAAGAACAACTTTTAAATCAAAGTTTATCATAGTTTTTAATTAACTAACCCAAAACAGCCCGCGGTGTTACTACGACGGCGTAAATTCGGTTTTACAGTGTTTTTCGTGTTTCCAGGTTTTAAATCATTAAGTTAGCATATCATATAGATATAGAACATGTGTTTAGTTGATTTTAAAAGTCAAGTTAGAAGGATTAACTTTTGTTTGCGAACAAGTTTAGAATTAACTAAACTATGTTCTAGTGATTACAAGTTTAAATCTTCGAATAAGATAGCTTTATATGTATGAATCGAATGATGTTATGAACATCATTACTACCTTAAGTTCCTTGGATAAACCTACTGGAAAAGAGAAAAATGGATCTAGCTTCAACGGATCCTTGGATGGCTCGAAGTTCTTGAAGCAGAATCATGACACGAAAACAAGTTCTAGTAAGATCATCACTTGAAATAAGATTGTTATAGTTATAGAAATTGAACAAAAGTTTGAATATGATTATTACCTTGTATTAGAATGATAACCTACTGTAAGAAACAAAGATTTCTTGAGGTTGGATGATCACCTTACAAGATTGGAAGTGAGCTAGCAAACTTGAAAGTATTCTTGATTTTATGTAACTAGAACTTGTAGAATTTATGAAGAACACTTAGAACTTGAAGATAGAACTTGAGAGAGATCAATTAGATGAAGAAAATTGAAGAATGAAAGTGTTTGTAGGTGTTTTTGGTCGTTGGTGTATGGATTAGATATAAAGGATATGTAATTTTGTTTTCATGTAAATAAGTCATGAATGATTACTCATATTTTTGTAATTTTATGAGATATTTCATGCTAGTTGCCAAATGATGGTTCCCACATGTGTTAGGTAACTCACATGGACTGCTAAGAGCTGATCATTGGAGTGTATATACCAATAGTACATACATCTAAAAGCTGTGTATTGTACGAGTACGAATACGGGTGCAACGAGTAGAATTGTTGATGAAACTGAACGAGGATGTAATTTAAGCATTTTTGTTAAGTAGAAGTATTTTGATAAGTGTATGGAAGTCTTTCAAAAGTGTATAAATACATATTAAAACACTACATGTATATACATTTTAACTGAGTCGTTAAGTCATCGTTAGTCGTTACATGTAAGTGTTGTTTTGAAACCTTTAGGTTAACGATCTTGTTAAATGTTGTTAAACCATTGTTTATAATATCAAATGAGATTTTAAATTATTATATTATCATGATATTATCATGTATGAATATCTCTTAATATGATATATATACATTAAATGTCTTTACAACAATAATCGTTACATATATGTCTCGTTTAAAAATCATTAAGTTAGTAGTCTTGTTTTTATATATGTAGTTCATTGTTAATATACTTAATGATATGTTTACTTATCATAATATCATGTTAACTATATATATATATATATATATATCCATATATATGTCATCATATAGTTTTTACAAGTTTTAACGTTCGTGAATCACCGGTCAACTTGGGTGGTCAATTGTCTATATGAAACCTATTTCAATTAATCAAGTCTTAACAAGTTTGATTACTTAACATGTTGGAAACATTTAATCATGTAAATATCAATCTCAATTAATATATATAAACATGGAAAAGTTCGGGTCACTACACATCTAGTCAATATTCATCTTCTTCGAGGTGAATGATTCAATGGAAAATGAAAGAAAAGAAAATAACATCATTCATTCATTTAAAAGAAAATAACCAGAGTATTACAGAAACTTAACGAAATCTTCCAAAATATAGAAGTATAAATGGTAACATAAAGAACACTATAAAAATGAGAAATTTAAATGACTCTTGTAGTTGCCAAAAACTCTTCATTGTGCCTTTCATCCTTCTTCCTCATCATTACGAGTGTAACACCCATTTTCAGTTACGAGTTATTTCGAATGACATTCGAAATACGAGGCATGTAAGTGTATATTTGGATCCTAAATAAAGTTGGATTTGATGCTCTAAAACCTTACTATTGGATAGTAAATCTCATTACGTTTCCAACGATATTTGATTCGTCGAAAACGGAGTTACGGTTTGAAAGTTACGACCAAAACAAGTTCAGTTTCAGACTCAGTTCATTGGGACTCCATCCAGACTTTAGGACGCCGTCCAACAATGAAGGTTAGGACGCCGTCCAAGCTTTTTGGACGCCGTCCAGAAGGCCTGATGGGCCAGCAGCTCTATTTTACTCAAATTAAAAGGGGTATTTGTGTCTTTTCACTTGGAGTCGGTTTGGGATCATCAAAAATGATCTATAACTCCATTTGGAGCTCATTCTCACCCACACAAAACACTCTCATCTTATTTTAGAGAGAGAGGGTTAATTTAGAGTGAGAAAGCTTGGTTTGGTGAAGAAGATGAGCGTTTCGGGTCAAAGCTCGAGAGTTAAAGTTGTTCCTTTCGTTCACGGCTACATTTTGGTAGTATTGGTAAGTCTCAGCTCCGAATTTCATTGTTAAGATTCTTGTGTACATTTAGGGTTTGAGCTTGTTATTTGTAAAACCCTTTTAGATGATGAAGAGGGTTTATGGAAACCCACTATTTTGATATTTTGCGGGTTTTGGGTTGGTTAATGATTTAAGCATGTTTAAGGTTTGTAAGTGGGGTATAATCACTAGTATTAGTGATTTTAGGAGTGTTGGAACTTGTAAGACCCATTTGGGGGTAAAATGGGTGAATTTGGGTTATGTTGAGATAAGGAAAACCCTAATAGCTATGATCTAGGGTTTGGCCATGTGAATTGAAGTTGTAAGTGTTAAATTGTGTTGATTGGTCATTAATACACTTGTAATTGGATGATAAGCAATTTTGGTTAAAATGTACTTGTTGGATGGGTCGGAATTATCACCCGTAGTGGTAATTGGTGAAGTCCACTTTATGTGTCTAAATGGGCGGTTTGTGGTGATAGGTGTAAACCCTTGGTTAAGGGTGTTGAAGTCGAATTCTCTCGTAGAGAATGTATGTTGATTGTTTGTATATCTATATGCGTATTATAGGTAAAAGGTTTGCTCGGTTGCTTTTGGAGGCGATTTACGTTTATGACTTGTGCGGGCAATTCGAGGTGAGTGGAATAATTATATGCGTAGGTATATAATGTATCTATTTGTTGTAGCGTGAAATGTGTAGTGTCGAGGTGTTAAGACACCATGTTTCACGTGAAGAGTGTAGCATCGAGGTGTTAAGATGCCACTCGGGTGTAGCATCGAGGTGTTAAGATGCCACCTAGGAGTGTAGTGTCGAGGTGTTAAGACACCACTCCGTAAAATAATGAGTGTTGCATCGAGGTGTTAAGATGCCACTCGGGGTGATGTGCCGAGGTGTTAAGGTGCCACCCTAGGGGTTAGTGGTGTGAGGTGTTAAGTGCCCTAACGGATGTTATGAACACCGATGGCGTTTTTGCGAGCGCCGTTCCCTTGTACTATTGGTTAACCATGGTCATTTGTGTTGTAGCGTAAGCATATTATATTTGTTCATATTATATATGCTTTTGTTATGCTAGCTTGATTATTGGAGGTTATAGCTTGTAATTGTGATGATAAGCTAATTGTGTTGCTAGCATGTATGCAGTATGTGAGTAAGTGTTTGCAAGTAGGTATATTATATATGTATGTGTATAATTATTGCATTCACTAAGCCTCGGCTTACCCCTCTCGTTGTTTACCTTTTTACAGGTATTGTGTTATTGATGCTAGCTAGTTGTTAGACTAGACGTGCAGGAGCGGTTGGGCTTGATGGTGTAGCTTTCGGATAATTGGACACGGATGGGGGTTTTGGTAGTCCCCGGGATTATGCTCTTGGTATCGGGTTGGGTTGTAGAGTTCTAATCCGTCTAAAGAGATAAATGGGTCGAAACTGCTACTTTATTTGTAAAACGGGTCATTGTGAGCCCGGGGTTGTAAAACTTGTTTTTATGGTGGCAATATCTTAGTTTTACTTAATGTGTCATCTTGTGAAAATGGTTTCGTTGAAAAGTGTCGGGGAGCGAGTTTTTCGCTCGCGTGTAAACAAAAACTGATCAGTACTTTTTAGTTCATTGGGACGCCGTCCCAAATCCTTGGACGCCGTCCCAGTTGTAAAGGCTGGACACCATCCCGATTTCTGGACGCCGTCCAGATGGGCAATCACAGAATTTTTTTTTTTTGTGTCGTGTTTTTGGTAAATCAATGTTGGGTTGTTACAAGTGGTATCAGAGCATAGTCTAAGGGAATTAGGTAACCTTGGAATAGGTGCCTAGTCTTAGACTTATTGGCGATTGTGCGTTATTTGCGGGGCTTGTAGGAGTACGGGTCGGATTGAGATTTGTTAGTGCCTTAGAGTAGGTGACTAACTAGGACTAGTGCTTGTCCAATGTGGGATTATGTGGGGCCTTATTTCGCGTGTAAATTAGTGCCTTAGATTGCTAGTGCCTAAGGTAAGTAGGCGAACGGGGACGTTGTTTTAGTGATAGTCACCTAGGCTGTAGGATGACGTGTTATTGCGGTGTACTTGTGTATATTTATTATTATGTTGTATATAGGTGTATATATACAGGTATCTTTTGTGCGGTATCCTAGGGATGAATCTATTGGGGAGATTCGTATGTTTGGCGGTTTTGAGTGATCAAGTTCACGGTAAGGACTTTGGTCATTCGGGTACTAGGAGTTATCGCGTGTTATTTTGTGTGAATGTTACGTCAGTCCGGGTAAAGTACTTTGCATGACCATGTGGAAATGGTACGGTACGCATTTGTAATAGTGACCGATCACCATTATTATGAAAGTGTATCTTGACATCAAGCATGACATGACAAGTACCGAACGTAGGAGACGTGGCATGGTTGGGGTAGAACAGGACGAATTAGGAATCTTTTATTGGTTCCTAGGATATAGTAGTCTCGAGTGATGTGCTTGTTAACACATCAGGTTCTTTGTGAGTCGGGAAGTGTACGATGGAATCGGTTAGTTAAGTGAGCGAGCTAACTCACGAGTTTGGTGCGTGTTTAGCCACCCTAAGTAGTGGGTGCATTATTGAGATTGTAATTGGTTTTAGTTACCCATCGTAACTAGGATGACCAATTTACGCTTGCGTGTGTGCGACGAGGACTTGAATTCCGTAATGGAATGCGACAAGTCTAATGATTGTAGTTTTGAGTTACACTCGGTAGAGTGTGTGGGTAGAGAATCGTGTTAGGATTCTAATTGTGAGTCGCCTTGGAATTGGCGAATCGAGGAGTCTTCGGGTCATTAAACTCATGGGAGTGGGACCCATATGACGATGTTTACGATAGTGTGTTGGTGTGTTGTGGATTATAGGGTAACATTCCTAACGGAATACCCCTGTCGTTGTGACTGTGCCGATAGGTGGAGGGTTTAAGACTTAGTGTTCTCAAGCATCTCCTTAGTGTTAGATGAAGGGTTTCGTTAGGTTATATCGTTTGGCCTTGTGAAAATTGCGGGTAGCGTGTGATCGCTATGAACCTTCGATAAGACGATAAACCGTAAGGTTTGTCGGGTATGTATGACTTCGGGTCATTATTATAGAGAGACGGGTGACATCGGGTGTATAGAACCTAAAGATCGAGTTCTAAAATTTAGTAGGTTGTGGCGGGAGTCTGTATGACACTGCGAAAGGTGCCTTCTTATACCTGCTAGTGTGATGTTCAACTCCGATGATGGTGTGATCACTTTGTGCTTAGGGTGCCGGTGAGATACCCTTGGAAGCAGCGGAGATTATAATAGTGATCGACGGGTGATAGTAATACGACGGTTGCAAAAGTCGAAGTTTAAGAGCATTGTGATGAATACTTCTTATGAAGTGACGGGTGAGCAAATCTTGTTGCTCTTAAGTGATAGACGGGTAAAGATGACCGGTGAGCCGGTGACGGACTTAATGGAACGTTTGTCCGAAGGGTTTTGATGAAGTGTTGATATTGTGGTGGACGCAATTATGGTGTCAGAATTGGTCACTCTTCTCCATGAGAGTGAGCAATTGTTGATAACGATTCGTCAAATGGAAGGCCGGGTGATCTCGACTGAGAATCACGACTAAGTAAGCGGCTGACATATGCCTAGCCTTAGAGGCATATGTAAGACTTTGGTGGAGTTTGCTTTTCGAATGATTAAGGTAGTTAGTTGTGAATTGTGGTAGGAAGGTGCGATTTCATCGCGTGTACGACGTCTCAAGTGATTGTGCATGTCGGCTCTAAGAGCCTAAAGCGAATTTGCGGTGAATTGATGATTATGACCAACGGTGATAATGGTCAGGTGTGACGTGGAATTACAATTCCGCGGGATGTTATCATCTTGGCGGTGAGAATAGGGAGATAAATCCTAAGTGGGGGAGTTTTTACTGCCGCCCGAGGAAAACTCCAGTGGTGTTATGTATAGTGAAATGTTGGAGCGTACCGTGCTAAGCCTCAATGGGTATTCGGAGCTCCTAACGAGGAAGAGTGACGGGTTGCTAATGTCGACTCGAGATCGTGCTTTACGATTGTGAGTTACAACTCGAGAATGTTATGCGTGAAGATTGTGATGATGGGATCGAAGGAAGTGTAAGACTTCCTATGTAAGGTGGTCGTGTAGTACCAATATGCGGTATGAGACCAAATGTGAAGTTTGAGATCCCGAAGTGAGAGAATGAAGTTTTCGTTGCGGGTGCTCCCGTAGTGAAAAATCTGGGTTGTCGTGAAACCCGGACAGTATAATTGAATGAGAACAAGTTCGATATCGTGACGAATATCGTATTTTCCCTGTCGGGAAACGCAATCGTGGAGATTGTCAGTGGATTATTCCACTTTATGGACGAATGTGAGGCGGTGAGTGTCAATTCTGATTATCTCACATCGAGACACGCGGATGTTGTTTGTTTGCGAGAGTGTGTTCCCTAGTAATGCGACTGTTAGTTGCATTGAAATGTCGAGACCATCTTTAACGGACGGTCTAGGTAGGAAGGTCCACCCGGCGTGGTGAATATTTTTGTAGATCGTGTGGCGAATTGCGGAATTTTGTGATGATAATTCGCCTTGATGGGATTCCAGTATATGATTAGTCTCCATGCTAGTACTAGGAAGCCGTCTGGTGTAGTTGTGTCGTAGGGTTTAGAGGAGGAACCCTCGTCGAGTGTTGATGTTTTGCTCAGCACATGGTGTATTATTGTTGTCCTGGATTAATCCAGTGACGGATTGGTAGTGTGCGGATTGACTGATTGAGTGATACGGTTACGGACGTAGCTTGTGGCGAGTTGTAGCCGAGAGAACTTGAAGGTATATGTAGTGATTTTCGTATTTTCCTATATGGAAACTCTGGATGCTGAGTGTATGAGTTATCGTTTGTTGCGATAGTGCACGCTAGTGATTATTAGCGTGTGGTTAGATCTTCGGATTTGTATAAGATGTTATGGATGTCGGGCTTGGTTGTGATTCGTAAGATCGTGAGGCGTGACGACGATTTTTGTCGGTAAATTGTTCTACTCTTAGGACGATTGAGAAGTGTATGGTATGAGTTTGGATACTCGGCGTAGGAGCAACGGTTACGGTTGTTTCGACTCGTGGGTTGATTACCCAATATTGTTGTATTATGATGCATTAGTGCACGAAGCGAGAGTGCGGATGCAAGTACTACTTGTGTGACTCCGCATTGGAAGCGTAGATCTTCGAGGGAGAACTGCTTAACTTCTATTATAGGTGCGGATCACGAGGACGTGATCCAATTTAAGTGGGGGAGAGTTGTAACACCCGTTTTCAGTTACGAGTTATTTCGAAGGACATTCGAAATACGAGGCATGTAAGTGTATATTTGGATCCCAAATAAAGTTGGATTTGATGTTCTAAAACCTTACCATTGGATAGTAAATCTCATTACATTTCCAACGATATTTGATTCGTCGAAAACGGAGTTACGGTTTGAAAGTTACGACCAAAACAAGTTCAGTTTCAGACTCAGTTCATTGGGACTCCTTCCAGACTTTAGGACGCCGTCCAACAATGAAGGTTAGGACGCCGTCCAAGCTTTTTGGACGCCGTCCAGAAGGCCTGACGGGCCAGCAGCTCTATTTTACTCAAATTAAAATGGGTATTTGGGTCTTTTCACTTGGGGACGGTTTGGGATCATCAAAAATGATCTAGAACTCCATTTGGAGCTCATTCTCACCCACACAAAAACTCTCATCTTATTTTAGAGAGAGAGAGAGGGTTAATTTAGAGTGAGAAAGCTTGGTTTGGTGAAGAAGATGAGCGTTTCGGGTCAAAGCTCGAGAGTTAAAGTTGTTCCTTTCGTTCACGGCTACATTTTGGTAGTATTGGTAAGTCTCAACTCCGAATTTCATTGTTAAGATTCTTGTGTACATTTAGGGTTTGAGCTTGTTATTTTTAAAACCCTTTTAGATGATGAAGAGGGTTTATGGAAACCCACTATTTTGATATTTTGCGGGTTTTGGGTTGGTTAATGATTTAAGCATGTTTAAGGTTTGTAAGTGGGGTATAATCACTAGTATTAGTGATTTTAGGAGTGTTGGAACTTGTAAGACCCATTTGGGGGTAAAATGGGTGATTTTGGGTTATGTTGAGATAAGGAAAACCCTAATAGCTATGATCTAGGGTTTGACCATGTGAATTGAAGTTGTAAGTGTTAAATTGTGTTGATTGGTCATTAATACACTTGTAATTGGATGATAAGCAATTTTGGTTAAATTGTACTTGTTGGATGGGTCGGAATTACCACCCGTAGTGGTAATTGGTGAAGTCCACTTTATGTGTCTAAATGGGCGGTTTGTGGTGATAGGTGTAAACCCTTGGTTAAGGGTGTTGAAGTCGAATTCTCTCGTAGAGAATGTATGTTGATTGTTTGTATATCTATATGCGTATTATAGGTAAAAGGTTTGCTCGGTTGCTTTTGGAGGCGATTTACGTTTATGACTTGTGCGGGAAATTCGAGGTGAGTGGAATAATTATATGCGTAGGTATATAATGTATCTATTTGTTGTAGCGTGAAATGTGTAGTGTCGAGGTGTTAAGACACCATGTTTCACGTGAAGAGTGTAGCATCGAGGTGTTAAGATGCCACTCGGGTGTAGCATCGAGGTGTTAAGATGCCACCTAGGAGTGTAGTGTCGAGGTGTTAAGACACCACTCCGTAAAATAATGAGTGTTGCATCGAGGTGTTAAGATGCCACTCGGGGTGATGTGCCGAGGTGTTAAGGTGCCACCCTAGGGGTTAGTGGTGCGAGGTGTTAAGTGCCCTAACGGATGTTATGAACACCGATGGCGTTTTTGTGAGCGCCGTTCCCTTGTACTATTGGTTAACCATGGTTATTTGTGTTGTAGCGTAAGCATATTATATTTGTTCATATTATATATGCTTTTGTTATGCTAGCTTGATTATTGGAGGTTATAGCTTGTAATTGTGATGATAGGCTAATTGTGTTGCTAGCATGTATGGGGTATGTGAGTTAGTGTTTGCAAGTAGGTATATTATATATGTATGTGTATAATTATTGCATTCACTAAGCCTCGGCTTACCCCTCTCGTTGTTTACCTTTTTACAGGCATTGTGTTATTGATGCTAGCTAGTTGTTAGACTAGACGTGCAGGAGCGGTTGGGCTTGATGGTGTAGCTTTCGGATAATTGGACGCGGATGGGGGTTTTGGTAGTCCCCGGGATTATGCTCTTGGTATCGGGTTGGGTTGTAGAGTTCTAATCCGTCTAAAGAGATAAATGGGTCGAAACTGCTACTTTATTTGTAAAACGGGTCATTGTGAGCCCGGGGTTGTAAAACTTGTTTTTATGGTGGCAATATCTTAGTTTTACTTAATATGTCATATTGTGAAAATGGTTTCGTTGAAAAGTGTCGGGGAGCGAGTTTTTCGCTCGCGTGTAAACAAAAACTGATCAGTACTTTTTAGTTCATTGGGACACCGTCCCAAATCCTTGGACGCCGTCCCAGTTGTAAAGGCTGGACGCCGTCCAGATGGGCAATCACAGAAAAAAAAAAAAATTTGTGTCGTGTTTTTGGTAAATCAATGTTGGGTTGTTACAACGAGCTTCCTCGGCAGTCATCACAAACGCTCGGCTTTTAGCATTTCCCGTGTTATCCTTTTTCTTTGGACACTGGTTGTGAAAATTCCCTCTTTCACCACAGCCGTAGCATGTAGGAATGACTGCGTTGGCTTTTGTTGCAGGTGTATCAGTTGAAGGAACTGCAACCCTACAATTCTTGGCTATATGACCAATCTTCTTACACTTGGTGCACTCAGCCTTGCACCACCCAGAATGGTGTCTCTCACAGCGATTACAATAAGGTTGTTTCCCAGAATAACCTCCTCTTGAATTTTCGGCAATTTCTTATTTGAACCTTGGTTTGATTCCTGAGTAGGCTCAAATTTCCTTTTGCCTTCACTAGTCTTAGCCTCAGCTTGTTTATTTGGCACGGCCTTTCTCCTTTTAGCCATCATGAGATTCTAGGCCATCGTATCACCCCATCTAAGGTCTCCTTACTTGCAGCAATAACATTTTCCCCAATCTCGCCAGGAAGACCTTCCATGTATCGCTCTATCTTCTTTTGTTCATTTGGTACCATGTCCAGGCACAATGAAACCAACTCTATAAACCTGTTGGTATAAGCTTCAATATCGGTACCTTTGACCTTCAACTCCCAAAACTCAACCTCTAACTTTTGAATTTGGTTCATTGGATAGAATTTTTCAGTCATCATATATTTTACAATGGCCCATGGAATAGCATTTGTAGCATCTAGCCCCACAGTTTGGGCATAAGCGTTCCGCCAAGTCAAAGCAAGGCCACTTAGTGTGTGAGTGGCATACTTCACTCGGTCGACCTCCGCGCAGTTACAGATACGAAAGATTGATTCGAGTTTTTCGAACCAATGAGTCAATTCGACTGCTTCCTCATTTTCATTGAAGGATGGAGGCTTATAGTTCATAAACTCCTTATAGGTACATGATGTAGGTGGATTTCCTTGGTTGTTCCCTTGATTATTATTGCCTTGGGCGGCAGCAAGCAGTTGTTGAAATTGTGCGGGAGTCAAAGTAACATTTGAAAGAGCGTTGGTATCACCGCAAGTTGATTGAGCCATCAATCTTCAATACATAAAACAATATTGGTCGAAGACTTAATGGTGCTAGTAAATTATAAATTTGCTAAATAAATACGCAAGATTCACACAACGCATAAAAGGATAGATAGCGGTAACAACGAGATATATTAAAAACACTTGAATTTTATTAAACATCACAAACATAACTAACATCTTTTATTAAACACGAAATGAAACAAGAATAAACACGAAAAGAAACAAGGATAGTAGTTTTAGGCAAAGCCTTTACAATGAACGAAAACTAATACGAAAATAGAAAAAGAAATCCTAAGATCTAATTCTTCTTAGGAGGTGGGGGTTGGGTCTTGAATTTTTCCCACAGAAGATCCTTGAGAAACTGCACATCCTTCTCCAGTTCCTCAATCCTTTGATTTTGCAGCTCAATTTCTCTATCATGTCTCATAGCAGTCTTTCTGAAGCTGTTATACACATCATATGAGTATGTTGACAATTCCTCTTGTTGATCTTCAACCGTACTAAAGTGACCATCAATAAGTTCCATTAGTTTACTATAATCTGTCTTCACTTCATGTAAATCACTCTTTACCATAGCATGTTCAACAAAGTTGGTGCAAAACACGGGAATAGTGGTAAGACGGGGTTCTTTAGATGAACTTGAACTCTCAATATCTGATATCTCGTGTTCCTTTCTTTTTAAAGAAGGAGCTATGACAACAGGTGATGCGAGTGGTTTAGCAGGAATATAGTATGGGTGAGTTGGTGATAATGGTGGGGAAACGGGTCCATAAGTCGGTGTGCGGACAGATCTTTCGGAGTCGGATCCCTCGGAGTCAGAAATGACGATTGGGTTACGGCGTGACATTCTAAACGAAAAGAAAGAGAGATGATTAGGTAGGTTCTAAGGATGACGTAAAAGAACGAATAAAACGTAAGGGGAAAATGAAAGGACCCGTTCATATACATTATAAACGATTCACAATAGTTGATTACATCGCGAGGTATTTGACCTCTATATGATACATTTTACAAACATTGCATTCGTTTTTAAAAGACAAACTTTCTTTACAACGAAAGTTGACGGCATGCACACCATTTCATAATACATCAAACTATAATTGGCTTAATAATAATCTTGATGAACTCAATGACTTGAATGCAACGTCTTTCAAAATATGCGATGAATGACTCCAAGTAATATCCTTAAAATGAGCTAATGCACAGCGGAAGATTTCTTTAATACCTGAGAATAAACATGCTTTAAAGTGTCAACCAAAAGGTTGGTGAGTTCATAGGTTTATCATAACAATCATTTCAATATATTAATAGACCACAAGATTTCCGTTTATAAATATATGTACACTCGCAAGTGTATAAAAGTATTCTATAAGTTGTAGGCACCCGGTAACAAGCCTTAACGTTCATGTTTTACCCTCTGAAGTACACCAGATCAGGTGTGTTTAAAATAACCTCGAAGTACTAAAGCATCCCATAGTCAGGATGGGGTTTGTCAAGCCCAATAGATCTATATTTAGGATTCGCGCCTACCGTACATAGACAAGTAGTTTAATGTTACCAAGCTAAGGGTATATTTCTGGTTTAAACCCACGTAGAATTAGTTTTAGTACTTGTGCCTATTTCGTAAAACATTTATAAAAACAGCGCATGTATTCTCAGTCCCAAAAATATATATAAAAGGGAGCAAATGAAACTCACAATACTATATTTCGTAGTAAAAATACATATAACAGCATTTAACAAGTGCAAGGTTGGCCTCGGATTCACGAACGTATCAATATTGAGATTCAATATTGCAGGAAAGTACGTAGACGCAACGGAGATGATAAACACTAGATTGACCTCACGAGCATACCCATGAACCATACCCATCACCTCCATAGCTATAACCCATAATTTCATTAGCTTCGACTCATTCAAAAAAACTATTTTGAAATCACTCGGACAGCACTCCGTCGTAATATTTTATGTATACTAATAATATCTTGAAATAATACAGAGCAAATATATATATATAAATTGATTGAGAGAGTTTAGAGAAATATATTTTCAAGTTTCTATGAAATAATGAAACCTATTGAATTCTATTTATAATAGATTTTTGAATTATTAAAGTAAATTATTAAAGTATGAATTATTAAAGTGAATTATTAAAGTATAAATTATTAAAGTGAATTATTAAAGTATGAATTATTAAAGTGAATTATTAAAGTATGAATTATTAAAGTGAATTATTTAAGTATGAATTATTAAAGTGAATTATTAAAGTATGAATTATTAAAGTTAAAGTAAAGTAAAAGTAAAGTAAAGGTAAAGTTAAAGTATAGTAAAAGTATAAAAACTATGTATGTATAATACGCGTATAAATATATATAACATTAATTTAAATCGTTATATATATTTAATGAAATAAAATATAAATATCGTTATATTTATTATACTGGTTAAGTAATGAGTTGTCAAAAGTGATTCTAGATATTTATAAAAGTTATATACATTTTAATAATAAAGTTCTTTTTAAACTGAAAACGTCTTTGTACGTTTGAAAATAGATTAATAGAATATTATGGAAACCAATTCTCCACTAACTTTTGTCTAACTTTCGTAAATGGCACTTTTTGTTTTTATTTATAAATAGCTTTACAAATTATTCTGAATATCGTTAAGAGGAATAGATTTTCTCAAATCATAGTGGACCTATCAACAGAGACTTGTAATCATAATTCAATGTTTCTGATAATTCAATCATTTAATATTTTTTTTTAATTTCGTCGAAAATCATATTGAAACAAATACGTTCGTGTAAAGTATTATACGTTTAATACTTTATTAATATTCTCAAGTTATAATATATATATATATATATATATATATATATATATATATATATATATATATATATATATATATATATATATATATATATATATACATATACATATCTATTTATATATAACGGTTCGTGAATCGTCGGAATTTGGTCGAGGTTATAATGAATGTATGAACACAGTTTAAAATTCTTGAGATTTAACTTAACAAACTTTGCTTATCGTGTCAGAATAATATAAAGATTAAAGTTTAAATTTGGTCGGAAATTTCCGGGTCGTCACAGTACCTACCCGTTAAAGAAATTTCGTCCTCGAAATTTGATAGAGGTCGTTATGACTAACAATGAGAATATTATTATAACGATTATAGAGTTTTATCATGTTCAAGAAGAATGGATAAAATAATTCGATTACTCGAAGCGTGTGAGTGAAGTTATCGTAAATGAATGAAATAAGATAATAGTGATTCGTCGTATCTTTTGACGTCATCACGATTGATCTCCGAAAAGAAAATCTTTGTAATCTATATTGGATTTGATTATTCGGTGATTAAGGAAATTATGATCCTCTTCGAATTAATGCGATAATCCATTTTGATTTCTCTGTCGGATATTTCACTATAAATCCACCTCATTTGTTTTCTTACAACTCACACCTTCTCAACTCATATTTTAAAGTATTTGTCAATATGCTTCATCCAGTGCTGATTCTTGATATACTCCTCACTTTCATATCTGTCACTCTTCTTTTTCATCTGCCTCCGGAAGAATCTATTTACTTCTACTATACTCTTAGTTTTATAGTGTTTTTAGTTCTCCCGTGTCTTTATATTGCTATATGCATTGATATATACGGTTTGTGATTTCTGGGTTGTTGTTGGGTTTTATATCTTCCCTTATATTTCAAAGTCCTTGCTTCTTCTATAATCATTGTCATCCACAGTTAATGCTCTCTTCTATTTGCTATGATTTATACTCCCATTTATAGTTCGGAGCTTTGTCCTTTCATTTCTTCTTCTTGCGATTAAGCACCGCTTGTAATGGTCCAGAATTCGCAGATATAAATTTCGGAATGAACATTGTTAATGTTCTAGGAAGAAAATTGTAATGACACGATCTTGACTTGTCAAATTACCAGAATACCTCGAAAAAGGCCGAATCATCAAGAAATATTTTCTTGATATTTAGAGATCAAAGAGAATACAAGAGTCGTGTAACATAGCACATGATGACGTTATGATCTGTGAATCAGCATGTTCCATTTAGAAACTCAACATGAATTACTGTAATATAATCACGTTGATCAAGTGTCATTATATTATACTAACTCATGCTTCAGCTCCCAACACTTCTTCAAGAATATTCCTATTTTAAACTCGAATGTTTCAGAATTTAGAAACTAAAATAGTTTCTTTTATGATATAATACAGATAGCGCGAAGAGGTAAATGATTTCAGATAAGAATAATTATAAAAATATCTTCAGAAGTATGGATGATATTTATAATGAAAGATACGATGATATCTTAGAATGTCTAATATCAGAGGATGATGAAGGATATTATCAGCAGGGGTTTAGAGTCAGGAGCAAGGTATTTGTTAATGACTTCAGCAAGTACTGAATCATTTGGATTCTTTGAAGGCAGGTTCAACCTTTGTGATTTATCCACAGCCTCCTTCATACTTTGCTCAATCCGTTTTCCAGTCCAAAGCTTCTCTTTTTCTAAGCTTTGCCAATATATTATCCTTTATCATCCAACTTTTTACTGTTAAGGTCGTTTACAGTTTTTGCTGTTTCATCAGCATTTTTCAAAATTTCGAGAACTGGTTCGCAGTTTAGGGTGTTTTTCAGAAATTTCTCATTCAAAGAATGTAAGTGTTGGAGGTAGACGTTGTGTGTATATGTAATTGTTGATGTAGACATGCTTCGAGGTTTCAAAATACTGATTGCTAATTCTCAATAATTGGTATGGCAATTCTTGTTATAAGGTACGAATGAGTATATGATAGGGTTTCGATAATTATAATGATTTTTTTTTATTTTTTTATTTTTTGGAAAGTCAAAGATCAGTGAAGTTGTTGGTACGTTTATTGCTAATGTGGTGAATATAAACGATTCCTCGGTAACGTTGGCGAAAGGGTAACGTATCTATCGAGGTTATAATAAGACTGTTTTGATTGAGAATTCGAAGTTGACTTGCTGGAGCTGTGACAAAACTGTCTATTTTGAAACGGAATTGAAAAGTTATTTTAGCTAGTAAATGCCAAAGGGTCTAACACGGATACGTGTCTAACTATGACTTGGGTTTTGAGAGTTTTTTAGGTGTATAACTGTGGGTAACATGTGGTTGGATCATCATCTCGATTGTTCCTTAGTTGAAGTGCCTTCAGGAATTTCGAAGAGTTTGAGCACATAATGTAATCGTTAATACATATGATGTTCTAACACAGTTTTGAAGTCAAAGTATAGCTTTGAAAGATATAGGAATCTAAGAGTGATGATACTGGTTATATTTCGAATTGAATTATGCGATTTCAAAATCAGAATATGTAATTGAATTTGAATGAGTATGATTGTTTTAATTTATATGAAAGAATGGATATTGTTGTGAAAGTAGGGAGTATAGTTGATGATTGCTGAATCAGTTTTGAAAAATGTAATATATTAATTGTGAATTTATATATCTCTCAGGTATTACCTACCCGTTAAAAAAACTTTCATAATTAATATTTTGTACAAAAGAAGTTTATTACAGTCTTTATGAAAATATATGTGTATATTTTCTTTAGATGTAATATAGATTTAACGAGTTAATATTAAATTAAACTCATTTGTTTTATGGTTGGAACTAGAATTGAGTAATCCCTAAAACTTTATAAATTGCATAAGTATTTCTTCAATAATATTGAAATTATGAATCATTACTTTGTTATTTGTTGGTTTTCGTGAAATTCTTGTGAACTTCGCAAGGTACGAATGATGTTATTTGAAAAGTTTCGAGTACATCGATGATGAAAGTGTAAAATCAAACATATATTCGAATAATACACTTGATTTATTATGAATTGGATTTTTATTGAATTGAGACAGAGATTGTAATTAACGATGGTTAAGTTACGGACGAAGGACGTACATCATTGCATATTTGTAATATGAATTAACTGAGTAGTTAAGATTCACACATATTAGCTTAGTACGGGAAGATTTATTATGGTTTAAAAATTTATACATATAAAATATACATATAAATCTTTCGATTGGAAAGGAGTTAATACTTCATAACTCGTTGATACAATATATTTGTTGTTGATTCGTAATGACATCCACAATGATTCTTGAACTGACAGAGTTTATGATGCTACAGGTGCTGTTGATTCTAACGATACTGACGGTACTGACTGTGTTGATGATGCTATGGTCCTGTTGATGCTGTTGGTAAAACAATTCTAGCTTGTAAATCGTACACCATTTTCGATCAAAGTTTCTACTCTACCATCTCCGTTCACTATTCCGATTTACGGTCAGAATTAAATAATCTCTAAGATTTTGGAGATTACATAACTGCCGCAGAGATATCTCTTCAATGAAGTTTATGAATTAATACTTCATCGTTTGTTGTTGTTGATATTCCTGGATATTTACAGGGCGTATGACGTTGATGTTTGAGATACAGATTGTGATGTTGCGGTGTTGGATGTGGATGTTGTTGGTGGTGGTGGTGATGGTACTGTTTATGCTGCTGGTGCTGCTGCTGGTGTTTGTAACCTTTGCACCATATTCTCCAAAGCCACTACCCGAGCGCGAAGCTCGTTGACTTCTTCTATTACACCGGGGTGATTGTCGGTTCGGACGAGCGGATAAATAAAATCTAGAATTTGGTGTAGTATGTAATCATGACGAGATACTCTAGAAATAAGAGAGAAAATGGTGTTTCGGATAGGTTCGCCGGTAAGTGCTTCAGGTTCTTCGCCAAGAGGGTAATGTGGTGGATGGAAGGGATCACCTTCTTCTTGTCTCCAATGATTAAGGAGGCTACAAACCCATCCCCAATTCATCCAGAATAGATGATGACTAATTGGTTGATCCATTCCGGTCACACTGCTTTCGGAACTTGAGTGGGATTCCATTTCAGAATCCGAAGGACTTGAACTAATGACGAATTCCATTTCGTATGACTGAATAAAGAATTTTTCGATATGAAATGATTTTCTGGCTATCGGATGGCATTCTAATTATATAGAGCAAAAGGTTTCGTAGATTACGGAGGAATTTACGGAATATGTCAGGCAAAGTTTACAGTAACAGATACGCTAAGATATGAATTAGCAGATACGCTAAGATATGAATTTTGTCTATACACTATTCATGCAATCAATGCAATAAGATGTGTCTAGACTAAGAATGATAAGCATGTAATTTCCGACAAGAATGACGAGCAAAACTTTTGAAATGCAGACACGGTCAAAGTCCAGACTCACTAATGCATCCTAACGACTATCAGTTAGACACACTAATGCAGACCTGGTTCGCTAAGACCACCGCTTTGATACCAACTGAAAGGACCCGTTCATATACATTATAAACGATTCTCAATAGTTGATTACATCGCGAGGTATTTGACCTCTATATGATACATTTTACAAACATTGCATTCGTTTTTAAAAGACAAACTTTCTTTACAACGAAAGTTGATGGCATGCACACCATTTCATAATACATCAAACTATAATTGGCTTAATAATAATCTTGATGAACTCAATGACTTGAATGCAACGTCTTTCAAAATATGCCATGAATGACTCCAAGTAATATCCTTAAAATGAGCTAATGCACAGCGGAAGATTTCTTTAATACCTGAGAATAAACATGCTTTAAAGTGTCAACCAAAAGGTTGGTGAGTTCATAGGTTTATCATAACAATCATTTCAATATATTAATAGACCACAAGATTTCCATTTATAAATATATGTACACTCGCAAGTGTATAAAAGTATTCTATAAGTTGTAGGCACCCGGTAACAAGCCTTAACGTTCATGTTTTACCCTCTGAAGTACACCAGATCAGGTGTGTTTAAAATAACCTCGAAGTACTAAAGCATCCCATAGTCAGGATGGGGTTTGTCAGGCCCAATAGATCTATCTTTAGGATTCGCGCCTACCGTACATAGACAAGTAGTTTAATGTTACCAAGCTAAGGGTATATTTCTGGTTTAAACCCACGTAGAATTAGTTTTAGTACTTGTGCCTATTTCGTAAAACATTTATAAAAACAGCGCATGTATTCTCAGTCCCAAAAATATATATAAAAGGGAGCAAATGAAACTCACAATACTGTATTTCGTAGTAAAAATACATATAACAGCATTTAACAAGTGCAAGGTTGGCCTCGGATTCACGAACGTATCAATATTGAGATTCAATATTGCAGGAAAGTACGTAGACGCAACGGAGATGATAAACACTAGATTGACCTCACGAGCATACCCATGAACCATACCCATCACCTCCATAGCTATAACCCATAATTTCATTAGCTTCGACTCATTCAAAAAAAACTATTTTGAAATCACTCGGACAGCACTCCGTCGTAATATTTTATGTATACTAATAATATCTTGAAATAATACAGAGCAAATATATATATATAAATTGATTGAGAGAGTTTAGAGAAATATATTTTCAAGTTTCTATGAAATAATGAAAGCTATTGAATTCTATTTATAATAGATTTTTGAATTATTAAAGTGAATTATTAAAGTATGAATTATTAAAGTGAATTATTAAAGTATGAATTATTAAAGTGAATTATTAAAGTATGAATTATTAAAGTGAATTATTAAAATATGAATTATTAAAGTGAATTATTAAAGTATGAATTATTAAAGTTAAAGTAAAGTAAAAGTAAAGTAAAGGTAAAGTTAAAGTATAGTAAAAGTATAAAAACTATGTATGTATAATACGCGTATAAATATATATAACATTAATTTAAATCGTTATATATATTTAATGAAATAAAATATAAATATCGTTATATTTATTATACTGGTTAAGTAATGAGTTGTCAAAAGTGATTCTAGATATTTATAAAAGTTATATACGTTTTAATAATAAAGTTCTTTTTAAATTGAAAACGTCTTTGTACGTTTGAAAATAGATTAATAGAATATTATGGAAACCAATTCTCCACTAACTTTTGTCTAACTTTCGTAAATGACACTTTTTGTTTTTATTTATAAATAGCTTTACAAATTATTCTGAATATCGTTAAGAGGAATAGATTTTCTCAAATCATAGTGGACCTATCAACAGAGACTTGTAATCATAATTCAATGTTTCTGATAATTCAATCATTTAATATTTTTTTTTAATTTCGTCGAAAATCATATTGAAACAAATACGTTCGTGTAAAGTATTATACGTTTAATACTTTATTAATATTCTCAAGTTATAATATATATATATATATATATATATATATATATATATATATATATATATATATATATACATATACATATCTATTTATATATAACGGTTCGTGAATCGTCGGAATTTGGTCGAGGTTATAATGAATGTATGAACACAGTTTAAAATTCTTGAGATTTAACTTAAAAAACTTTGCTTATCGTGTCGGAATAATATAAAGATTAAAGTTTAAATTTGGTCGGAAATTTCCGGGTCGTCACAGAAAAGCACTAGAAACTATAACAGGAAAGGTTATAGACCTATAGATTGCTAAGACACCTAACTAGCACATAAGGCACACATAATATGCAATCCTGGTTCTCTATAACAACCTGGCTCTGATACCACTCTGTCATACCCCCAAATAGGGCCAGGGTAAATATGACTTCACAATATCACAACACAAGTATATATAAGCGAGAACGACTCTAAATGAGACGTTTTAATAAAATAAAATTTGGTTTGCAGCAGAAACGTAATAATGTTTTACATTATGAAATTCATATGTAAATAACAATTGATAAATTCTAAATACGTGGACTCCAATGCAGTAGCTAGCTAAGCATCATAGGGTAGCACATAAGCTAACCTTCACCTGAGATAAACATGCTTAAAATGTCAACACAATGGTTGAGTGAACAACATAGATTTATATAATCAATCAAGTTTCAGACTACAAGATTTAGTTATAAAGTTTTATCAGTTCATTAGTAGTGCTGAGGTATATGATATCGAGACTAATCAAAGTTACCCTATGACACCTTGAACTGTCAGTGTCGTTGAATCATTATTATGTACCCCCTTGACGATCACGCCAATGGGTAGAGACATCACTCTAAGTAGGCCTACTCACAATAACTAAGTTCGTGTTTTAAAGCAGCAATTAACGATACCATGGTAGGGATTTAGCATGAAACACAGCACGTCATAGCACAATTTGAACTAATAAAGTTTGAGTACTTGTGTCTAATCGTAAAAAAGTTTAAAAGCAAGCATGTGTCTCACCCCAAAGTTTATAAACAGTTAAGAAATAGTAAAAAGAGGGGCTATGAAGTTCACTTTAGTAGCAAGTAATCGGAGATCTTAACCTAGAGATATAATCTTTGATTAGTTAATGTCTAACAGACATAAAGTTTTTTTATTAATATAGCAACTATATTAACAGTGACAGTTTTCGAGAAAAATTCCTATTTCTCAAAAGTTTCTATTTTTGGAAACCTACTATTTATGGAAAGCTTCTACTTATAGTAAGCTCCTAGTTTAAAGAATTTTGGGTTATAATTCTTCACAAAGATGTTGTACAATCTTGCCCAAACTTCATTGCTATCATGCAAGTCACTCTGATGATCTGTTGTTACCGGGAGCCCAGGACTCTTGACCAGAATCTAAGTCTTGGCATTCGAAATCCACAAGCGGTTCCCATAAGGCAATAAGGACCACCCTAGGCCACAAGTAGCGGTGAAGTTTGTAGACTTTGTACGTTATCTTTAATTACAACCTTCACGTTATAGGTGTATACACACAACGAGTTATTAATGTACTTAATAGTTATATATATAGGTGATAATATAACTTAGTGTACTTAAGGTGTTACCATATAGATCGGTTTATAAGTTATAATAATAATACTATTATGCTTTAATTAATCATCCATTATGTACTCTTATCATTATATGTGTTACATATATAAATATACACCTATGTGATACATACATATATTCTTTATTCTTATAATACATGTGTTGTTCATAACTATATGACATATATGTATATATTCTATGTAATATTACATATATATAAATAGAAAAGTGGTACATATATATATATATATATATATATATATATATATATATATATATATATATATATATATATATATATATATACATACTATTACTTATCAACTTTTATAATTACTTATAATATATACGCGATACATTTACACATACATACATATACATACATACATATACACGTATGTATATATTTACATATACACACACATATATCTACAATGTATACATATACATACGTACGTATGCATGCATGCATGTGTATCATTATCATTATTATTTACCTTATTCATAACGTAAACATCTAACTATTATCATCTAGTATAACTCGTAACTTTTATCATAATCATAACCTAATAATTAATCATTAACACATATAATCATAATTTTTTATTATAATACTTAATCCTAATCATAAACTAGTCTCATAACTTACTCATAATCTTTATTAAAGCTTTTAACCATTTATTTATCTAGTTTATATCAAGATCATAGCTTAACCATAATACTTTTAATTTGATAATCTTATTAATCATAATCATGAATAATAATTATTCATATTCATACTATTTAACTTATCAAACTAGTTTTATGATCATCATAATTTCATAATCTCAATAACCATATATCATAATCATATTCTTATAACCATTCTTAGTCATTAATCATATTCATTATCATCTTTATTCATATATACAAGTTCATATTTAATTACATAATACCTAATCATAATACTTATAAGATAACATGTTTATTCTTATTACTAATAATTTATCCAACATCATAATTATATTAACATAAACAAATCAAGAGTATAATTAACAAGGGTTTTAGGTATACCTTAAGAAGATTAAGATCAAGAAAAGAGTGTTGATTAAGGAGCCAAAACAGCAGCAGATTCAGCAGGAGATTCGAACCAAACAAAGGTTTCTTGGGTCTGTTTTGGCTCGACAGAAATAGCAGGAACAGCAGCAACAAAAGAAGTCGATTTGCAGGCTGTTTGGGGTCACGATTTGCAGCAGGAAACAAGAGCAAGAAGGGTTGTTGCTGGTGGTCGGATTACACAGCAACAAGGCTGCAGGAAATCGACTAAAAAGGCTGTTAAGGTGGCAAATAGGAGGCTAGTTTTGTGGAGGTTAAAGGTGACTGCAGAAGCTGCAGCAGGTGGCGAATTAAAGGGCTGAAAAGAAGCTATTTTAGTGATGAGTTTTTTCGATGCAGGTGGGGGTTTGGGAGGATGTTTTAGTCAACAAAAAGAGTGAGGATGGGTTATAGAACCTGTCGACTAAATGCAACAATAAGAGGGATTTTTGTGTTTTATTTTGTGATGCACAATATGGATAATCATGAGCCTTTTAATAGAATGCATTTGGAAATCCTAATCTTACTATGATTCTAAGGAATACTTGGTGATCAATGACAAGATTACGATTCAGATGCAAGGAAATTAAGTTTGATTATAATTGTAGTTTACTTAGGAATCAAGCTCTTTTTTTTTCCAAACCGCCACATTATATATATATATATATATATATATATATATATATATTTATTATTTTTTTATATCCAGCCATTTTTTATTTAATATCATTATTATTAAATTTTTAAATACATTTTATTTAATCATTTAATTATTAGCCATGTCTTTTATTAATCTTACTTAGTTCTTAATAGTTTTTATATAAATGTCACAATTAATTTAATTATATTATTAATTTATTATTAGGGTTAGGGTTTATAATTACTCCCCCCGTCTCATTCCAATAGTCCACAGACAAAAAACACGCAGTTTTAGAAATTTCACTAATTTCATTTCTCCACCAATGAAATATCTTCTCTCTCCAGATACACCAATGAAATATCTTCTTTCCTTTCTATTTATGGAAGTGGACTATTAATTTGGGACAACCCAAAATGGAATACTGGACTATTGGAATGAGACGGATGTAGTAATATTTAGGGTTAGTGCTTAAGTAATAAATACGATCATTTAATACCAGTATTAGTTATAGTTCATTAATTGTAAACGGATAATAACCCTAAATCGAATACACAGAAGAACAAATGAAAATCCCAAGGGCATTTTGGTCATTTTAGAACAGAAATATGAGAGTTGTTATAGTACCTCCCCATTAATTTAAAGTTCGTCCCAAATTTTCTGATGGACTTCTCGGATGCATCAGCAGTTGAGAAGAGATGGGGATATTTCCGCTTCATTTGGTCTTCACGTTCCCAAGTATACTCGGGGCCTCTCC
Source organism: Rutidosis leptorrhynchoides (assembly GCF_046630445.1). Taxonomy (NCBI): domain Eukaryota; kingdom Viridiplantae; phylum Streptophyta; class Magnoliopsida; order Asterales; family Asteraceae; genus Rutidosis; species Rutidosis leptorrhynchoides. The sequence continues at coordinate 297,727,972 of NC_092334.1, read as the reverse complement.
GTGAATTCCAATGGATCTTAACAATAGGAATAGTGCTTTGTTTCAAGCCTCTAACCTCACGATCCATAATCTCTATCGGTTCTTCAACACTTCTTCAAATTCGATACATGAAAAACGTCATGAACGGCGCTAAGTTCTTGTGGCAATTTCAAACGATAAGCCACTGGTCCAACCCTCTCTGTAATCTCAAACGGTCCAACAAATCGAGAATTAAACTTTCCTCTTTTACCAAATCGTACCACACCCTTCCAAGGTGATACCTTCAACATAACACGGTCACTAGCCTGAAATTCTAAATCTTTTCTTTTAACATCGGCGTAATTCTTTTGCAAACTTCAGGCGTTTCTCAATCTTTATTTAATCTGTACGATGTTCTCGGTAGTCTCATGAATAATCTCTGAGCCTGTGAGTTGAGCATCCCCAACCTCATTCTAACAGATAGGAGACCTACACTTTCTACCATACAGAGCCTCGAATGGTGCGGCTTTAATACTTGCATGATAACTATTATTGTAAGAAAATTCAGCCAGTGGCAAGTACCTATCCCAACCATTACCAAAATCAATCACGCACGCTCTCAACATGCCTTCCAACATTTGAATGGTCCTTTCACTCTGACCATCCGACTGTGGATGATAAGCGGTGCTCATATCCAACTTAAGTTCCCAAGGCTTCCTGTAAGGATTGCCAAAACCACTATGTGAATCGACTGTCTCGGTCTGAAATAATAGACACAGGAACACCATGCCTCGAAACAATCTCCTTCAAATACAAACGAGTAAGTTTTTCCATCGAATCTGTTTCCTTAATTGGCAAAAAGTGAGCTGACTATATGAGTCGATCAACAATCACCCAAATGGTATCGTAACCATCTACAACTCTCGATAACTTCGTGATAAAGTCCATCGTAATACCTTACCACTTCCACTCGGGAATCTCAGGTTGCACCAGAAGTCTGGACGGTTTCTGATGTTCAGCTTTAACCTTAGCACAGGTCAAACACTTAGCCACATAAGTAGCCACATCAGCTTTCAAGTTAGGCCACCAATACAGCTCCTTAAGATCATGATACATCTTTCCTGAACCAGGATGAATAGAGTACCTAAACTTATGAGCTTCATCTAACACAAGTTGCCGCAAATCACCAAATTTTGGCACCCAAAGACGTCCCGCAAAATACCGAGTGCCATCTGCTCGTACCTCAAATTTCTTAGTCATGCCTCTAACCTTCTCGTTCACAAAATTCTCCTCCTTGAAGGCTTCTTGTTGAGCAGCAAGAATCTTCCTTGCGAGGTTTGTTCGAATGGTCATATTCAAGGCTTTAAACCTGCGAGGTTCAACTCTCTCTTTTTGACTTAACACATCGGCCACCACATTGGCCTTTCTCGGATGATATAGGAACTCACAATCATAATCGTTCAACGTCTCAACCCATATTCGCTGTCTCATATTCAACTATTTCTGATCAAGAATATGTTGAAGACTTTTGTGATCAGCGTACACGGTACTTTTGAGCCCATATAGATAATGTCTCCAAATCTTAAGCGCAAACACAACAGCTCCTAAGTCTAGATCATGGGTTGTATAATTTTGTTCATGGATCTTCAGATGACGTTACGCTAAGCGATGACTTTCTTTCGTTGCATCAAAACGCAACCAAAGCCTTGACGTGATGCATCACAATAGACAACAAAATCGTCATTACCCTCAGGTAGAGATAATATCGGAGCAGGGGTTAACTTCTTCTTCAGAGTTTGAAAAGCAGCATCTTGTTCATCCTTCCACTCATATTTCTTCCCCTTGTGCGTTAAAGCAGTCAGAGGTTTCGCTATTCGAGAGAAATCTTGGATAAACCTTCTATAATAGCCTGCTAAACCTAGAAACTGACGAATCTGAGTAGGAGTCTTTGGAATTTCCCACTTCTCATTCGCCTCTATCTTAGCAGGATTAACTTGAATTCCCTTCTTACTAACAACGTGTCCAAGGAATTGAATTTCTTTCAGCCAGAATGCACACTTTGAAAACTTAGCATACAGTTCCTCCTTTCTTAACAAATCAAGCACTAATCTCAAATGCTCTTCGTGCTCTTGATCACTCTTGGAATAGATAAGGATGTCATCGATGAAAATAATGATAAACTTGTCCAGATACGGTCTACACACACAGTTCATGAGGTCCATGAACACAGCAGGTGCTTTAGTCGATCCAAACGGCATAACAAGAAATTCGTAGTGACCATAACGGGTACGGAATGCGGTTTTCGGAACATCAGTTTCTTTAACCCACAGTTGATGATAACCGGAACGAAGATTGATCTTAGAATAAATGGACGAACCTTGAAGCTGATCGAACAGATCATCGATTCTCGGAAGAGGGTAACGATTTTTAACTGTAAGCTTGTTCAATTCGCGATAATCTATAAACAATTGGAAGGAACCATCTTTCTTTTTAACAAATATAACAGGAGCTCCCCAAGGGGATGAACTGGGACGAATGAAGCCTTTGTCTAACAACTCACGGAGTTGACTCGACAATTCTTAAAGTTCGGAAGGAGCGAGTCGATAAGGAGCACGTGCTATAGGAGCAGCACCAGGAACAAGATCGATTTGAAATTCTACTGCGTGTTGCGGCAGAAGGCCAGGTAATTCCTTGGGAAACACCTCAGGAAAATCTCTAACAATATGAACATCACCAACGCTCTTCTCTTCTTTACCAGAATCAACAACATGGGCTAGAATAGCATGACAGCCTTTTCGAAGATATTTTTGAACTTTCAAACAGCTAACAAGATTTAACTGTAACGACCCGGAAATTTTCGACCAAATTTAAACCTTAATCTTTATATGTTTCCGACACGATAAGCAAAATTTGTAATGTTGAGTCTAGAAAGTTCGAAATCTATATTTGGATAATCAATTACCCTTTGACCATGCCTGACGATTCACGAACCTCTAATTGTAAACAGAAATATATGTATAAATAATTATACATGTAAATAATTATAAATAATAAATTAGTTATATTAATAAACTATTATGGGATTTAACTTAAATATTTAGAGTACATTGAGCGTAAGTGATTTCGAACATGATATGTCAACATTAACTATGCATTAAATGTATAATGTTATAATTTAGGTATAATTGCTTCAATATATATATATATATATATATATATATATATATATATATATATATATATATATATATATATATATATATAAGTTTGTTATTTAAAACATAATTATATATAGTATATACTTAAGAAATCTATACTTAATTATTAATATATGTTTATTAATATATAAAAATTTAATACCCAATATAAATTATTATAGAATGTGTTATTGTATAATCAATAAAATATAATACAAGTTGTTATATTGTTAGTATTACTTTTATTATTATTAAAATAGATATTAAAGTCAATATTAATATTAATGAATAACATTATTTTTTATTTCTGTTAGTATTTATATTAAAATTAGTTTTATTTTGATTAATATTATTATTATTTTTATCAGTGGTATTATTATTATTATTATTATTATTATTATTATTATTATTATTATTATTGTTAATGATATTATTGTTATAAAATTTATAGTTATTACTATCATTAATAATAATATTATTATTATTACTATTAGGTGATTATAAATTTTGTAAATTATATAATTTATAATATTAATAGTATTATTAGGTATTATTATTGTTATAAGATCAATTATAAATAAATACAAAGATATGTAACATTATAATACAGATATTTAAAAAAAAAAAAAAACAACAGATATATCCTAACACGCGTATTACTATCAATATCAGTTCAATTTTTCTTCTACTTTATGTTAACCCGTGAGACTTGGTCGGGTCCATCCAAGATACAAACACAATCAATCACTTTCCGATACAGCGCTGATCAATCTCTTATATTACATGATATCTGTATTACTCGCAATTGAAGACAGAAAATAATTAGAAAAAAATTCGGCTCCCTCTGTTCTTAAACTGGAATTGTAAAAACTTGATTTGGTTTTGATTTTTAAAAATCTGTAAATGTAGATAGGTCAAGAATCGTGCACACAAACTTTCTACAAAATATCAAATACTAATTCCTGATATCGAGTTCTAATTGTGGAGTTAAAGGGTAAACGTAAAAAAATAAAACTATTGGGTTCTGGGAGGAATTCGAACTCAGGATTACGTTTCTGTTCCAATTGAATATTTAGAAAGTTTCTAATAACCATTTAAAAACTTTTTCATGTTTTGATCGTAGTTCAAAACAGTCTGAAATTCGAATTTGGTGTTGGAGTTTTTAAGTGTTCATCGCGAAACTATTTTAACAGATTAATATATATATTTTCGTTTGTTTTGTTACACAAGAACCCCATTACGAATTGTTTTTAAATGAATTTCAAGTGGCAATTCAAATTTGTAATTCATGATTATGTTTAGAACTGGTATCGGGTTGATTTTGAAGATGAAGGAGATGATACATTTAAATCGGGTTTAAATAAATACAAAATGCATAAAAATCAGATAAACTTGCATAGCGTGATGGTTGAGGACTAGTGTCGGGTATCGAGAGGTCTCAGGTTCGAGACTAGGAGTGTGCTGGTTTCTATTTTTTTTGGGATTCATTACATTTGAGGTAGTCTTCTAAACTAGTTATTTTTATTATTATTATTATTATTAATTATATTATTGTTATTATATTAAGTATTATTATTATTAATATAAATAAATATTTCTAATGTTATTATCATTAAAACTAGTATCATTAAAAATTATTATCATTATTAATAAGTATGACTATTATTATGATTTGAGATATGAATTTATATTATAGAAACTTTAGTTGTTAGTTCACAAATTAAATATGAAGTTCTTGATTAGGATTAACATAAGTTTTGATATTAATATTACCACTAGTAATGAAATTGCTATAATAATAATTATTACTAAGTATTATGTAAAAATTATTATTTACAGTATCATTATTAATAAACTGTTCATTTAAATAAGAATTTCTGTTATTAACATTATTATAAGATTTATCAATAAAAGTAGCATTAATATTATATTTAATAAAATCATTAATATTTATGTAATTATTATTATTCACATGTTATAATAAACAATAGTAGATAAAATATGTAATTAAATATATTTACATCTATATAACAAACAAATTAACAAGCATATTATTAGTAAGAATATATATAGTTACATGTATTAATATACATGATTGATTAATAGGTTCGTGAATTCGAGGCCAACCCTACACGTGTTCAATGATGTTATATGTATTTTTACTACAAAATACATTAGGTGAGTATATAGTCCCTTTTAAACTCTAAATATTTTGGGCTGAGAATACATGCGCTGTTTTTATAAATGATTTACGTTATGGACACAAGTGATCAAAATTAAATTCTCGGTTGAGTTGTACCATGGCATATCTCTTTATACTTGGTAACTGGAAATTACGTGAGGAGCGTAAACGCGAATCCTGTTGATAGATCTATCGGGCTGACATCCCCAACCGGGCTGGACGACCAGCATTTAACGGTTGCACAGTACTTCGTTCTCGTTACTACACTCGGTACGGTGTAGGGTTTATTTAAGAATATGATGCGATGACTTTAAGTTAAGTATGGTTACCAAGTGCTCAACTGCTTTTCTATACACGAGGAGTGTTACGTATAAATATGAAATCTTGTGGTCCATTGTTATAACGCTGCTAGCATCAAACCTATATATCTCACCAACTTTATGTTGACATTTTAAAGCATGTTATTCTCAGGTACGAATTAAGTCTTCCGCTGTGCATTAGCTCAAATTAAGGATATTACTTGGAGTCGATCATCGCAATGGGACCAACTGTTGAAAACTTCGTCCGGGAGGATTAGGACGGGTTGTTAAAGTTGGTATCAGAGCGTTGGTCTTAGCGAACCAGGTCTTCCATTAGTGTGTCTAACTGGTAGTTGTTAGGATACATTAGTGAGTCTGGACTTTGACCGTGTCTGCATGTCAAAAAGTTTTGCTTATCATATCTAGTCGGAAATCATCTGCTTATCATCCTTAGGGAATTGCCTGCTTAAGTCTAGACACGTCTTACTGCATTTAGTGCATCGATAGTGTATAGACAAAAATTCATATCTTAGCGCATCTGTAGACTTGCCTGACATATGCCGTAGGTTCCTCTGTAGTTTACGAAATCTTTAGTATTATATATATAGATATTCTATATAGTTAGAATATCATCCGATATTTGAAAATCATTTCACATCGAAGATTCCTTTCCATCCACCGAATTGTCCTATTGGCGACGAACCTGAAGCACACACCGGCGGACCTGTTCGAGAAACCATTTTCTCTCTCCTTTCTAGAATATCCCGTCACGATTATATAATATCCTATATTTCGAATCTTACTCACCCGCTCGTTTCAATCGTCAATCATTCTGTAGTACTAGAAGAAGTTAACGAACTACGCGCTTTTGTGACGACTTTGGAGAACCTGGTGCGAAGGTTACGAACACCAGCAACAGCACCAGCAGCATAATTAGTAACACCATCATCGACGTCGACAGTAACCTTATCATCCCTAAACCATAACCGCGCCGTAACTCTCGACATCACAATATGTACCTCGAATATCAACATTATACACCTCAATATCACCATCTGTACTTTGAATATGAACTTCGTTCTACACATCGATCTACATCGACTATCTTCGCTTTACGTATCATTCTACCTCATTTTTCCTCGTTCGACATGGTGATTATGTAATTTCTAAAGTTTTAGAGGTTATGTAATCTAGTATTAACGATAAATCAAATGAGTTTTTGACTCATTAAATCCATAATTACATCTGACGAAATTATATATGTAAGTATATTTTCATAAAGATTGTAATTAAAAAAAAAAAATTTCTTTCGTACAAACTGTTAATGATGAAAATATTTTAACGGGTGGGTAGTACCCGAGGAATATTTAGAATTCACATTAATAAGTTACACTGTACATTCTTCGAATCTGATTCAACGATCATTTACTATCCTACTTACAACTACCGATATACGTATCCGTTCACCACAGAATAACCATTTCTATTCAAATTTCATATTTGGATTTTGACCTATCAGAATCCAACAAGTGGCATAACGAAGAAAACATTGGACAAAAATAAAAAGTGTTAGAAACAAACGAATTAATTAATTGAAATTGTGATAGGATTTCACGCTAACTGTTCCGGCTAACTGTTCCCAGCTAACTGATTAACATTTAATTTATCGCAATTTACCTTCTCGCAATTTTAATTTCTGCGCTGTACATACTGTCGGGACATATGTACAACAATACGTCAGATTAATTCTGAGACAACACCTTGTATAATGGGTCATGATATATATTTATTTATTTTACGCATTTTAAATAACGGGACACGTATGCAAGGTTTCGACTTATCATATTGACCCATCTATATATATATATATATATATATATATTTTGGAACAACCATAGACACTCTATATGTGAAGGTGGGAGTTGGCTATACAGGGTCGGAGTTGATTCCAAAATATATATATATTTTGAGTTGTGATCGACACTGAGACCGGTACACGGGTCACGATATGTATTAATTATGTATATTAAATTATATATGAATATATTGAACTGTTGAGCTATTGGACCATTGGACAATCGGACTAATAGACTGCTAACTATGGACAAGTAAAATGAATTAAAATATTGATTATAACATATGAAACTAAAATTAATCTTCAAGTTTGCCACTTGATTTCATCTCAAACCTCATTTGTATTTTGACGATTCCGAACTGCATTTAAATCTTATCATGATTCTTGAAAATATCTTGATCAAGAAATTGACCCAGCCGCACCTCGTTTACGGAAAAAGATCTATGCATACAGTTATGCACCTGAAACATTCGAAACCAAAGTTATAGTTAAAACATATCCGCGTCGAATTCCTTATCAAATATTAGCAAAAATAACCTCACAATTTCCTTTTCAAGAAGCTGATTTTGTCACAGCTCCACTTCGACTTCTCAGTAAGACCACTTTTATTATAATCTCAATATATACGTATCCTTTTGCCGTCGTTACTGGAGAACCTTTTTCCACCATACTACCATCAGCGTTTAATCATCTAAAAACACAAATCTCTTAAAATCACCTCGGTTTGAAAACCAATGACCCAAATTCGTTAACTTTGAAAATGCTGACGAAGCAGCATGTTGTAGATGGTCTTAATAAACAAAAGTTGATGATAAAGAAGAAGGTGTTAGGAACACCCGATGGAAAATTTGATATTGAGAATCGGATTAAGCTAACCATGAAAGAGACCAAGAACAAATGCAAGGACCAAACTCTGTATTTAAAGAATCCAGATGATTCTATTTCTGATGAAATCTTTAGTGAACACCTTGCTTCCGAATCTAAACCCTTACGGGTAAATCTTCATCATCATCCTTTGATATTAGAAATTCCAAGATATTATCGTATCTTTCATATCCTCAATATTTCTGGAGATATTTTCACAACTATTCTTATCCACAAACATTTACCTCTCCGTAATATCTGTGTTACAACATGAAAGAAACTGTGTTAGTTTCTAAAAATTCTGAAACCTTCGAGATTAAAATATGAATGTTTTGAAGTAATGTTGGGAACTGATGCATGAATTAGTATAATATAATGAAACTTGATCAACTTCATTATATTACAGTAAGTCATGTTAAGTTTCTAATGGAATGTGATGATTCACAGTACCATCATCATGTGCCATGTTACACGGCTCTAACATTTTATCTAATCTCTAAACATATCAAGAAAATATTTTTCTTGATGATTCGGTCTTTTCCAGGATATTCTGGTAATTTAACAAATCAAAATCATGCCATTACCATTTCTTTCAAAGAACATTAGCTATGTTCATTCCAAATTTCATACCTACGAATTCCGAACCATTGCTCGCTTGACTTGAGGACGGGAAGAAGAAATGAAGGGATAAAGCCCCGCAATAGAAATTGGGGTAAAAATCACAGCAAATGGGAGGAGATATTAACTATGGATGACAATGATTATAGAAGACAGGAGTAGGAACATCGAAATATAAGGGAAGATATAAAACCTAACGGCAACCCTGAAACTACAAACCGTGCATATCAATACGTATTGCCACGTAAAGGCACGGGAAGATTAAAAACACTATAACCCCAAGATAATAGTAGAAGTAAATAAAATCCTCCGGTGGTAGATGAAATAGAAGAATGATGGATGAGAAAATTAAGAATATATCAAGAACAAGAATGGGATGGAGCATATTGACGAACGTTTTAAAGTAGAAATTAAGGAGAATGAGTAGAAGATGTAGGATATAGAAATAAGGAAAACAAGAGGGTAGATTTATAGTGAAATATACGACAAAGCAATCTAAACAGATTGATTCATTTAATCGAAGAAGATTCTAATTTCCTAAATCGCTGAAGAACTAAATCTTATTATGTAAGATTTTCTATAAATCTCTTAAAACCCGGAAGTCAATAATAACCACGTCATCGGTTGAAACGAATATATTTATTTATTCATTTCACTCTCTCTTGTGACAGCTTCACTCGTACGTTTCACATAATCGAATCGTTTTATCACTATTACTAAATGGTGATAAAACTCTAGTTAACCATTCATATTCGTCATAAAAACATTTTATGGTTTGTCATGACAATCTCGATTAAATTTCGGGGACAAAATTTCTTTAACGGGTGGGTACTGTAACGACCCGGAAATTTCCGACCAAATTTAAACCTTAATCTTTATATGTTTCCGACACGATAAGCAAAATTTGTAATGTTGAGTCTAGAAAGTTCGAAATCTATATTTGGATAATCAATTACCCTTTGACCATGCCTGACGATTCACGAACCTCTAATTGTAAACAGAAATATATGTATAAATAATTATACATGTAAATAATTATAAATAATAAATTAGTTATATTAATAAACTATATATATAGTTTATACATGCTTCAATATATATATATATATATATATATATATATATATATATATATATATATATATATATATATATATATATATATATAAGTTTGTTATTTAAAACATAATTATATATAGTATATACTTAAGAAATCTATACTTAATTATTAATATATGTTTATTAATATATAAAAATTTAATACCCAATATAAATTATTATAGAATGTGTTATTGTATAATCAATAAAATATAATACAAGTTGTTATATTGTTAGTATTACTTTTATTATTATTAAAATAGATATTAAAGTCAATATTAATATTAATGAATAACATTATTTTTTATTTCTATTAGTATTTATATTAAAATTAGTTTTATTTTGATTAATATTATTATTATTTTTATCAGTGGTATTATTATTATTATTATTATTATTATTATTATTATTATTATTATTATTATTGTTAATGATATTATTGTTATAAAATTTATAGTTATTACTATCATTAATAATAATATTATTATTATTACTATTAGGTGATTATAAATTTTGTAAATTATATAATTTATAATATTAATAGTATTATTAGGTATTATTATTTTTATAAGATCAATTATAAATAAATACAAAGATATGTAACATTATAATACAGATATTTTAAAAAAAAAACAACAGATATATCCTAACACGCGTATTACTATCAATATCAGTTCAATTTTTCTTCTACTTTATGTTAACCCGTGAGACTTGGTCGGGTCCATCCAAGATACAAACACAATCAATCACTTTCCGATACAGTGCTGATCAATCTCTTATATTACATGATATCTGTATTACTCGCAATTGAAGACAGAAAATAATTAGAAAAAAATTCGGCTCCCTCTGTTCTTAAACTGGAATTGCAAAAACTTGATTTGGTTTTGATTTTTAAAAATCTGTAAATGTAGATAGGTCAAGAATCGTGCACACAAACTTTCTACAAAATATCAAATACTAATTCCTGATATCGAGTTCTAATTGTGGAGTTAAAGGGTAAACGTAAAAAAATAAAACTATTGGGTTCTGGGAGGAATTCGAACTCAGGATTACGTTTCTGTTCCAATTGAATATTTAGAAAGTTTCTAATAACCATTTAAAAACTTTTTCATGTTTTGATCGTAGTTCAAAACAGTCTGAAATTCGAATTTGGTGTTGGAGTTTTTAAGTGTTCATCGCGAAACTATTTTAACAGATTAATATATATATTTTCGTTTGTTTTGTTACACAAGAACCCCATTACGAATTGTTTTTAAATGAATTTCAAGTGGCAATTCAAATTTGTAATTCATGATTGTGTTTAGAACTGGTATCGGGTTGATTTTGAAGATGAAGGAGATGATACATTTAAATCGGGTTTAAATAAATACAAAATGCATAAAAATCAGATAAACTTGCATAGCGTGATGGTTGAGGACTAGTGTCGGGTATCGAGAGGTCTCAGGTTCGAGACTAGGAGTGTGCTGGTTTCTATTTTTTTTGGGATTCATTACATTTGAGGTAGTCTTCTAAACTAGTTATTTTTATTATTATTATTATTATTAATTATATTATTGTTATTATATTAAGTATTATTATTATTAATATAAATAAATATTTCTAATGTTATTATCATTAAAACTAGTATCATTAAAAATTATTATCATTATTAATAAGTATGACTATTATTATGATTTGAGATATGAATTTATATTATAAAAACTTTAGTTGTTAGTTCACAAATTAAATATGAAGTTCTTGATTAGGATTAACATAAGTTTTGATATTAATATTACCACTAGTAATGAAATTGCTATAATAATAATTATTACTAAGTATTATGTAAAAATTATTATTTACAGTATCATTATTAATAAACTGTTCATTTAAATAAGAATTTCTGTTATTAACATTATTATAAGATTTATCAATAAAAGTAGCATTAATATTATATTTAATAAAATCATTAATATTTATGTAATTATTATCATTCACATGTTATAATAAACAATAGTAGATAAAATATGTAATTAAATATATTTACATCTATATAACAAACAAATTAACAAGCATATTATTAGTAAGAATATATATAGTTACATGTATTAATATACATGATTGATTAATAGGTTCGTGAATTCGAGGCCAACCCTACACGTGTTCAATGATGTTATATGTATTTTTACTACAAAATACATTAGGTGAGTATATAGTCCCTTTTAAACTCTAAATATTTTGGGCTGAGAATACATGCGCTGTTTTTATAAATGATTTACGTTATGGACACAAGTGATCAAAATTAAATTCTCGGTTGAGTTGTACCATGGCATATCTCTTTATACTTGGTAACTGCAAATTACGTGAGGAGCGTAAACGCGAATCCTGTTGATAGATCTATCGGGCTGACATCCCTAACCGGGCTGGACGACCAGCATTTAACGGTTGCACAGTACTTCGTTCTCGTTACTACACTCGGTACGGTGTAGGGTTTATTTAAGAATATGCTGCGATGACTTTAAGTTAAGTATGGTTACCAAGTGCTCAACTGCTTTTCTATACACGAGGAGTGTTACGTATAAATATGAAATCTTGTGGTCCATTGTTATAACGCTGCTAGCATCAAACCTATATATCTCACCAACTTTATGTTGACATTTTAAAGCATGTTATTCTCAGGTACGAATTAAGTCTTCCGCTGTGCATTAGCTCAAATTAAGGATATTACTTGGAGTCGATCATCGCAATGGGACCAACTGTTGAAGACTTCGTCCGGGAGGATTAGGACGGGTTGTTAAATTAACTATCTGCATTTATTATCCCCAAAAACCATCAGTGGCTCACCAATCACTTTAGTAATACGAACAACCTTCTCATAACACACAGTTTCAGCACGATTCTTAGACAATCAATCCATACCAATGAGAACGTCAAAACTTCCTAGTTCAATCGGTATCAAGTCTACCTCAAAGTCCATACCAGCCAGTTTAATGTTACACTTACTATACACAGTCTTAGCAGTAAGCACTTTACCATTAGCTATCTCTACAACATAAGTTCTGTCTAGAGAAGTTAACGGAGTTTTGATTTTTGGACTAAATTTACTTGACACATAACTTAAATCAGCCCTTGAATCAAGTAGTACATAAATTGATAAGTCATTGACCGAGAACGTACCAGTAATGAGTTTTGGATCTTTCCCGGCATCCCTAGCATTAATATTGAACGCCCTTCCACGCGCATTCTCCGTAGTCTTCTTATTAGGGGCACGTATCATGGAAATGCCCAGGGTTGACACACTCATAACAAACCTTCTGTGTACCACCATTTTTCGACTTCCCATTACCATTACCACCATTATTACCACCACTATTAGTAGGAGGAGCCGCATTCGGCATAACCACTTTGCAATCCTTCGCAATGTGACCCTGTTTCGAACACCTATTACAAGTAACTGAACAATACCCATCATGTGACTTATAACATCTCGGACACACGCGCTGACTACGACTACTCGAACCAGAAGTATTTTGTTTCTTCTACTGACTTTGATTCTGGTTGAGGGAGTTATCCCACTTCCTTTTTCCATCATCAGCCTTTTTAACAACTTCATCCCCCGCATCAGACGCAACTTTCTTTCCCCTCCTCAAGATCTTATCATTTAGCTTATGCGCCATAGAGATGGCAGCTTCAATAGTCTGGGGCTCACTAGATTCAACCCCAGTCTCAATCTGCTCAGATAAACCATCAATATAAGCTTCAATCTTACGATCCTCTTCAGGATAGGTATTCGGACACAACAGCGTTAATTCAAAGAACCTTTGATCATAGGCATCGATATCGGTGCCCTTCACCTTTAAGCTCTTAAGTTCAGTCTCCAAATTTTTGAGTTCACCCCGTGGACGATAACGGGTGATCATCGTCTCTTTAAAGGCATTCCAAGTCAAACCCTAAGCAGCATCATTACCCAAACTGTTCACCAGATTATTCCACCAAGTTAATGCACTATCCTTGAGAGTGCAGCTGGCGAAACTGACCTTGTCCTCATCACATACTCTACTAACCCAAAAAATAGACTCTACATTCTCAAACCAGCGAGTAAGTCCGATAGGTCCTTCGGTGCCATTGAACTCCTGTGGGTGACTAGCCATGAAAGTTTCATAGGAGCATTTCACCTGATTGTTGGCATTAGCGTTAACGTTAGCAGCCACAGCAGCTGCTATCCCTTCAGAAATTAAACGTTGTATGCGAGCTTCGTTGGACTGACATGAAATGTCCCGTTCATATTGATTATAAACGTTCCATATTAATTGATTTCGTTGCGAGGTTTTGACCTCTATATGAGACGTTTTTCAAAGACTACATTCATTTTTAAAACAACCATAACCTTTATTTTATCAATAAAGGTTTTAAAAACATTACGTAGATTATCAAATAATGATAATCTAAAATATACTGTTTACACACGACCATTACATAATGGTTTACAATAGAAATATATTACATCGACATATGTTTCTTGAATGCAGTTTTTACACAATATCATACAATCAAGGACTCCAAATCTTGTCCTTATTTTAGTATGCAACAGCGGAAGCTCTTAGTATTCACCTGAGAATAAACATGCTTTAAACGTCAACAAAAATGTTGGTGAGTTATAGGTTTAACTTATATATATCAAATCGTAACAATAGACCACAAGATTTCATATTTCAATACACATTCCATATATAGAGATAAAAATCATTCATATGGTGAACACCTGGTAACCGACATTAACAAGATGCATATATAAGAATATCCCCATCATTCCGGGACACCCTTCGGATATGATATAAATTTTGAAGTACTAAAGCATCCAGTACTTTGGATGGGGTTTGTTAGGCCCAATAGATATATCTTTAGGATTCGCGTCAATTAAGGTGTCTGTTCCCTAATTCTTAGATTACCAGACTTAATAAAAAGGGGCATATTCGATTTCGATAATTCAACCATAGAATGTAGTTTCACGTACTTGTGTCTATTTTGTAAATCATTTATAAAACCTGCATGTATTCTCATCCCAAAAATATTAGATTTTAAAAGTGGGACTATAACTCACATTCACAGATATTTCCTTCCTTAGAAATAATACTTGGCCACGGATCGATTCACGAACCTATACAAATATGTACATATATATCAAAGTATGATCAAAATATAATTACAACCAATTTTATTATGTTTTAAAGATTTGAGTGTATTAAGTCAGCTGTCCTCGTTAATAACCTACAACTAGTTATTCACAGTTAGATGTACAGAAATAAATCGATATATATTATCTTGAATCAATCCACGACCCAGTGTATACACGTCTCAGGCTAGATCACAACTCAAAGTATATATATTTTTGAAATCAACCTCAACCCTGTATAGCTAACTCCAACATTACTGCATATAGAGTGTCTATGGTTGTTCCAAATAATATATATACATGGGTCGATATGATATGTCAAAACATTTGCATACGTGTCTATGTATCCCAAGATTACATAATTGATGTAAATACATGTATAATACAATATAAGTTAGCTAGGATATGATTTGTATAGATTTGCTAAACATTTCCCGTAGCTAAAAAGATCAAAAATATCCAATCTTGTTTTACCCATAACTTCTTCATTTTAAATCTGTTTTGAGTGAATCAAATTGCTATGGTTTCATATTGAACTCTAATTTAAGAATCCAAATAGAAAAATTATAGGTTTATAGTCAGAAATTTAAGTTACATGTCAATTACTAAAGAGGTAGTCATTTCCGTCGAAAGAACGACATCTTGATGACCATTTTGAAAAACATACTTTCACTTTGAGTTTAACCAAGACTTTCGGATATAGTTTCATGTTCATATGAAAAATCATTTTCCCAGAAGAACAACTTTTAAATCAAAGTTTATCATAGTTTTTAATTTTCCAAACCAAAACAGCCCCTGATTTCACTACGTCGGCATATAACCGATTTTATGGTGTTCATCGTGTTTCCAGGTTTTAAATCATTAAGTTAGTATATCGTATAGATATAGAACATGTGTTTAGTTGATTTTAAAAGTCAAGTTAGAAGGATTAACCTTTGTTTGCGAAAAAGTTTAGAATTAACTAAACTATGTTCTAGTGATTACAAGTTTAAACCTTCGAATAAGATAGCTTTATATGTATAAATCGAATGATGTTATGAACATCATTACTACCTCAAGTTTTCTGGATAAAACTACTGGAAATGTGAAAAATGGATCTAGCTTCAAAGGATCCTTGGATGGCTTGAAAGTTCTTGAAGCAGAATCATGACACGAAAACAGTTCAAGTAAGATTTTCACTCAAAATAAGATTGTTATAGTTGTAGAAATTGAATCAAAGTTTGAATATGAATATTACCTTGAATTAGAAAGATAACCTACTATAAATAACAAAGGTTCCTTGATCTTAGATGATTACTTGGAATGGATTAGAAAACTTGGAAGTAGACTTGCAAACTTGGAAGTATTCTTGATTTTTATGAAACTATACTTATGGAATTTATGAAGAACACTTAGAACTTGAAGATGGAACTTGAGAGAGATCAATTAGATGAAGAAAATTGAAGAATGAAAGTGTTTGTAGGTGTTTTTGTTCGTTGGTATATGGATTAGATATAAAGGATATGTAATTTTGTTTTCATGTAAATAAGTCATGAATGATTACTAATATTTTTGTAATTTTATGAGATATTTCATGCTAGTTGCCAAATGATGGTTCCCACATGTGTTAGGTAACTCACATGGGCTGCTAAGAGCTAATCATTGGAGTGTATATACCAATAGTACATACATCTAAAAGCTGTGTATTGTACGAGTACGAATACGGGTGCATACGAGTAGAATTATTGATGAAACTGAACGAGGATGTAATTGTAAGCATTTTTATTACGTAGAAGTACTTTGATATGTGTCTTGAAGTCTTTCAAAAGTGTAAGAATACATATCAAAACACAACATGTATATACATTCTAATGGAGTTGTTAAGTCTTCGTTAGTCGTTACATGTAAGTGTTGTTTTGAAACCTTTAAGTTAACGATCTAAATAAATGTTGTTAACCCAATGTTTTTTATATCAAATGAGATGTTAAATTATTATATTATCATGATATTATGATGTATGAATGTCTCTTAATATGATATATACATTAAAATATCATTACAACGATAATCGTTACATATAAGTCTCGTTTCGTAATTCTTGAGTTAGTAGTCTTGTTTTTACATATGTAGTTCATTGTTAACACACTTAATGAAATATTTAAATATAATTTTATCATGTTAAATATAGTGTATCAATATCTTAATATGATACATATGTATTTAGTAGACGTTATCATAACGATAATCGTTATATATATATCATTTTGAGTTTCTTAACTTAGTAATCTCATTTCTTATGTATATCACACATTGTTAATATACTTAGTGAGATACTTACTCATCATAATCTCATGTCAACCATATATATATGTCTATATATACTATAACATGTAGTTTTTACAAATTTGTAACGTTCGTGAATCGCCGGTCAACTTGGGTGATCAATTGTCTATATGAAACTTATTTCAATTATTCAAGTCTTAACAAGCTTGATTGCTTAACATGTTGGACACATTTAGTTATGTAAATATCAATCTCAATTAATATATATAAACATGGAAAAGTTCGGGTCACTACATCACAGGGCGGCATGATCTTCAAAACAGAATAACGCAACCGTTAGTACTAAGAATAATACAAGTGTTATAAAGGAATAGATCGAACATGAAAAGATTAACCATTAAAATAATAGTCAAAGAACACTATGAGTAATACCATGATAGTTATGATAGTTATAGAAATAGCCACCACATGCATACATATTTATGATAAAAATCATACATCATACATAGGATCTAACATACATGAACTATATTACGCATATAATATAACATGCCAAGAGTCACAACACCAGTATAAAACATGATAATGATAAACAGATGATATAAAAGAAATAACCATCCATACATAAATGAAAATATCTCATAACAAAATCCTCGGTAAAACACCGTACATCACCCAAAAATGAATGTATATGAGGACAATAAGTCTATGAAATAAAGAAATCACTCATGATAACATCATATCACATCTGCTTGGAGTGGGTGCGATAAGCTGGGCTGGTATGAGCCTCCTTAGGAGTCTCATACTTCCTCAACTTACCCTTAACCGCCTCCAACTCCGTCTTGAGACCGAGCATCTGGCTCTCAAGAGCCTTGAACTTAGCATTCACCTCTCGGTTACGCTTTCGGATCCCGAACTCGATCCCATTCTTGAAGCTAATAAACCCATCCATAGCAGCTCTAATCTCATCTATCGTATATACATGCGGTAAGACACACAGGCAGTCGCTTAGAGCATCAATGTGTGTCTTCGGCGTGTATGCCCTAGTCATATGAGTAATGGTGGCCATATAGTAGTTAACTAGATCGTTCATGCAAGGCTGCCGACTACGACGACGAGCGGCAGTCGGGGAAACATGAGCAGGAATAGAACTATTGCTTGAAGCCGACACCTGCAAACAGAGAAACCACATACCACATACAATAGAGAAATAACATAAGCAATAACTTATAAATACTTCTCATATGAATAGAAGTGCATAATAATGCTATATCAAGGAAGGTCAGGCTGTAGACTAGATTCTAATGCACCCTAAAGACCAAGGGTTTACCATATTATGACCTCCTAGTTCCCTACAACCTGTCTCTGATATCAACTGTGATGGCCCGTCAAGTACCCTTAACGGCTCCGTCACTTGGTCACATGGCTTGATCGAAACACTAAATGAATTTATTAAACAACAGTGCATTCTTTATTTAAAATAATTTCCTATAAAGGAAATTTACTAAAATATGTAGTTTAAACAAACCCAACATATTAAAATATCTAAAGTTGACAAAAACATTGTCAACAAAACACCCACAGTTAACAGCCCAAAAGAGAATGCAAAGTTTTAATGTTTAACAAAAATCTGCCAAAATGCATGCAGACTCTCTACCACAGCGGAAGCCAAATAATCAAGTACCTGTGAAAACATGCGAGTAAAATGTAAAAAAAAATGTTGAGTGAATTATATGTTTTAAAATAACGAATAAACTTTAGACCACAAGATTTCAAATGTTAGAAAACATAAATCATTATTCCATTAATCCATGAGTCACCTGGTAACCACTTAACCGTTTCCATACCCTTACCAAACACAATATACACTGAACAGGTGTATCTTCAAAAATAATGAAGTACTAATACATTCCGATTATAAATTGCTAGCGCGACTAGCTCGAAATGGGGCTATCAAGCCTGATAGATCTATCCATAGAATTCGCGTTCATCAGAGAAACCAGTGATTATAGTTACCAGACTAGGGAATATTTTTGTTCAACTCATAATGAATAATTTAAATTTAATTTCCACTTGTGTCTAAACGTAAAACAAAATGCATGTAATCACATCCCAAAAATACTTTAAATAGTATGAAAAACGGGACTATATCTCACTTTAAAGTAAAAGAAGTGTTAACACAGAAACGTGAGCAACAAAAGATAAAGTGATCAAGAATGATCACAACGCCGACCTATAAACAAAGCAGGTCGATATAAATAACTAACTTAGGTTAAGTCTTAGTATGATAGCTATAGTACTTGTTGCAAATAGACATAGAACAACACTCAGTATGTTTCGGTATGATCAGGACATCGTATAATACGTACTTTCTATTTTTAGAAAGTTTCTATTTTTAGAAGGTTTCCATTTTTGGAAAGTTTCTATTTTTGGAAAGTTTATAGTTTTAGAAAGTTTCCATATTTAGAAAGTTGCTATTCTTGGAAAGTTTTTAACTTAGGAGAGTTTCCTTAATTAGAAAGTCAACAAAAGTCAACTGAAAGTCAAAGTCAACCGAATGTCAAGTCAAAAGTCAACCTTGGTCAAACATAGTCAACCTTGAATTTTAAAGTCTATATTATATTAATAATATAAGTTATAATGTTATTTAAAGTCATATATGTATAATCATGTCATATCATAAGTTTAATTAAATCAAATTGAATTATAAAGTTAACATAAATTTAAATTATATAATTAATATAACATAAGTATTTAATTAATTAATTAATAAAATATTAGTCATAACTTAAGTATTATTAATTAATAATAGATTTTTAATCATATCATAAATATTATTAATTAATAATGAATTATTAATAATATCATAAGTATTTAATTATAATTATTAAACCATAAGTATTTAATAATTAAATTATAATTAAATAAAAATTAAGCCTTATAATAATTAAATAATTAATTAATCATTATTATAAGTTTTAATGTAATAATCTCATAACATAAGTTTAATACTTATCATAAGTATTTTTCATTAATAATAAAAGTATTATTAATTATAAGTTTAATTAAAAGTATAATTAAATCATAATGTAATTAATAAATGATATAATAAATATATCGTAAGTCTTGATTAAAAATAATTACTTTTATATCATAAGTAATTTAATAATAATGAAAATCATTATTTATATCAAAAGTTCAAATTTTATAACCATAAGTTTAATTAAACGTTCGTCGGGTCATAACTTGAGCCCCGGGTGTCGGTTTTTGATGAATTTTATATATATCCTCGTCTAACCAAACCACCAGACACCTTAGTGTACTCAAGAACACCCTAAATTCAGTTTCCAAGTCGTGACCTACAGCTATGAACCAACTTAGAACATTGATCCGCTTAAAATCTTGTTTTAGCCATTTCGGGTGATCTGTGGCTCGGATTTCGATGACCCGAACATGAATGTTCATCAAATCATTAATATTAACCTACTAGTACACTCTAGAGCCTCCAAAAATGGTCAAAAAGTTGGACCAAAACTGATTACATTCGTTTTTATATTTTAATTCCATCAAAACACCAAATTAAGCATAACTTTTGATCCGGGACTCGAAATAACATGAATCCAAAGCCTAAAATAATTGTCTTGATGAGAGGAACTCATCTATACACTTTATTTTATCAATAAAATATGTTAAGTGTACTTATTTCATCAAAAAGTCCGCTGTCTAAAATTAATCAAACCGAAAACATACACATACGAGCATTTCTACGCATACAATCATCAATACAACAATACAAAAGTACTATACAATCATAATAACATCAAAAACAGTAAAAATGAATAAAAATGAAAAAGTTTAGGTTAGGATTTATACCCTAATCAAGAAATGATTAGTATAATCGTGTAGAGGATGAAGAGAGCAATCCGAATATGCAAGTAATTCAATGATCCAAGCACTTGATGATGAACAATTGAAGATTATGATGAGATTGATGGTGTGCGGCCAAAATAGAGAGAAAAAGGAGAGGGGAGAAGGTAAACCCTAAATTTTAGGTTTTAGAGAAAATAAGGAAGTGTGATTTGAAAATTAAATGGAAAATGAAAAATGTAAGGGATTATGGGGAGGGGTCACCCGATTTTGGCATGGGTGGGTCCCACATGGCCCACTTTGACCCAATGGATAATAGTTTGTGGCCCGAACGCCCGAACAAAACCCGAAACGCGAAAACACCGTTACGCAAAAACGCCATTACGCGATTAAATATTCGGAAGAATAACACACGCGTGAAAAATAAAATATATAAACACTATATATTATCATATGATATAAAAATATCATATTTAAAATAATTGGGATTCAAAAATCTTAAAAGTCTGACCGTTGGTTTGAAAACCGAAAAGATTCGCCGGATAGAAATCCACGACACGTAGAAACGTATAAATTTAAATACGAATACAAATATTTATATAACACATAATAATTAATATATTATTACCAAAATAATAAGTAGGGTCATGACAGCAGTTTTCCAGCTACGAAAAAAGGAGTTCATTGAATACCTCAACCCTACCATTGATGACTTGCTCATCTTTTACTTCTATCCGATTAATCATAACGTTCGGTACCCTTTTTATCATCAGTTTATCATTGTAATCATGAATACTCCTAGTTTTTATTGTTTATTTGTTTCTTGCTACTTTAATATGCTAGGGTAAATCAGATTAGTGTTTGCTTGAATGTGAAACTATGAATATTGGATTGTTTTATCATTTGGATTTAATGTTTTGTGATTGAAATTGATTGTGTTTGATTATTGGTCTACTCTTGTGCATGTTCTATGTTTTTAATTCAATTACATAGGTTGTTAATCGTTTAATGTTAGTTAAATTGAGATGCAATTTATGCTTTAACACTTAGGTGATCTAGACAATTAGAGAGGTGATTTCAAGTGATTGTATCATTGATTTAATTGGTAATTGAAAGGCTTGTAAACTGCATAATAGTATAATTATTGCAAGTGATTGTTATAATTAGGATTTTACGTAAATTTAGTCCAAATCAAGTCTCATTGGTTTCTATCAAATATAGTTTAATCTTTTGAAGTGTGTTTATGTGAGTTTACTTACTTTGATTGATTAGAACTTTGTGAGAAGTCATACAACTATATTAAAAACATAATAATCGGTAATAATTGCAAGAACAATCCATATTAATAGTGAATCATTCAAGTGGACACTTTTTAAATTTATTGTTAATTCATTTCATTTTTGCTTCACGTTGATTGCGTGAATTGAAACACAAACCAAATCTCTTAATCAAATCTCTAGGATATTTATTAGTGTTAAGATCTTGATTAAACTGCTCTGTGGAACGAACTACTCAAATTACTTATAGATTACTGCATGATCGGGTTATAGTTGCCTGTAATTGTGTGATAATTGTTAAGTTTTTAGCTAGTTAAATTAAGGTACGATATCACATATCAAACCCACTGAAGAATATCAAGTTGAGTACGAGTATTCTGACGGTTCAGTCTGTTACGTTCAATACCCAGCTCGTCAATCAAATCCCGGATTCAATTAACCACCTAAGGTAAACCAATTTCAAAGAAACAACCAGCCTTTTCGCTATCATTACCCACCTTATCCACCCCAACAATCTCAATTGACCTACTTTCAACCACTTCCACTCACTAGACCACCAGCTGAGGAAAAATTCTCTAACCACCCAAATTACGAAAGTAACCAACCCTGCTCTCAGGACTGATGATCAATTGACTCTGTTCATTCAAGGACAACAACAACTAAATCAGAAAACCACATCTAGACAAGACCAGATAGAGATACTTATGAGAAACCAATTGGCTCTACTTAAGAGTCTAGAAATGCAGCTCAGACAGTTATCACAATGCATTGAAACCCGAATATAAGGAAGATTACCTAGTAATACTATTCAAAATCCCCACATAGAGGAATCTAAAAAAATGGACTTCATAATCCCAAAGGAAGAACAACGGAGAAGGTCAGCTAGGCTCAAGAACAAATCGAAATATTCTCAGAAGCTACCCACACAAACTCCGTTTCGTGTACCTTATCCTGGAAGGCTACTGGAAGAACCCTCCAAGCTTGAAACCTATAAACTTGATGGAAGATTCCTGGACACCATGTCCAAGGTTCCCAACCAGAAGAGATACATCCGAAGGCTTCTCTCTACGAAGGAGAGGATACAAGATTCCAATAAAATTCCACTAAGTGAAGAATACTCGGCACTACTCAGAAACAATCTACCGAAGAAACTAGGAGATACGGGCCGATTCATTTTCCCGTGTTCAATTTACCAATCTGGAATCATTCATGCGCTAGCATATTTAGGAGTAAGTATCAACCTAATCCTATATTCTCTATACCAGAGATTAGAGTTAGGAGACTTATCACCAACTAAAATGACAATACAACTTGCCGATCACACAATTCGATATCCTAAGGGCATAGTTGAGAACGTCTTGGTGAAAGTCGGCAATTCTTGTATCCTACGGATTTCGTAGTAATGGATATTAAGAAAGACCTACATACGCCAATAGTATTAGGAAGACCTTTCATGAGCATGGCTAGGACTGTCATTGATGTGTACAATCAAACCTTGATCTTGCGATCACATGGGGAGAGCCTTACCTTCAAAATTGACAGACCTACCAATCATTCTGGATAGGCAGAGATGTCTGCTATTTCCATCGGACGGATCACTTCCGATGATGAGCCCCTACCACTAGCCTATGATATCGAAATGGGTGTTGAATCACAGTCTTCTGACGACCTAGAAATGGAAGAAGAGGATCCCAGCAAAGAAATAGAGGAAGAATCTGAGGAGGAAGAAGAAATGGGAGTTGTAAAAGAAACTGCGATAATACCCTCACTAAGCTTAGAACGTCACGAAGAATTAATGACGCTAGAGATGGAGGATCACAGTTTAATTATTCGATTCAAAAAGAAAACTGCTAAGGACGTCGAAGTTAAAGATATAGAGATTGACCCTGCCAGTATCAAAGTGAAGCACCAGAATACTGAAGAAACCCATTCATCAGACGAATTCGCAGATGAAAGCTATACCGATGATGATGAGGAAGAGCAAAATGAGGACATTCTGGATGATTCATATTCTCTGCCTGCAATAGATCATGAGGATCCGGACTCTTCTTCAGATCAGATTCCGGTCATTTCTAATCACACCAATATGATAACCTTCATCAATGACACCGATGAATTTGAAGATATTCTCGAAGCCATCCAAAAATTGACAATTTATTTCACACCTCGTTTAAGGGAACGGATCAATGCTATTGAAAATGAATACAACCTCTATATATCCAGAGAAGTTGATGATGTTGAAATCTTAAAATAATGCATTCAAGACTTTATCAATACTCTTAACGATCATATCTACCATGAAGAAAGGCAATGAGAGCACAATTCAGTGGTTCGTACTATTCTCAATACATGATTTTGTCGAGATCAGAAGATCATTTACTCTAAAGTGTACAATGCCTTAGCTAGATCTGCAATTCCCTTCTCAGCAAACGAAAGAGCACTACTAACTCTCATCCGGAAGCATATGAATCTTTCCACCGGACGCTCGACTTATCACTCTAATTTGTAAATGATCAAAGATATTCACAGCCTCTTCGAAATCACACCAGAAAGGATAGTGATTTACGAAACAATTGATCACCATGCTGATCTGATTATCAAGGAGTTACGAGATGTAGTAGCAGAAGAATGAAGACGCAACAATCCATTCTCACATCTGGAACAAGACCGAGTCAACATTGCCACCTTTGTTACGAAGCAGTTAGCACGTATCTTCCACGAATCCACAGACCCTAGTTTCACATTCGAAGCTGGATGTCGGGAGATATATTCTAAGATGGCGACACTAATGCTCGGGTCAGGACTACTTTTCACTTCTTTTCAGCTTCGCCCTTAACAAATTTTTGCAAAGCTACAGACTCCTACTGTGGAGATCACCGTTCAGAAGATTTTGAGATACGGAAGATACAATTTCTGACACTATTTGAAGACCTCCGAAATGAGCATCCCATCAGAGAAATAATCACCACCAGTACGGCCTCGATGATTGACATTCATGGCTCAATCAGCAGAGCCATAGATCATATTCTCATCGGACTTCAAGATTTGTGACGAGTCAAACCGCACATTATCTCTCCTTAAGAAGAGCTTCAAGAGAAGTACCGGATCTGCTACCACTCTTGGTCCGGCACTTTCTCCAAATCTATCCACCAAGACTCACATTCCCTAGAGAAGACCACGATTACAACTACCAGAGGGGAATGTCTGCTTTTTAGGCGTCATTACGGTCGAGCCAACGACATTAAACAAAAGCGCTTCTCGGGAAGCAACCCGTGCAATAAAGTAGATAGAAGAATAAAGGATGACAAAAGACCCAATCAATAAATGACGTAACTTCCAAGATTGCTGAAACAACCTGCCTTCACAAGCCAGTCAGTTTCTTCACCAAGCAACCATGACTATCCGCTGGGGTACTCCTTTCAACCCGCTACTAGCTCAAATTTTAATTATGCCACATCCAAGTTTATCACTAAGTGTGGGATTCCAACCCAAATAAACACTAGACAAATATTCCCAAATTATTAACTAAAACTCCTAAGTGTGGGATACACTAGGAACATTGGGGACAATGTTCGTCTAAGTGTGAGATGTTGGTATAATCTTTTTATGCTATATTAAAATAACTCATTACAAAGATTCCGAATTGTAATGCTAAATAATAAAAAATCTAACAAAAGAAAGCCTTTCCGAAAAAGTACTTTCGAAAACCTAAAAAGTTTGTAAATAAAATTAAGGCTTAAGTAAGGTAGAAATCTTGTTGGGACGAACCAAATCTTTAATAGAGCATTGCATGACTAGGCTTTATCGACCTAAATTGATTATGGTGAGGAACCTAAATAAGACCATATGAGCATTCATCTTTAATGCTTCACTATTTTTCGTTGAGAGTGCCGATGTCTGTACTCAAAATCAGAACTTGCTCTAGATATGCACTTCCAAGTAACAAAATGTGTCTCGTGTATAATTAAAAGAGCTAGCCATTCGTTAAAATAAACCATTCACACCTTTCACCACTTCTACCCCATCAAACCATCGTCCACATCATCTTTACTATCACTCAAAAAATCCAGAAAACGAGATTCCTTCCGAAAAATCCGATGTTATAAACTCCTCAAGTTTCACGGCAAAGGTCTTGCAAAAAGTTTACCGGCAGAAAGTTTCTCGAGATAAAATCTCAGAAAAAATGAGTATTTTCAAAGTTCTGAGAAAAGGAGCAGAACTTATAAAGAGGAACGCCGAAGAAAGAACTTGACCACAAATGCCTATCACTCTAAAAGGAGAAAAGTTCGAAAGTGCTTCTCAAAAGTATCATCACTCCTACCTATCTTTCAATTCCGCAATTCAGAATAAAAGTCTTAAAAAAGACTATATTACCCTTTCTCACCCCTTAAAAAAACTTCACCACCACTCTAAAATTCCTTTCCATCCTCCCAAATCAAAAAATGAACTAGAAGCTATGGTTATTCCCATTTTTACATTAGTAGCAAGGATTTGAGTCTTTATCAAGCCTATGACGATGGGTGCAATATGACCGGCTATGAGCGAATTCATTTTTTAGATCTATAGGGAACCCTAAACATTTGTGTGATTTGAGTGACCCGTGAAAGCTAGCCTAAGTCATGTAACCTCATCGCATGCTTGCAGAGATAAGTTTCAACCCTAACATGGATAACTCACCGTATCTTTTGGCTCTTATAATAAAAAGTAAACCTGATATCGGCCAAAACGACACGTTTTTACCCCAATATTAGGCCCTAGATCCATAAAAGTTCCAAACTTTATCGCAAAAAAAATTGCTTTGTCAGTTGATTTTGTAGATTTAGTAATTACAAAGGCAATGCAAAAAGAATCAAGTAAAACGAAGCTAAAACGAAGAATCTAGAGCGAAAATGGTGAAAGACAAGAAAGCAAGTTACGATCCAGTAAATTCAGCTGACCAGGCAAGCCAAACGGCCTGCCAAACGGGCGGCGAAACGGCTTTCCTGTATGGTAAACGGCCTGCCACACGGTCAGCACAAACGGGCACAGCAAACGGCTGATCTGATCAAACAGGCACAACAAACGGCTTGCCAAACGGCCTGCCAGCCGTTTGCTGGCAAAATCCAAGTCTATTTAAAGGGCTCTTTTCATCCATTTTAACACACACTCAATTTGAAATTCATTTTATATTTTCAAGCTTTTTAGTTAGTTTTTAGTAGTAGCTAGCTTAGCTTTTATTTTCTGAAGAATATCCCGACGAGTCCCTGCGATCTCGGACATATTTCTTCAGCCTTTTCAGGTTTTTATCCGAAACGCTTGTCTTTTGTATTAAACATGTATTCTTACTTTTTATATTTAATAATGCTTTACGATATTACCATATTAGCTTAATTAATCTGTATGTTTCCATGATAGAAGTTTAGGTTAGCGTAGTTATGTAAAATTAGTACGGTTACTATTGTTATGCTGAACTTGTAAGTCTGATAGATTTGTATGCTAGCATCTTAAGGATTGACCAACCTAGGTTGTGATCAGGACTTGTCCACCCATATGAACTTATCTACTTCATAGGATTAAGACCCCTGGTTATACTGTATCTGAAGATTCTATGAACTCGGTATGGCCGGAGTTTCCGAGAGGCATCTAATGCGCTTTTAGGACACGGAACTTAGGAATTAAGACATGAATGACCTAGTATGCCTATTGAATGTTCCAAGGAGACCTTTTAAGAGCTGTTAAGATCTAGCTAGTGCCTTAACTGTATAATCCAAACCTATTGCATGTTCTTGTTTGGTTGTTGCCCTAGGATTAAGTCATATCAACTGTTTAGGTATCTTCTAGGTTTCTATCTGCTTTACTTTCAGTATATCAACGGTAATACTGTACATAATGTTTGATTTGGTATGATCTCATTAGTATGTTGAAATGGTTGTTAGTTTTTAATTTCAACTTAACCCGACGGACTCCTTCAGTTTGTGATCAGTGTTCAATCAACATGGCACGATGTTATTCAGTTAACTAAACTGATAACGAGGGTTAGGATTAGAACTCAACTCACTAATAAACCTAGTACCTTACTAAGGATAACCTCTAAGGTATAGTTACCTTTCAATTATATGACCAAGTGATATACCTTTCACTACTCAACGGGAACTCTGAGAGTCTAGAGATAAGTAGGTCTGTGTAATTGGCTCATCCAAACAGATCTACACCACTTCAATCATAGCTTTAACATCAACATAATTACCTTTCCCTAGCCCAAACTAATATCTTGGTTAACATTTCCTTGATCTGCGTACTTCGGATATCCTTCCACTTTATTTACCTTTTCCGCATTTAGGACCTTTAACTTAAACTAATTATTATCTTTACCCAGGTAATTTAACCAAAGACAATTATCCACTTGATCTTCAATTCATTAAACCATTCAAAAACACGACCCTAGGTTAACTTACACCTTTTACATCTTAGAAAGTTAAAAGTAATTTTAGGCCCCACACAATATACATAATAAACCACTGTTCGCTACACTGATCAGCTGATTCTGACGTCCTGCAGCCTAACGACACCGCACGAATAAAACCGTCCATTTCGGTCATATCAAAACCTCTTAGGCCATTAGAAAAGAAACTCCGAAAAGATTTCTTAAAGTAAAAATGAGAAGTTTTTTTGAGGAGTCTTAGTGTGGGATATTTGATATCGGCTAAAAAGTCACGTTTTCACCCTAATATTGAGGCCCAAAAACAATAGAGTTCCAAGCTTTAATGAAAAAATACTCGCTTTGTTGGAAGAAATTGAAGATCAAGTGATTACAAAGCCAGTGAAAAAAGAATCAAGAGAATCGAAGCTAAAATGAAGATTCTAGAGCGTAAACGGTGAAAGACAAGTTACGACCTCGAAAACCAAGTTACGATCTAGGAAAACAGCAGACCAGGGTAGGCCATATGGCTTGCCATCCGGATTGCCATACGGCCTACCATGTATGGATACAGCCTACCAAGCATCCGGGCACAACATACGGGCTGCACTGCCATACGGGCAGGCTATACGGCCTGCTAGCCGTATGCAGGAAAAATCCAACTCTATTTAATGGGAATTTGTCATCCATTTTTACACACACCTCAATTCACTTATCTCGCTCTCTCTTTCTACAATATTAGTCATACATTCAAGGTCTTCGATTCCGTGCGGGAAACCTAGTACCCGGAGAAGAACACTGAAGATTGTATTAGGAGCGGTCTGGAGTTTGAAGTTGTCACTTTTGTATTCGGAAATCGTTTAATCTACTGGTACTTCTATCCTTTGTCTTTATATAATGTCTTTCGTAATTATGCCTTGTGATATTGTTACCATAATTAGCGAGTAGTTATCTTTAGTGTATGCTATGTTGTAGTAAGTTATAATGCCGAAATAATATTATGGTTTGTGTATGTTGTCGAGATGCTTTCTGATTAATCACTTTTCCAACTAATAGAACGTAGTTACCGGCTCTGTTATTGGGAAGTCGCGAACCCCGATTCAGAGTACACTATCTGTATCACCCCTTGGTAAGAGAAGTCTATTGGATACAACGTAAGTTTGATTGAGGCACACCGGTTGTAGTAAGTCCACCGAGCCTTATATTCTGACTAGGACTTTTTCGTAGTGAAACATCTAACTAGGCCCATAGTACATTGTCAGTCCTAGCCCATGCTACTGTAGTCATCAAGCATATAAACTTCGTATGTGCATGCTGAAGCAGAATGGTTTTTATAAGATGTACCTCTGCTAAGTAAGGCCATGAAACCCGGTCAGTGCTGATTAGTACACTTCATCATTACTCGGCCTCAAGCATTGCACCCAGCTTGAGGGATTCTTAGTTAATTAAGGAACAGTTTTTTTAAACAGATAAAGGATTGGACCGTTAGGATAACCGAACGTGTTCATGGAAATCACACAGACTTAGCCATGGTGTTCTTTATGGTTGAACTCTTTTTAAGGGCCTAATTATCTTTTTAAACCCAATCATTAACGAAAGCATCAAAACACATCACGTCTCTCGGATATGGCATACCTTGTATTCTGTTATGCTTAAGAAAGGTTAGACCTTTGTGGAATGTTAATACGTCACCCAACCAAGTCGCTCAATTGAATGAGCCATCTAAACGTGTATGCCTGTATTCAGACGGTACGGTCGTCGGAGGTAAGGGACGTTGATGTCTATTCAAAATCTTCAACCCTAACGCATTACCCAGTGACATGTCTTATGACAGGGGGAGTAGGACTAGTGTAATGAATATAAGGTCACTACCTATTCATGAGCTAGTATTCCATAATCTTGGCAAAGTAACTGATGAAACCATAGTATGCACTTGCTTTATCCTTATC